>NC_053427.1:6615906-6954031 GCF_007990345.1 Gossypium hirsutum
ATAAGACAACTAGAGGTGCTTGACCTGTCAAGAAACAAGTTTTCAGGAAACATCCCGACCAGCTTGTCTGAATTAACATTTCTAAGTAACTTGAACTTGTCTTATAATGAATTGTCTGGAAAAATTCCAACCAGCACTCAACTACAGAGCTTTAATCCTTCGTCATTTTCGCATAATAGAGGACTTTGTGGTCCTCCGATTTCACCGAATTGCTCAATGGTGGAACCACGTCCCGGCAAACCTGCAGTAGGAGGTGAAGAAGATTCTGATGAGTTCATGAAATGGTTTTACACTGGCATGGGACTTGGATTTGCTGTGGGTTTCTGGGGGTTTTGCAGTGTTGTGTTCTTCAAGCGTTCATGGAGGCATTCATATTATCGTTACATGGATAATGCAAAGGATTGGGTTTATGTTACATTTGTTCTGCTGAAAGCAAGGTTAGTGAGGAGAATCAAAGCTCTTTCAACAAGGTAATAAATTTACTTTCTTCACTCCTTAACAAAGTTGAGAAATATATCCTTAAGTAAATAACAAAGTTGTATATTATTATTTTTCAGGTGTGATTAGAACTGCAACTGAAGGTGGTTTTTCCTGCATGTGAGAAAATCTTAATAAAAAACTTATAAATTAATACATGTTTGTCTTTTTGATGATTTCTTTTTGTTTTTTGAATGATTTCTTTTTGTTTTTTGAGTGAATTCTTTTCGATGATTTCTAATTTCTATATATTAAGAAGTGATTTGTGATGGCTTTCTTTGACTTTTTTTTTTAAATAGGTTTATGTTATATTTGGTTTGTATATTTACTTTTTTGTCAAAAGTAATTTTGCAACACCCTAAATCCAGCTTAAAAATTATAATCATATATATATATATATGTTACAGTAAATCATTTGAAAACCCAGAAACATTTGAATTGAAAAGATTTTATTTGCTATTGTTACGTGAACTTCCAGTTTACTAAAAAACATATCTTCATTAACAGATTCGAAAGAAACTATTAATTAATTATACTTTGAAAATGTTTACGGTTGCACCGCGGGAAAAATCTCAGTCAAGTCCAATTTTGGAAAACACGATTAAACACATTTATTTGCAGCGAAATTCTTGGTTAAATTCGATTTGGAAAACATAAGTCGTGTTTTGAAAATCTAGCATTTTGATGTTCGTGAAGTTTCCCTTTAAAATCAATAAAGGGTTTAAAACGACATTTAAAAGTCCAAAATCGAACGGTCCCAAAAAGGTTTAAAACAGTCCAAGAATAAAAAAAAATACAACAATCCTAATATTTAATTAACCAGAAGAAAAGTAAAATATTCTATCCGAGCTCTTGTCGCACCGACCTGTACTAAGTCTAAGGGTTACCTGAAAGTAACAAATAAACAAAGAATGAGTTTCAAAACTCAATGTGCAACATATCATATCATCAACAGAAATTAATCAGACATATATCAAAAACAAAAATTGTATTAGAACACAATTGATGCAGATTTACAATCATACTTTCATCCGCTACACATCATCTCCGACCATTCCAACACACCATATAGGGTATTGAATACCCATCCAGCTCAACACACCGTTTAGTGTCGGTATGACACTTTTCAGAACATTTGCAGCTTAGCTGCCAATTCATTAAGCGATTTATCACCTTTTACAAAGATATGTGTGATTGTGCCACCAGATACGGCAAAGATATATTTGCTCACACTTCCCTAATATACACAAGTCCCACCCCAATGCACAAACATAATTTATCAGATATCAAAATATACATGTCATACATGCTCTTATAACAGATACAGATCAAACTTACCATAAAAATAGTTCATGCTAAGCATACATCGTATTAATCAAATAAATACATCAATATTTTTATGTTAACAGAACATCAAATTCTGGAGGTAGCTCTAACTGATAAGTAACCAATCCTACACGTATCAAAATCCGATAAGGCCTAATGAACCTAGGGCTCAAGTTACCCTTACGTCTAAACCGAAGGACCTTCTTCCACGGAGATACCTTAAGAAAGACTTGGCCACCCACAAAATATTCAATATCTCATCTCTTCAAATCTGAATATGACTTTTGTCTATCAGAAGCTGCCTTAAGACTATCACGAGTCAATCTAACCTTGTCCTCAGTCTCATAAATCAACTCAAGACCCAAAACTTGTCTCTCACCCAACTTAGTCTAACACAAAGGGGTATGACATTTACGACCACACAAAGCCTCATAAGGTGCCATCTGAATACTGGACTGGAAGTTATTATTATACACGAACTAAGTCAGTGGAAGAAACTCCTCCCAAGTACCTCAAAAGTCAATCACACAACTTCGTAACATATCCTCCAATATTTGAATCACCCTATCAGATTTACCATCTGTCTGAGGATGGAATGCAATACTAAAGTCCAACCAATTACCCAAAGTCTCATTAAGCTTCTTTCGAAATCGAGAAGTGAAGCGAGGATCTCTATTAGAAATAATCGAGACTGGAACTCCATGCAATCTAACAATCTCAGAAACATACAACGTAGCCAATTTCTGAAGGGAATATTCTGTCTTGACAGGAATAAAATTAGCAAACTTGGTCACACGATCCACGATGACCTAAACAAATCCTTCTTTAGGGGTGAGCATTCGATCGAATCGAATCGATTCGAATGAAAAAATTTCGAGTTAATCGAGTTGACGAATCATATTTTATCATCCTAATTTGATTTGAAATTTTCTCGAATCGAGTCGAGTGAGATGGAATTCGAATCGAATCGAATCGAATATATTTGTTTGAGTTAAATTTTATAAAATAATTTTGGATCCTTGCAACCATTAACACCCACCGTAATAAAATTTGTCCACCTTAATCAAAATTTTTAAACTTTCATCACCTCATAATTTATTTATTAATCTTTTATATACGGGTTAGCTTCTTTGTTTGCTTAGTTGTTTCAATCATCTTCAGATTCTTGTCACTATGTATTTTGGAGTTAAAATATATATTAAATGTAAAAATGTGATTTTCTAATAAAATTTATTTTAAAGATAAAATGTGAAATTGATACCAATATAAAATTTTAACATGAAAATTTAATGGCATAATTAATAATTCAATTTTAGTATAAATATTCAATGTGACTAAATAATTCAATAATATAAATAATATAAAATGTGAAATTTAATTTAATAATATAAATAGTAGATATAAATAAAATTATTACTAATTATGTTTAGTGATTTTTTTTGGATAATTTTGATTTTTTATTTGAGAGTAAAAGGTGAGAAGTAAAAGTTTAAGGGGAAAATAAAAAGTTTTGGGGAATAAAATTTTGAGGGAAAGTAAATAGGGGGAGTAAAAATTTGGAGGGAAAATATTAGAAAAAATTGGGGGGTGATTTGGGGTAGATGGGAGGTGAGATTGGAAGGAAGTAAAAATTTTAGGGGGAAAGTGGGAGGGAGTAAAAATTTTAGGGGAAAATAAAAAGTTTTGAGGGTTTTTGAGAGTAAAATTTTGAACAAAAATAAATGGGAGAGTAAAATTTTGGTGGAAAATGGATTTTGGGTAGATTGGGGGGTTGGAATGGAAGAGGAGTAAAAGTTTTTGGGGAAAAGTGGGAAGGAGTAAAAGTTTTGAGGGAAAAGTAAAAAGGTTTGGGAATTTGGGGTAAAAATGTAAAATATTATAATTTGATATTCGAATTATTCGAATTCGAAAACTCAACTCGCTTCGAACTTGAAATTCGAAAAAAAATTCCAGTTGACTCGAATAACTCGATTAACTCGATTCGTTTAACTCGAAAATTAAATTTTTTTCAATTTTTTCGAGTCAAATCGAGTTTTGCTCACCCCTATCCTTCTTAGTAGGTGTTAAGACCAACCCCCTAACGAAATCCATAATCACCCGTTCCCATTCCCAAAGGGGAATCTTAACGGGTTGAAGCAAACCCAAAGGTCATTGGTGCTCAACCTTAACTTGCAGGCATGTTAGACAACAAGAGAAAAAGTCAGTTACCTATTGTTTAAAACTAGGCCACCAATATAACTCTCTGAGATCTCGATACATCTTATTCCTACCGAGATGCATAACATAAAGGCTACTATGCGCTTCCATAGAATAGAATGCCCCAAATTAGAGTCGTTAGGCACATAAACCCAACCTCAAAAACATAGAATGTAACACCCCCGACCCGCTCTGGGAGTTTCAACTAAGTCAATGGCATTACTTCGACCATCGAAGTGATTCCATAAAGCCATTCTTTTTACTTAGGTCCATTTGATTGAAAATCACTCTTTAGTTTTTAGGAAAAACATTCCTAATTTTGAACTGAATTTATTTAGTAATTCAAGTACAATAATATTAATATGAGGATTTAAAAAAAACGATGAAAAAGCTTTCAAGAAAAGTATTATCTATACTTTAAGTATTTTATAAAACAGCTAAAAACAAATAATAGTTTTTAAACTGAATGTCATGCAAATACTAGTAGCAATATTTAAATGTCATGCATAAAATAAACAACTAACAATTTCCAATAATAATTGATTAAGGGCAATTTTAAAGAAAACTTAATAGTGGAACTTAATAAAAAAATTGACTTGCTAATCCGAGGGTCTTCCGATGCCTATTCGAATCTTATTTTTTGCATTACCTGAGAGGTAAGGAAAAGGGGGAATGAGCTTACAACGGCTCAGTGTAAGAATAATCTTAAATCATTATATATAATCAATCGTACAATAAACTATTTAATTCATAGCATAATAATAATTTAGGCATAATAAAATGAACATATAATAAATCAATACATATACAAAATGTAATTATGATGCACATTTATGTTTTAATTTAATTTTTTAATTTCCCACCCGTCCATTCAAACAGCCCTCGAGCATTGCTCGACACACCATCCCATATAACACATAACAATAACTGACCATCTCGGATTTGATTTTCGATTATGGTCGTTCACTAGTCATTTATGACGATGACTATTACTACCACCTCGGTTTCATCCAATTTTAATGGTGTTTTAAAATGACCATCCTGTACTGTCCAGTTTAGATGGCTTTACACATAAACTATCATCCCGGTTGGCCTAGTTTGGTGGCTTTTCAGCCTACCATCCTAGCTTATCCATTTTGGATGACATTGCCACCTACTTCGTGCAATACTAACTTTTGGTGTGGACTTAAATTGTCACTATCCCAAACGGAACTCCTCCATCCTCCATCCTCCATCCTCCATTCCTAATTTCACGTAATATGCAGATATACTCATTATCAAAATTTGATACTATGCTTATTTAGCACATTTACTATCACAACTTATCATCAAATGACATGTAATCATGCATTCAATCAATCTCACATATAAACACATATATTTAGCGCGTCTAAAAAGAATAACAATAACATATATATGAGGGCTCGCATAAAACATACATAGAGTTCGCACAAAGCATGAATGAGGTTCGTATAACTAAATATGTATAACTCACCTATTAAGCAATTAAAGATCGCATATAATTTCTATGGGTTCATATATAATCTCTACATGCTTACATTACAATTCCTATAGTGTTCGTATGATATTTCCTCTAGGTTCGCATATTATACAGTTCACATAACAACTCTTTTAATTTCCTAACACTACAATTAATCATAAATAATGTTTTAAGTTTAGATCCCAAACCAAATTTGAAGACTTAAAAACTTTAGCTTTGGAGAGACTGGTGATCTACTTAAGAAAAGAGGGAAGTTTTTGAATTCCTTGATTAAAAACCGATTTAAAAATGGAAGAGAAAAAGAAAGAACTCAATAATTTGAAAGAATTTTGTGATATGAGTTTTGAAGAAAAAATAGAGAATAAATAGAGTGAAGGAGAATAAATTCTATTAGGATTTGAAAAGGAATAATTTGAATTCTAGTTAGGATAAGAAGATAAAAAAAAATATGGATTTCTATTTCTATTTGAATTTATTTTAAAAAGAGATATAATTTCAAATTAGGATAAAATGATTAAAGTTAATCAATGATAAAATATGAATTCTAGTTGGGATTGGATTGGTGTGAATTCAATGTGACTCAAACACAGGTTTGATAAACAAGGAGGTTAGCGCCTTAACTAATGGGCTATTGCCCAATCTTTTTTTTTTTACGCTTAATTATTCTTATTCCTTCTTGTTGGAGGACTGCCATTTTTCAAAATAAAAGTGAAGGATAGGATTTAAACTTGGGATCACAAAAGGAAAATGAGAGTACTTTATTACTTAAACTATAGTTTATTTCTTGTTTATTTTAGTTAATTAATTGTACATATCTATTTGGGGCTCACCTTACCTATTCTCTATTAGTTTATATAATTACTCATTTTTTTCTAGTTTATTTGACTATTATAGTTTTTTTTAAATACTCCCCCGTTTTAGTTCATATATAATTATTAATACACATAGTCAGGACTCACTATTAATGTTTTATTTTACCTTTTTTCCAATTAGGTCCTAACTCAATTAAAACTCATTATCCCAAAATAAACCTAGTAATCAAGTTTTGTTCTAATTAAACCTAAAAATATTATCTTCATAATTTAATTAATTATTTTTATCCTAATTTTAATATTCATTTCAACCCCATAATTTTGTAACTTGATTAATCTAACTCCCTATATTTTAAGATGTGACAAATCTACCTCTTTTTTTAAAAAAATTCGTCCTCGAATTTTAGTTACCTTATTAAAACAAGTCTGGTTGAAGCTTGATTTCTTCAATGGGAACGATATGGGAAGGATCAGAATGATATGGACCCACCTTGCTTTTTCTGTGCCTCAGAGTTTTTTTTCTTTTATGAGACTTTTTATGAATAACCTATGATGTCATTGGCGACGTCCTTATCTTCCCGTCCTCTTGTCACATAAATTAAAGTTGGTTGCCTTGCTTCTACATGGTTCATGCCTTGTGTTGGCGCTCTTGGGTCTCGATTTCTATCATTTCGGTTGGCACCACTATTTCCTTACTTTTGGTTCTGATTTTGGCCTTGAATTTGCAGTTCAATTGAACTATTCAATCAAAGACAATACTTTATTTGGTGTTATTTTGATCCACACATAAGGCAAGCATCGATCTTTCTACAACATTCTCTTTTGTGGTATTTCTGACAATGTTGACATTTTGGAGCAAGTTCTTCAGTGGACTTAGGTTGTGGGTTAGTCCTTTTTATAGGTTTGTAGTTCGAGTTGTTTGAACCTGAATCCTTTTTATTGTGAATTTTCTACCTCTTTTCCCGTTCTTTTTTTTTATTTCCTCTAAGATTTTGGCTTTTTCAACCAAATATTTGAAGTTCCTTTCTCGATAAAGCACCACTTGAACTTTTAGGTCATATTTTAACCCTTTTTCGAATCTTGCACTTTTGTTCTCTTCCTTTTCCACCAAATCAAGAGTATAGTGACTTAATCTCAGAAATTTCGCTTCATATTCTGAAACTGATGTATCTCCTTATTTTAACTTGATAAATTCATGTCTACGGGCTTAGACATAACAGGGACCTACATACTTTTTTTGAAAAGCTTCTTGGAAATAATTCCAAGTTAATCGTTCTGTGTTCCCCTCTCAACTGCTTGCCACCATCTATAGGCCTTGTCTCTTAACAAAGACACCGCTCCTTTTTTAATTTCTATTTAGGAGTGCATTCAAAATCATCTATAATCCTTTCTGTCATTTCCATCCAATACTCTGTCACAGTAGGAGTTGTTCTAACGACTTCTTTGAACGGTTTAGCCCCATTTGATTTGAGTTTTTGGGCAACAATTTTTCCATTTCTGTTTCTCGATGCAAAAACTCTTTGGAGAGCTTTTATCATAACCTGAGTTACAGTGTCGTCTCCCATGGTGTCGTCTCCAATGGTGCCATCATTTTAATTTTTCATTCCCATATCTCTGTTCTCATGACCTCCCTTATCATTAGCGATCGAGTTTCCTACGTACTCTTGAGTTGGTTTTCTCCTTGTACCATAGGTGGTTCAACGGGTATAGCCCTACGGGATCTACCAGTACCACGTCTACCTTGAGTATTCATATTAATATTTCTACAATTTCAAGTAATTAGTACTCAAATTTAAGTTTTCAGTTTCCGCTACCTTTCCTATCTAAAGTTTTCCTACTACTTAGGAAGTTTTTCTATAGTACCTGACACCGGACTTCCTCGGATTAGCTTAAAAACCTACAATTTCATGAAATTTGTTTCTAAGCATGCATACTCCTTCAAATTTTCCAACTCATGTTATAGAAAACCTAGGCTTTGATACCACTTATGTAACGCCCCGACCCGGACTAGGAGTTTCAGCTAAGTTAAAGGTGTTATATTTGATCACTGAAGTGATCCTGTAGAGCCATTCTTTTTACTTAATTCCATTTGATTGAAAATCACTTTAATTTTTAGGAAAAACATTCTTAGTTTGAATAAATTTTAATTAGTAATTCTATTACAATAATATTAATATGAGGATTTAAAAAAAACGATGAAAAGGCTTTCAAGAAAAGTATTATCTATACTTTGAGTATTTTATAAAATAGTGGAAAACAAATAATAGTTTTTAAACTATATGGCATGCAAATGCTAGTAGCAATATTTAAATGTCATGCTTAAAATAAATAACTAGCAATTCCCAATAATAATTTATTAAGGGCAATTTTAAAGAAAACTTAATAGTACAACTTAATAAAAAATAACTTGCTAATCTGAGGGTCTTCCGATGCCGATTCGAATCCTATTTTCTGCATTACCTGAGAGGTAAGGAAAAGGGGGAATGAGCTTACAACAGCTCAGTGTGAGACTAATTTTAATATATAATCAATCGTATAGTAAAGTATTTAATTCATAGCATAATAAGAGGAACATATAATAAACCAATACATATACAAAATATAATTATGATGCACATTCATGTTTTAATTTAATGTTTTAATTTCCCACTGTCCATTCGAACTGCCCTCGAGCATTGCTCAACACACCATTCCACATAACACATAACAATAACTGACCATCTTGAATTTGATTTTCGATGATGATCGTTCATTGGTCATCTGTGACGATGACTATTACTACCACCCCGGCTTGGTCCAATTTTGATGGTATTTTAAAATGATCATCCCATCATGTCCGGTTTAGATGGCTTTACACATAAACTATCATCCGGGTTTGCCAAGTTTGGTGGCTTTTTAGCCTACCATCCTAGCTTATTTGTTTTGGATGACATTGCCACCTACTTTGTGCAGTACTAACTTTCGGTATGGACTTAAATTGCCACTGTCTCTAACGTAACTCCTCCATCCTCTATTCTCAATTTTGCTTAATATACACATATACTCATTAGATCATACTCATTATTAAAATTTGATACTATGCTTATTTAGCACATTTACTGTCACAACCTATCATCAAATGACATGTAATCATGCATTCAATCAATCTCACATATACACACATATATTTGGTGAGTGTAAAAAGAATAACAATAATGCATATACAAGGGTTCGTATAAAGCATACATATAGTTCGCACATAGCATGAATAAGGTTCGCATAACTATATATGTATAACTTGCCTATTAAGCAATTAAAGATTGCATATTATTTCTATGCGTTTATATATAATCTTTACATGCTCATGTTACAATTCCTACAGTGTTTGCATGATATTTCCTCTAGGTTCGCATATTATACGGTTCACATAACAACTCTTTTAATTTCCTAACACTACAGTTAATTAGACATAATATTTTAAGTTTAGATCTCACACCTGATTTGAAGACTTAAAAGCCTTAGCTTTGGAGAGACTGGTGATCTACTTGAGAAAAGAGGGATGATTTTGAAGATTTTGAATTCCTTGATTGAAAATCGATTTCACAATGGAAGAGAAAAAGAAAGAACCCAATAATTTGAAAGAATTTTGCAATGTGAGTTTTGAAGGAAAAATAGAGAATAAATAGCGTGAAGAAGGATAAATTCTATTAGGATTTGAAAAGTTGTAATTTGAATTCTAATTAGGATAAGAAGATAAAAAATATGGATTTCTATTTCTATTTGAATTTATTTTTAAAAAAAGACATAATTTCAAATTAGGATAAAATGATTAAAAAAATATGGAATTTTAATTCTATTTAAATTTTAAACAATGATAAGATATGAATTCTAGTTGGGATTGGATTGGTGTGAATTTGATGTGACTCGAGCATAGGTTTGATGAACAAGGATGTTAGTGCCTTAACAAATAGGCTATTGCCCAATCTTTTTTTTACTTTTACGCTTAATTATTCTTATTCCTTCTTGTTGGAGGATTGCCGGTTTTCAAAATAGAAGGAAAGGATAGGATTTAAACCTTTGACCACAAGAAGAAAAGGAGAGTACTTTACCACTTAAACTATATCTTATTTCTTTTTTATTTTAGTCAATTAATTGTACATATCTATTGGGTCTCAACTTACCTATTCTCTATTAATTTATATAATTACTCAATTTTTTTCTAATTTATTTAACTATTATATTTTTTTTAATATTCCTCTATTTTAGTCCATATATAATTATTAATACACATAGTCAGGACTCACTATTAATGTTTTATTTTACATTTTTTCCAATTAGGTCCTAACTTAATTAAAACTCACTATTCCCAAATTAAACCTCGTAATCAAGTTTTACTCTAATCAAACCTCATTATGTTATCTTAATAATTTAATTAATTATTTTTATCCTAATTTTAATATTCGTTTCAAGCCCATAATTTTGTAACCTGATTAATCTAACTCCCTATATTTTGGGATGTGACATTGAACGCCATCACTATTCAACCCAAAATGAAGAGTACTACATTCCTCAACCTGACAAAACCACTGAATCAAAGAATCGTCCCCCAACTATTTAATTCGAATCTAATCAATCTAAGCCGGCTTAACTTGTAACTCGATTAACAGACTTCTATCATTGAACAGACTTAGGCGAGTAAACATCACCCTCAAATCAAACATTGCTCTACGACTAAGAGCATCAGCCACAACATTGGCCTTATCGAGAAGATATTTAATAGTGCAATCATAGTCCTTAAGCAACTCAATCCATCTACATTGCCTAAGGTTCAACTCCTTCTATGTAAAAAGATACTTGAGGCTCTTGTGATTATTGTAAAAAATATACCTCTCATCACACAGATAATGCCTCCAAAATTTTAAGGCAACGACAACCGCAACCAACTCAAGATTGT
The DNA here is from genome assembly GCF_007990345.1 of Gossypium hirsutum. Classification (NCBI taxonomy): domain Eukaryota; kingdom Viridiplantae; phylum Streptophyta; class Magnoliopsida; order Malvales; family Malvaceae; genus Gossypium; species Gossypium hirsutum. The sequence goes on from NC_053427.1 coordinate 6,627,152, forward strand.
GCATGAGATAGTTGTCTTCATGTAACTTAAGTTGTTAGGATGCATAAGCCACTACCATATCATCTTGCATCAGAACACAACCTAGTCCAACATGTGATGCATCACTATAAAACATAAACTTTTTGCCAAATTCAGGCTGTATTAGAACGGGAGCCTGAGTCAAAACAGATTTGAGCTTCTCAAAGCTCAATTGTTGCTCATTAATCCAAACAAATGGTACGTTCTTACACAACAACTTAGTTAGAGGAGCTGTGATAAGTAAGAACCCCTCAACAAATCACTAATAATAACCCACAAAACCAGGGTTGACTCGGATCCCCTTACCGGACACCACATGACCAAGAAAAGTAACATTTCTTAACCAAAACTCACATTTTCTCAACTTAGTGTAAAGTTTTTTCTCTTGGAGTATCTACAGAACTACTCTAAGATGCTCATCATGTGGTAAGGAATGATAAACACTAAAGCTGTACCCTGTAGAATATTGATACCAAACTCGACCTCCCGATCCAGAGGCAACCCTAGCAACTCATCAGGAAAGACATCTGGAAGCTCTTTAACTATCTAAATATCCCCAAAAGAAGAAACCACAGAAGTCAAATCATGCACAAATGCTAGATATGCCTCAAATCCTTTCCAAACTAATTTTTCGGCTACTAGAGTGGTGATCACATTGAGAGGTAATCTCGATGCTCACTGATCATAACAACCTTCAAATCATCCTAAAATCGCAAAGTCACCCTTTTAGTAGCCTAGTCCAAGCTGACTCAATTCTGTACAAGCCAGTCCATACCCATAATGTAATGCCCCAAACCCAGCCTAGATGTTATGGCCGAGTTTGGGAGTGTTACGGAAAAGGGTTTTGAAATCGATGATACTTTAATAAAACGTCCAAGTTTTGAAAAACTTATTCACTTATATATTTATTACTGAAATCAGTACATGTTATCCTTTAAGGCTATCCAAATCACTTCACAGTGAAAGTTTGAAAAAAACCGTTTAAATCGAAACCACGCTTGTGTTTTGAAAAATGACATTTGTTTACATAAATTTGATATTTTGTCGAATTGTTACAGTTTAGAAATCATAACACAACCAAACTAAAAATTTAAACTCAATAGTCCAAAAAGTCCTAAGAGTCTAAAAATTTCAAAACTCTCACGAAAACTGGAAATTTAAGTAAAAACCATGAAATAATAATAAATGAAAATAGTTTCCCGTCGAGTGGTCACCACTGAGCTTCCGTCGCATTGACCCACCTAAGTCTGTGGATTACCTAAACAAAATTGACAAACAAATGTGAGTTTTTGTAAACTCGGTGTGTAACCCAACAAAAATAGTCATGCGACATACATAGAATTTCATAAATAGTCAGATACAAATTTAGACCAAAGTCCATAAGAGATACGGTTATCATAGTCAGTTAAGCAGAATAGATATACAGAATCCTACCCTGATCCTTTACACACCATCTCCGACCATCGCATCACACCATGTGGGGTTAAAAACACTCACCCATCCCAACACACCATATAGTGTCGATGCGACACATGACAGATTAATATGCAATCAAGCTGCCAGAATATAGGCGAAATGTCGTTGTACAAATCACTTCCTCCATATATGGAAATCCCACCCCAAACACAAATACAGAATACAGTGCCCTACTCAGATCAAACTATTACAATATCAGATCACATGAATTAGGGTTTGGTTAGCCCTTACCGACCCTACGGTAGGCCCATAGTTGATTGGATTGACCCGTGCAACCCTAGGGAAAGTTTCAAAATTTTAGGCCCATATACTTGTGTGGGCCCACCTGCACAGATTGGCCAATGCTTAGCACATTTTATGAATGATTTCTCCTTACATTTGGTGAATTCGATGCTCCTAATCCCTTAATTTTATGTTTTATACTTAGGTAAGCATAGGAGAGTAAAAAGAGCGAGAAACGGGCTGAAAACGGAGAAAATGGGCTAATGTAGGAAATCAACATGGCCTGGACCTCCTCACACGAGTAGACCACACGGCCGTGTCAATATGGCAGAATTGAAGTACGACTTACACGGGTAGACCACACGCCTGTGCCTATTTAACAGCCTTGACCACGGCCTGAACCTATCGCACACGGACGTGTCCTTGTCGAGCCCAAGTATAGTCCAATTCAGAAAAGGCAACTTTTGAGGGCTTTTAGGCATTCCAAAGCCTATAAAAACACCCTAGAAGAGGAGAATAGGGAGGCACAGATAGGGAGTAAGGAATTACTCGAAGAAATGTGATTGATCCATCTCAGAAGCAGGATTATTCATCAAGACTGAAGGTCTCCCCTCAATTTCCTTTCAGCAGTTTTTGGGTTTTCTTTATGTTTTGCATTCATTACTCTTCTAAGATGTTTTCCTTTATAATTATGAACTAAATCCCCTAAATACCTAAGGGGAATGAAGCCTAAGATGAATCTTGTTATTATTATCTGAATTGTATGATAAATATTTAACTTGTTCTTAATTATGTGTCCTTAATTCTCGCTTCGGTATTTTAGGATATTGATTCAAGTTAATGCGCTTATTCAAAGGAGAAAAAGTCACTGTCTAAGAGTAAATTTGTCATAATTAAGCGGAGTTGATTACACACCTAGAGATAGGGTGACAAGATTTTACCGGATTAGGGTGAAACCTTATAAGGGGATCCATAGATCGAGTTAATGCAACCCTAGGGTGTTAATTAGAAAGAGATTTCAATTATTCAGCCTAGGTTTAGATGTTATTAGTCTCGAGAGAGATAATAATATAACTTAGGGATTTCTACGGAACAAGTTGAATGACTAAATCGTCTGATTCAGAGTCAAATAATAAGTGAAGTATAGGTGGATTATTCCTTGGGTATTGTCTTAATCAATCGAATTTTCTAAAAAGTATTTTCCCCAATTTCCTTTCTGTGATTTCTTAGTTTAGTTAATTGGTTTAGATAAACAACCTTTTTTTTATTTTTAGGCTAGATAATAGAAAGACAGTTAATATTAGTACTTTTAGTTCCTTTGGGTTCGACAATCTGGTCTTGCAAAAGCTATACTCATATTCGATGGGTATACTTGCCTTCATCGTGATAATAGTTAGTTTCAAGTACGATCAATTATAAATTTATAAAACTTATCACAAATAATCACGGCCAAGTTTTTGGTACAGTTGTCAAGGAGCTAAGATATTAGGAACACTCGATTTTTATTACTTTAGCCATTTACTTTTATTGCAATTTAAATTTTGTTTTGATTTTTATTTTTACTAAATTCTATTTTTTCTTCTTCTGGCAAGTTCTTATAGTTTATGACTAGAAGAAACCTGTCAGGACCATTACTTTTTGACGATGAGATCGATCGCACAGCTCGCAGAAACCGAAGAGAAATAAGGTGAAGCTTAAGTTACACTGAGGAAGAGCAAGAGGATGATATTCAAACCACAACCGAGGATATGGCTGAAAATCAGGAAAATCTGCTACCCCCTGCTATTGCCGCTGATCAAGTAAATCAAAATCATGCTCCACGCAATATGTATGGTTATGCTAAGCCAAATTTAATAGGAACTGAGTCAAGTATAGTTAGACCTGCTATTTCTGCAAATAATTTTGAACTGAAACCTAACACGATTCAAATGATACAGCAATTTGTTCAGATTGATGGTTTGCAGGATGAGGATCCCAACGCTCACTTGGAAAACTTTCTAAAATTCTGCGACACATTTAAAATTAATAGCGTTTCTGATGATGCCATACGCCTTCGGTTATTCCCTTTTTCATTGAGAAACAAAGCTAAACAGTGGTTGAATTCATTACTACGAGGGTCAATCACTACTTGGGAACAAATGACTGAAAAGTTTTTATTAAAATATTTTTTGCCAGCTAAAATGGCTAAATTACGTAATGATATCGCTTCTCTTGTGCAAATGGATTTAGAAACACTCTACGATGCATGGGAGAGATACAAGGACCTCTTGAGAAGATGCTCTCACCATAGGTTACCACTCTGGCTACAGGTTCAAACGTTTTACAATGGCCTGAATCCCTCGAGTAGACAAATGGTTGACACAACTGCTGGTGGGACTATCAATAATAAGACATCTGAAGATGCCTATGAATTTATAAAAGAGATGTCACTGAATAATTATCAGTGGCAAGTCATGAGGACAAAACCAACAAAAGTAGCTAGCGTTTTTAATGTCGATTCGGTCACCATGCTCACAAATTAGGTAGAACTTTTGAATAGAAAATTTGATGGTTTACTTGGTTCTTCACAGGTTCACCCAGTAATACAATGTGAAGCAAGTGGAGGTGGATCGAGCAATACAGAATATCCACCCTATGGCCACAGCATGGGGAACGAGCAATTAAACTACATGGATAATAATCATTGATCTCAAAATAATTCTTATAACAATACTTACAATGCAGATTGGAGGAATCACCCAAATTTCTCATGAGGAGGCCAAGGAAATCAGAGACCACCTCAGGGCTTCCAATAACTGCCTTACCAATAAGAGAAAAAGTCGAACCTTGAGGACATGCTAACGAAGTTTATCTCAGTGTCAGAAACTCGCTTTTAGAATATCGAGACGGTACTTAAAAATCAACAAGCGTCGATCCAAGGGCTCGAAACTCAAATTGGACAGCTCGCCAAGTTGATTTCTGAACGACCACAAGGTAGCTTGCCAAGTAACACTGAATCTAACCCAAAGGAGCAACTCAATGCAATAACTACTCAAGATGGGAAAGGGTTAGTTGCATCTGAACCAGAACCAAGGCAAGAAACTGTGGTAAGTAAAGATAAAGGTGAAGTATGCCACAATAAGCAGAAATCAATAGGTACAGAATACAAACCTCGTGTGCCATACTCTACTGTGACAAGGAAAGACCGCTCAGATGAACAATTTGGTAAATTCCTTAAACTTTTAAAGAAATTACATATTAACTTACTGTTTATTAAAGCCCTTTCGCAGATTCTAGCAAATAAAAGGAAGTTAGATGAAGCGCCGCATGTGGAACTGCCAAAACAATTATTGACGTTGGCACAGGTGAACTCACACTTCGTGTGGGAGACGAAACAATCACCCTTCAAGCTCGTAATTTGAGTAACACATCGAAAATTGAAGGTGCTTGTACAGATCGTTCTACTAAGACTGGCAATATGGTGCAACCTACTTTGCAGGAAATAAGTTCGAAGAACATACGTGAGCCATGTTCAAGTAACAAAAAAGGACCTATCCATGAAGAACGAAGGCTACAAATAGAGGAGTTAGATGAATGGCAGACATATAGACTTAGAAAACATAATAAACCAAAACCAAGCCAGGACGAGCTAAATACCTTACCAAATCAACTTAAAGTTGGAGACAAAGTACTACTAGATACAGCAGATCCTCGCATTGCCACTTCTGAACCAAATGAAGAAATTCTTCTTACAGTACATAGCATTTTTTCATATGGTACAGTCGAGATAATTCATCCCAAATTCAGCACGTTCAAGGTAAATATTACTCGTCTTAAACCTTACGTTGATAAAATTGACAGTATGGATGAGGAGTGTAAACTCCTCGAGCCACCATGATCATACATCAGAGAGGTAAGTCGAGCTTAGACTATAAATAAGCACTTCTCAGGAGGCAACCCGAGCATTAACAGTATTGATTTCTTTCAATTTTAGTTTTTACTAGTTAACATACTAACCGAATCATGAGACGCAGGATTTCTAAAGATCACACGGCCAGGCACACGGGCGTGCCTTAAGCCGTGCTCACATCAATAATGGCGACACGGCTGTGCGATACGACCGTGTGAAAACAGGGTAAAATTTTTCCTCAACATGGGATGCGATAATTTGCCACGGCCATGTGATAGGGCCGTGGGCGAAACTGCCAAAACAACAATGGCGTGTGACACGCCTGTGTTTTGAAACCATGGTCGAAACTGAGAATTTAGCACGGGCCTGCGACACGTTTGTGCCCAATACCCGTGGTCGACACTGTCAAACTAACACGGGCATGGGAGAAGCGAATGAAGAAGGACACGGCCATGTTCACCAACAGACCCAAGGAACACGGGCGTGGGCCGAATGTCAGAAGCGCCTAAAATTAAAAATCACGAAACACACGGGCAAAAATTAGGGCACACGGGCATGCCCCACGGCCTTATGCCCCAAAAATCTATATAAACCCCTCACTATTCATCATCCCCTTCTCCAAAAATCCCTAACCCTAGCCGCTGCAACTTCTCACGCCCTACCTGCCACGCCTGTGCGCCGACCACAACACTATTTTCGACAACCCAAGCTCTTTCCTTTTGCATTTGTTTACTCTTTTCTCTCTATTTTCTTCAATTCTTTTACTTATTCCATGAATTCTCTGCTCAATTAGACTATTTTAAGTGAATATGCATAGTTAGAATAATAGAAATACTCATACTTTTTGTTAAAGAAATTTGCCATTTTAATCAACACATTTTGCTACATTCATCCATTTCTCTTTTTCCTATAGATTTTATGCCTACCCATATGCATTCATTCATTAGATATTCCCATAGAATTATTCTCGTAGTCCTATTTTAATAACTTGATATATTTGCTTTAGTTGTTTTTAGTTTTGTTTTCTTCATCTAGTACGTGAGCCTCATGAAATATTCCTATTTAGTTTTAGCATGCTTGTATTCTTTTCCATGCTATTCTTGGGAAGTATTATTTTAACTTCGACTTTTCACTGCAGGTATACAATTTCAAGCTCACGTGGGAAGAAAACCACTGTCCCCACCTTAAAGAAAAGGAAAAGAGCATCATTCTCCTGGAGTCCTACTTCGGAGATTCGACACCTGTTCCTTCAGTTTTTCGTGGGACCCCAGGAAGAACTCTTTCAGATACTTCGAGCCCGACCCTTAGGCGTGGGTTGCTACATTGACTAGGTTGCACTTGAGCAAGTCCAATTGGCTGACGTAATCGGAGCGCTTCTATCAACCGATCCATGGAAACTCTTCTTTGCGATTATTGAGCCGACGTACCTTGAGCTTACACTCGCGAACCATCCGACAATAATGATATTTAAATACTTTTTATTTATTATTTGTTTCTATTATTTCTTTTCACTTTTATCTTAATTTTTTGTCTGAAAGTACTTTTTATTTTATTTCCTTTATCACTATTTTATTTTTAGGTTTTATTAACAATTTATAATTTTGGCTATTTCATTACGAGTAATCATTCTTCTTTATATTTCCTAAAAAGTTCCTGATAAAGGGCTCTAAAGCTCACTATTACTTAGGAGCTTGAAACTCCACTGGAAAAGGTTCTCCACGATTGCCACGCCCTGCTCGATCACGACCATAGCTACCACGAGATATAATATTATTTTGGCACAGCACTTGTGGAACCCAATCTCTACCAACACCGGAGTATCCCCCTCCACTCTCCATAACTCCAATTCAAGGAATTCATTCATAACTCAGGAAGTTTCACTTCTCTCCCTATCTTATGATCATATATTTTTCTATCTTTGTACATTAAGGACAATGTACATCGTAAGTGTGGGGGGTTATCAATATCTATATCAGAAAACATAGGCATGAATTTTGTCTTATTCTCATGTGATCTTCTCATATCATTATTAGAATGAATTTTGATTAATTTATTATTTTTATTAATATGTCTTAGATTAAAACATAGGCATTCATGCATTGATTGTTTAAACTTTAAGACATTAGAGAACTAAGCATGATAAGTTGATTTTTGAGAATTAAATGTTTTAGGTTGTTTCCCCAAAGTTTAGGTATTATCTTGAATTGCAATTCACAGGTTTAAACATCACGAAAGCCATAACTTTTGTAAGATGTTGAGCCTTTAGAGCATCTATTATTTCTTTCATGCTCACTCTTATTGTTGCTTTGAGTGCATCAATATTAGATCGTTATTCTAGAATTTGCTTGATTACGTATGTAAAGACCACACCATTTGATTTGATATGTCAAGATGATAAAGGCACTTAGGTTTAACCCACTCACCTTATAAAAGCCTACATTCATAATTAACCCTTGGCAAACCCCTTGAGCCTAACAAGCCATTCATTGATTTACCCCCAATATTAGCCCATAACCCATTATTGTTGAAATCCCCTAAGTTAATTTGGTCCCTATTTTTTATCGAGATTTGATTTGAGTAAATTGTTTAGCTATGTTTTATTTTTAGCAAGGTTCTAAATATTTAACTTGTTCTAATATATATATTAGTAGTAATTCTTTGTTTGTTGAGCTTAAAGTATCTAATTCCATATTCCATGAAGAAAAGCTCAATTCTAGTAATGTAATTTATTAGTTTCAGTATTTTTCTAGTTAGGTAATTTTTCAATTCAATCTCAATTCTAACCTTCTCTTTCAGTTGTGACCATACCCCCTAACCAAAACCACGTTACAACCCTTTAAAGACCTTTTGATTGATGTATCATCTCAATTTATAGTGGTGGAGATTTGATTTTCATGCAAGCCTATGGTAATAACTTTTCATATTGACTAATGAGTGCTTCAATTGTTGACCTTAAACACCTCGAGTGACTTGAGTGAATCTTTAGTGAGGATGTTAAACTTTGTGATATTTTGAATCAGAGGTAATCACTTAGGGGACACCTATATTTTCATGTTAAAATACTCAACTTGGAATGTTTGAAACTTTAATATTCTTTTAGTTAAACTCTCAATGTATGATTACTCGCGGATTATTTTGAGATATCATTGATAGGGATTATAAATTGAGAAGAATTTATTTTGATTGTGCGTTGAAGATTTTGTTTGAGGACAAGCAAATGTTTAAGTGTGGGGGTATTTGATAAACCGTAATTTACACATATTTTTATCCCATGCTTAGCACATTTTATGAATGATTTCTCCTTAGATTTGGCGAATTCGATGCTCCTAATCCTTTAATTTCATGTTTTATACTTAGGTGAGCATAGGAGAGTAAAAAGAACGAGAAACGGGCCAAAAATGAAGAAAATGGGCCAACGTCAGAAATCAACACGGCCTGGACCTCCTCATACAGGTAGACCACACGGCCTGTCAATATGGAAGAATCGAAGCACGGCTTACACAGGTAGACCACATGCCCATGCCTATTTAACAGCCTTGACCACGGCCTGAACCTATCGTACATGGGCGTGTCTCTGTCGAGCCCAAGTATAGTCCAATTCAGAAAAGGCCACCTTTGAGGGCTTTTAGGCATTCCAAAGCTTATAAAAACACCCTAGAATAGGAGAATGGGGAGGCGCATATAGGGAGTAAGGAATTACTCGAAGAAAGTCAATTGATCCATCTCAGAAGCAGGATTATTCATCAAGACTAAAGATCTCCCCTCAATTTCCCTTCAGGTTTTTTTGGGTTTTCTTTATGTTTTGCATTCATTACTCTTCTGAGATGTTTTCCTTTATAATTATGAACTAAATCCCCTAAAAACCTAAGGGGCATGAAACCTAAGACGAATCTTGTTATTATTATCTGAATTGTATGATAAATATTTAACTTGTTCGTAATTATGTGTTCTTAACTCTTGCTTCGGTATTTCAGGATATTGATTCAAGTTCATGTGCTTATTCAGAGGAGCAAAAGTCCCTGTCTAAGAGTAAATTTGTCATAATTAAATGGAGTTGATTGCACGCCTAGAGATAGGGTGACAAGATTTTGTCGGATTAGGGTGAAACCTAATAAGGGGATCCATAGATCGAGTTAATGCAACCCTAGGGTGTTAATTAGAAAGAGATTTCAATTATTCAACCTAGGTTTAGATGTTACTAGTCTCGAGAGAGATAATAATATAACTTAGGGATTTCTACGGAACAAGTTGAATTAATAAATCGTCTGATTCAGAGTCAAAGAACAAGTGGAGTCTAGGTGGATTTTTCCTTGGGTATTGTCTTAATCAATCAAATTTTCTAAAAAGTATTTTCCCCAATTCCTTTTCTGTAATTTATTAGTTTAGTTAATTGGTTTAGATAAACAACCTTTTTTATTTTTAGGCTAGATAATAGAAAGACAGTTAATACTAGTACTTTTAGTTCCTTTGGGTTCGACAATCCGATCTTGCTAAAGCTATACTACTATTCGATAGGTACACTTGCCTTCATTGTGATAATAGTTAGTTTCAAGTACGATCAATTATAAATTTATAAAACTTATCACGAATAATCACGACCATTAACCTTGTTTGATCTTGAAATCATTAATTCTTGTGTAAATGTCTTTGAAGGACTTATTGTAGGTGAATCAGACTAGAATCGAGTGTAAGGATCATCGATCAGACCTCTAAAAAAATGTATGTATTCTTTTACAAACGAATTGGGGTAAAATTGTACCTAAGACAGGGCCACACGAGTGTGTGGACCACAAGTTAATGTCGCCCTACAAACCCTAGAATTGTTCACTTTTCACACGGGTACGAATCTTCTACACGGTTTGCCACACGGGTGTGTGGAGTACATGGCCTACTATACAGCCATCTATCTTGGAAACTTTAGTGTAGTTTGTAAACCACACAGCCTCAGTCTGTTACATGGTTTAACCATACGACCCTGTAACCCTTCCATACAACCTGAGCTATCTCACACGGCCATGTGCCCTTGTTTTTCAAATTTTTATAGTTTTGCCTAGAATTTTGTAATTTGCCCAGTTTAGTCCCTAATTGATCCTTGAACTATTTTTAACATTTAATTTTATTCAATTAAGTCCCTGATAGTCTAAGTTATGTTGGAATATATGATTTGATGAACTAAATTCATATGTTAATGAAATATACTTGCTTGAATTGTGAATAACTCATATGTCTGTTGTATTGTATTTGTGATTGTAAGTATAGTATCCCTTATACCGTTAAACCGAACACACAAGAAGTATGCTTTCAAATACTAAGTTGACTTGTCACAAGAATATCAATTGCTACTAAATCAAACTGTAGTAAGTATATTGTTTGCTACTGCATTGTTTCGTTAAAGCTATATTAAACGCTATTGGATTGATTTGTTTTGAGCATACATATTGCATTGCATGGGGTGGAACGTTATAAACGGAGGAAGCACCGACAGTATATATGCATTATTTTATTATGTTTTGATAAGTGCTAAAAGTAACATGTTTTAACCTCATTCTTAATGCGTTTTTGGGTGATTATTTGATTTTAATGATGAATTTTATGCTCTTAATCTTTTAAATTCATGTTTTTATACTTAGGAGAGCATTTGGGAGCAAAATGCTCTCCTAAAATAAGCGAAAATTAGAAAATCGAAGCAAGTTACAATAGCCACAGAAACTGACCCCTTCAACACAGCCTAGCTACACGACCATGTGACCTAGATGGCCTACCACATAGCCATGTGGTAAGCTTTGTCAATTTCACAGATTTGTAACTTCAATTGTGAGAAAATAGATTTTTTTCGATTTTTCAAGCATTCTAAGACGTATATATGACAAAGATAAGAACATAAGAGGGAAAATCATAGAATACACAGGAAAACAACTTAGAAAACACCATTCAAACCGATTCTAAAGTAGATTTCCATCAAGATTGAAGATTCCCAATTGATTTCTTAGGAGATTATCAAGAGCTTCTTTATTTCTTTCAGTTATACTGTATCTTGGATGTTGTTATTTTCAATTATGAACTAATTTTCTAAAAACTTAGGGGAGATGAACCCTATGATTAGAGGTGTTCATGGGCCGGGCCGGGTTCGGGTTGGGCTCAACTAAAAAAATATGCCCATTTATTGGGCTCGGGCCGGGCCGGGCTTAAAAAATGGGCCTAAAATTTTGCCCAAACCCAACCCGAATAAAAATACTAAAACCCGGGCCCGGCCCGTATTAATTTTTTATATTATTTTTTTTATTTTTAAATATATATAATACATCAAAAATACTAAAAATATCAAAATAAATATTTCCCAACAAATTAAAAATAAATTTTGAAAAATATGTAGACTTAAATAATACTAAGATAAATGCAACTTAATAAGCAAATGATTCTAAAATAATAATAAAATTAACAAATACCTTTAAAATAATAAAAAAATGAACAATAAAATAAATTTTATACAATATCCAAACAATAACAACAAAATAATAGCAACATAATAGTAAAATGGTAGCAAAATATGGAGAAAACAACAAGAAAATAACATTCAAAAAAAAAAATATGCAGATTTTTTTTGTCCTTTAGTGAATTCAGGTCGGGCCGAGTCAGGCCCGGGCTAAAAATACCTTACCCGAGGCCCGGCCCATTTTTTAAACGGGCCTTATTTTTTCTCCAAGCCCATTTTTCGGGCCTATATTTATGCCCAAACCCTCCAACATTTCGGGCGGGCCTTCAGGCCGGGCCGGGTAGCCCGGCCCATGCATACCTCTACCTATGATTGATTCTGTCTTTTAATTTTTATTTTATGCAACAAATACTTAGATCTTGTTCTCAATTATGTATGCTTAATTCTCGGCTTTGTAACGCCCCGATTTTTGGGCCTAGAAGTATTGGGCCTTGAGTCTGGGTTCGGGTAGGAGACGGCCCGAATAAATGGGATGATTTAATTTTTATTATTATTAGTAAGTATGATTAGTTTAGTAATTAAATAAATTACGAATGGTTTATGGTGTGGGAAAAAGTCTGGGGCTTGGCCCATAGCTTTAGCAAAATTCTTAAATTTTGCCTCTTAAGGAAATCTGGGCATAAGGCCTTAAAAATAGGTTGGGCAGAAACTGGGCATAAAGGAGCGCCTGGCCTAGTGGTTAGGCACGCTGAACAACAGGAAGGAAGGCTGGGGTTCCATTCCCAGCGTGTGCAAACATGTTTTTAAGTCAAGGGCTATCGCAGGCAGGACTTAGGAGTTGTTAGGGCTAACACATGTCACAATAAGGAGCTCAGCCTAGTGGCAAGGGACGTTAGAAGGCTGAAGGGGACCCCAGTTCGAGACACGGGGCGAGACGTTTACTATTTTTAAGTAAACTAGGCTTTAAAAGAATTGGCGAACGGAGTATGCCACAAGGAGCGCCTGTGGCGCAGTGGCAGCAGCGTGCTAGGCATGCTGAGAGGAAGTGGGTTCGATTCCAGGGGAAGGTGAAATTTTGATTTCTTTTTAAGTAGCCGTGGCTATAGCAGTTAAGCCTTAAAATTAATTGTGAGAAGATTATGTCATGAAAGGAACTTCGGTGCCGTGGCAGGCAGCGTATGTGTGTGTCCAGAAGGTTGCAGGTTCGAGATGTATAGCAGGCAAAATTTTCTTTTTATTTCTCAAGTAACCGAGGCTTCAATAGGAATAGATTAAGATTAATTGTGACCTTATTATGGTGTAGAAGAAAGCTTGGTGCAGTGGCCAACAGCAGGATGTGGAACGCAGGGACAGGAGGAGGTCAGGAAGGAATTGTACCGATTGTTGAGTTGCCAAATAGGTGTAGGTTCTTTAGGAACTGAATTCTGTTGGTTGCTTTCATTCTTTTCATTCTTTTATTTTGCCGTTTGCCAAATTCTTTCTCTTCTTTTCTCTCTTTCTTTTTCTCATCTCTTCCTTCCTTGATTTCCTTCAAAGCCGAATCTCTACTGTTATCTCCTCTCTTCTATTTTTTTTTCTTCCTCTCCTCTTCATCCATATCTCTCATCATCGAACTTTCATTTTTTCTTCCTCCCTTGTTTGTTGAAAAGCCGAGGTCACCATACTTTAAGAGGTTGGAAGTCGAACACCTTTAGATCTCTTGGACTCATCTTTAGCTTGTGTTAGGGGTAGGAAAGTATTGGAAACGTTCTTCATCGAATAGATCTCATGGTAAGTATTCGCAATCCTCTTTCCATTCGTATCTTGTGGTTCTGGAAAAAGTCGAGTAATCCCTAATCGCTTAGGGAGGCTATCGTTTTGGACTAAGGGTTTATTGGGTTTGTTTATCGTTCTATTTTGAGTAAGGTGGAATAAAGGCTGTCGATCAAGGAGCAGTGGGAAGGAGGACATCGAAACGACTAGATCTAGACTTATTATTATTTGCGACAAAAGTAAGCAATCTAAGGCTGTTAAGGGTGTCGGCCGGTTTTGGTCAGGAAGATATCATTAGTAATCGTATGGTTTTGGATCTAACTTTTTAAGTAATCAATTGTATGATAGGTACATGGTAGATTTTGCCAAGCGATCATCGTAAAACAGGTGTGTAAACGACACCCACTAGTAGACTAGATTAGCAAAAGTCGAAAAGTCGAAATGTCAAAAAGTCGGCATTTTGAGAACTTGCGAGCATGCGAGCGCTCATGGGATTGTTTGTATTGATAATTTTTGTAAATTCAACGGTAAGATTGCAAAGTGAGCAATTTCGTGCACCATGGTGAATTTGGGCTTCGATGGGCCAAAATTGGGTAATAGGCTAACGGGCCCATTTCGGTAAAAATGTTCGGTAAGTATTCTGAAGACACGTTAATAACTGTAATGAGCATGAAACCTTAAAAAGATTGATAAAATTACTGAAATAACTTTTCTTACATAATAATCTGACTGCCTTTCTGAAGCATGCCTTGTTAATTATATATATTCTGCATACATGTCATACTACATGGGGTTGGGTTTTGTTATGGAGGAAGAACCTGTTCTGGTGGCTGTGCCACATATTCTGATATAAGTAGCTTTGCTGCGGATTATAGTTAGTGCCGCAACCGGTGCTAACACTGTAAGTATAGGGATGGCGTGGGTGATTTATTCCCCCACAGGAAGTGTAGGGATGGACGGAGGCAAGTGCAGGGTTAGATGGGGTTATCTTGCGTTAATCATATGAGACTGTTTTGAAATGGGCCCAACTATGTTGATATGGGCAAGGCCCAATATATCTCGAATTGTAATAGAGCTACGACCCAGATTGATACTGATATGGGCTAGGCCCAGTATACTCTGATCTGTAAGGGGCTATGGCCCAGATTAAAATTGATATGGGCTAAGGCTCAGTTAACCAGATTAAAATTGATATGGGCTAAGGCTCAGTTAACTCTGATTTCTGAATAGGGGTTAGGCCCAGTAAAGCTTGAACTGATTTGGGCTCTGGTTGGGATACTTTACACACTGAGTTTTCCAAACTCACCCCGTCTTTTATTTTTTTTAGGTAATCCCCAACGTTAGTGGATCGGTGCTGCGAGAGACTCGGAGATGGCCATACGATTACTTGGACTCTAATTCTGTTTTAAATTCTAATTTGGGTTTTAAATTTTGTAATAAGGCCTCTTTGGATTTTGTTTTAGTTTGGGGATTTTTAGTTGTTACGTTTATTGTCTGCTTTAAGTAGAACTCGGTTTTCTAAAAACATTAATTGTTTTTTTTATCAACACGTTTTCGCAAACTACGAACTTTTATAAAGCTTCCGCAACTTACTTGGTTTTCGTTTATAACAACAATTAAGGTTTTAAAAGTATACAACTTTTCAATAAGCCATATTTCAGAATTAACGAACACAAATTGAGACTTAAGTTTTAAATAAGTAAGAAGGGTTTTCAATGAAAACAAGGTTTTCGAAAAATACTTCAATGTGACACGCCGAATTCGGGCCTAACTTCTAGGCTGGGTTTGGGGTGTTACAGGTTTGATAATTCTAGATTATTGATCCATATTTGATATGCTTAAATCAGAGGAGGAATAGACATTGTTTAAAAGTAGGTATTGTATAATTGAGTGGAGTTGCACGTAATCCTAGATATAGGATAATATAAATCTGTCAAATTAGAGTCAAAGCTAAAATAAGAATCCATAACATGAGTTAATGTGATCATAGGGGTTTTAATTAGAAAGAAATTTCAATTAATCGACCTAAAGTTAATTGCTCTTACTCTCAAAAGAGATATTAGCATAACTTATGGATTTTTATGGATCAAGTTACCAAGTAAGGAAATTGCGTAATTTAGATTGATAGTGATAGATGAAATCTAGGTGAATTCTTTCCTAGGTATTATTTTACTTATTGATTGTTAATCGTTTATTTTCTTGCTTTGTTCTTTGTCGTGTTTGTTAGTTAATTAATTTAGTTAATTTTAGTTTTTAATCAATCACTCGATTTATTCGGTTAAATAATAAAAAGATAGTAATTTTTAGTTTTTTTTCATTTTTGGGGAAAATATTTATTTATTTTTATTTTTAATGACACCAAATTCTTTAACCAGACAAAGACTTTTTTTTTTAATTTCCTTTGATTAATAATTTATAAATTCTATAGTTTTTAGTCATTTAACACGAAATTTTCTTGCATTGCAAAATTCAACAAGATTAAAATGGGATTAATTATGGGTGTTTAAGTGAATAATGTGAGAAAGAGGTTTTATTCAACTGTTAGTTTTATTAATTTCTATGATTAAAGTGAAAACAATTAAAGTAAGGTTATTAAATTAAAAGTACATTCATAATTTTTTTAAATTAACAAATCAAAATCAAAATCAAAATCTAATATATTTAATTATAATTAAAATCACAATTTTATAATTGGGATATTGTAAAGTAATTGATTAAAGAAGAAAAAAGTGGAGATGAAAACTCAAAGGCAAAGTAGAAATGGTGAAAAGGTAATTTCCTGAAATTAATTCCTCAAATAAGAGTTTCGCAAAATTTAGAATAAAACTTCAGAAAATTGAGAGAGTTGAGAGTTTAGAAAAAATAAAGAGAGTTGAATTTGAGTGAAAATAATAAAAAACAACTTGATATTTATAGAGAAAAAATTATTATTAGGGCCCTTAAAAATTTTTATCGTTACCAACGTTCAAAAAAATAATCGTTGAAACATGTGTCTAACTAGATACGTTTTCAATAAATGACCGTTTTATTCGTTTTGTTCCTTAGGTTTGAGAATGTTGCTGTGAGGTTGTTTTTTTTTTTTTGTACTTTTTCAATAAATGCTCCAGTTGGATATCACTCAAATATTTATATGAGATAAAAAAAGTATGATTTTTAAATATATGAAAAAAAAACACATTTTTTTTATATTTATAAAATAAGATATGGCACAAAGGAAAGACTTTGGTCTTTATTTAAGGAAGGCTTTCTAAAATATGAGAAAAACTAATACGACAAAAATCTAACAAAAGCTAAAACCGTTGTTTGATTCATGAGTTTAACCATCGATATAAAGATAGTTTTATAGTTAGTTTTATAATTTTTTAATAGATTAATTATGATTATTTCTGTTTCGCTTAGCAACCAATTTCTTCTTACTTTGTTGATAATAAAGACGAAACTCATTGAAATTATTTCCCTTATTAATAAACCACCAATTCGAGTCTAAGATTTAGTTTACCGGTAGCATTAAACGAGGTTCATTTAGAATAGATTATATGTTCATGTAACATGAATTGCATATGTAACTTATATCCAATCATGCTATTCAACGCAAGTATTATAATTAATTAAACAATTATAGATTTAATTATTCTAATTGATAAACCAAATTATTTTATGCAATTGAATGTGATATCAATATTCAACTAATTTAAATATTTGTAATTAAAACAGAAAACATCAACGAAAAAAGAATAGTTGCAATGGTTGTCTTGTATTCATATTTGGTGCTTTGCCCTAAATAAGGGTCATTCTTATTTTGGTCACATTTTTCTTTTATTTATTTGGTCACTCGAAAAGGAAATTAATCAAATTTGTCATTCTATCATTTAAATGGTAATAGAAGACTAAGGGCTAATTTAGTATTGCTTTTAAGAAATACTTTTAAAAAGTGTAAAAAAAATGCTTTTGGGAGAGAAAAACTAAAAATTTTAACTTCTCCATTTGGAAAAAAGTGCTTTTGAAAGCAAAAAAAATTCTTTCAAAAGTTGCTTGTTTAGCATTCCTTTTATTCGAAAGTGATTTTTATGTCAAAAGTGCTTCTAAAAAGCACTACTAAACATAGCCTAATTGTGCATTTACATGTATTTTTTTTAGTGTCAACAATAGGAATGACTCCTATTTAAAGTAGTTCAACTTAACAATTACATGGTATGAACTATATTAAATAACTCAAAGCCAATAGTTTACTAATGCTGAATTAAGAAACTTGTGAACCCATGTTGGCTTAATGGTTAGGGTATTCACCGCTCCAAATGTGATTTCTTGTAATTAATTTTGATCCATGTAAATAATTAATTATATAAAAATTTTGATACAATCATATTTCCTAAAATTTGGAGTCTAATATAACCTTTTTAAACTAAATAGCACATTTGAACCTTACTGTTAAT
Organism: Gossypium hirsutum; assembly: GCF_007990345.1. Classification (NCBI taxonomy): domain Eukaryota; kingdom Viridiplantae; phylum Streptophyta; class Magnoliopsida; order Malvales; family Malvaceae; genus Gossypium; species Gossypium hirsutum. Next base: position 6,645,375 of record NC_053427.1, read on the forward strand.
TGTATAAGAGAAAATTTTCCCTATTAAGGCCAAGCAAAATTTCCCATAAATTCCCAGTAACTCATACAACACTCACAAGAAATGGGTCACCCTTGCTACACTCTATGCTTCAATGGGGTCCCTTCATTAATTATATATACATACAATACTTTGACCTGCACAGTTTCAATCATCTTCCTTTTACCATTCCCTCCCTCTTATATATCTATAATTTATGCAAATGTCTCCATCACAAGTTTCCATTCATTGTTTCATGACAATAATACAACTCTTTCCTAATATAAAAGTGTACATATTTATAAATTATTACGGGATAGCATACTAGGGTTTACCTGTGATTTTTGAGATTGAAGATGATGGTTGAATATAAGTATAACTACTAATCTTAATTTAATATATGCTTGAAATAGGTGAAAGTATAATGGTGATTTTTGTACTAAAAGTTAGATTGTATTTTGTCTTTTCTACTAAAAAAATAAATTAGTTCCTATACATTAGATTAAAGAGTAAATTGGTCATCTCTCTTAAAATTTTCATCTATTTGTACTGTTAAAAATTAGTGTAACTAACAGAATAACTAGACAATAATATGTGATGTACCATATGTACCTCATGCTGATGTAAAGGAACAACTTTTTAACAAAAGAAATGGGTTAAATTTTTAATAGAAGAATCATTTTTCTATTTGATCTAATATATAGAGACTAATTTAATTCTAACAATTCAAAACACAAATCTTTGGCGCATTACAATATAACAATGAATAGGGTCGAATCCACATAGGCGGATGATAATTCTATTTCTTTAATAAAAGAAAATAAAAACAAAGGAGGATTAAAATTAAAAACTAAAACTAAACTTAAAACTATGTAACAAAAATCGTAAAATAAAATATAAAAAAAACCCAATACCATGAAAATCTAAAAAAAAGTAAAATTTTCTTTTGATTCATGAGTTTGATCATTGATACATATTTAATAAATTAACTATATTTGTTAACGTTACGCTTAGTAAATAATCTCTCTTACCATATAAATAACTAAGTGGAAACTAGTTGAAACTATTAACACAAAAAGTACGTCTAAGTAGTGTTTAAAAAGTTTATTGGTAAGAAAAAGTGAAGAAACATTTTAAAGGTGAAATGGAAATAAAAACAAAAGCAAAACAGGGCTAGTATTTGCTCCTTAATTAGTGATTATTGTCAAAAAGTAATAGGCATTTTCTGATTCATATTATTGAAGAATTCAAGACCCATATCTCTTTTTGCTTCATATGAAACAAAACTAAGAAGAGATTGTGAGTAAATTACATTAATTGAAACAAAAAGCAAGTCTAAGTCATCAATTAAACGTTTAGTAGGCCTAACAAATTTCACCCTATAGTGATGTGATTAACTAAAGATGAAAACAATGGAGGTTAAAAGAGAAAATTGAAAGCATAAACATCCATAATCCTTAATTAGTGCTAACAATCACAATATATTTTATGGTCATCTTATTTTTATATTAAAGAATTCAAGCACTAATGAAAAAGGCTGACAGTTAAATCCCAATACTGTCAATTAATATATAAGTATTATTTTAAATATATTAGTCTATTTATATAACATAAGGATATGATATAGGGTCATGTAAAGACTTTGGTCTTTAAATTAATAATTTTATAAATAATATAATCTATTATTTAAATTAATTATATATTATTTAAGAATTATTATGTTGAATTTTTTTACCGTTAAAAAAATAGAAGGATAAATTATTCTATTAATTACACTAAATATGGGTTATTCCTATTTCGGTCACATTTGTCTTTTGTTAATTTGGTCACTTAAAAAAGAAATTGATCAAATTGGTCAATCTACCATTAAAATGGTAATAGAAGACTAACTCTACATTTACATGTATTCTTTTGGAATGTCAAAAATAAGAATCATTCCTACTTAAAGTGACTAACAGGGTAGTTGTCGTAATTTTAATGTGAACAAAATAAGAAATGTATAATCAGCATTCCGTTATCAATTTATAGTGGAGTGACTAATTTAATCAATTTCTTTTTTGGTGTCCAAATTATAAATAAATAAATAAATAAAACAAGTTTAGAGTGACTAATGGGTTTACCCAAATTAAAAATTGAGTTGTGAACAGCTTAATTGTAAGGCCTCAAAATCTTCTGTTTTATATTTGTGAAATTATATCAAGTGAATTGGTTTGGTTCAATGGTTAAGTGATGTTTATGTGTCTAAGGTCCTGTGTTTAAATCCTTACCTTTGAATTATTATTATTATTTGTTCCAACCCCTAACCTTGAATATCTAGCTTATCTATTATTTTTGTTCAACAATTGACAAGAATGAGCATGTTGGCTCAATGGTAAGACTTCATCTTACTCAAATGTCTTGTGTTTAGATCCCATGTGTGCAAAAGAGAAATAATTTTTTGTTTAGACTCTACTGTTGTTGTCCATACAAGTCAAAGTTTCAGTCAAATTCTACTGTTGAGTTATCTAATAGGTGGTTACTATTTAGATTAGATAGGATTTTTGTTTGCGTTATTCTTTTTGAAATTATAAAAAAAATACTAAAAATCTCCCCACTAATTGTCATCTATCTCTCCCACTTCCCCTCTTTCCCCATTTTGTGATTTCACGTTACTTTCTTCTTCTATCAAAATTTCTCTGATATTCTTCTTTTTTTTCTTCCCCATTTTCTTTTGTTTTTGATTTTCTATTTTCTTTGTTTCTTTTCTTAATTCTGATTATCATCCTTGTTGATTTGTTGCCATCGTTCTATTTTGTTTCCTTTTATATGGGTTGTGCGTGATTAGGATATATTGGTTTAGTGCGACGTTTGGTTAGAAAGTATTTTTGTTAAAGTTGGCTTCAATGCTACACAAGCACCCAAGGAGTAGCACATGCACACTCGAGACCAACATGCAGTAGCTAAAGCTCAATGTTGTTGTCCATTTCATTCTTTTTTTGTTATTTTAAATGATATTTTGTAACTTAGTTGAATTATAACTAAGTTGTTAATGTACTTGATGTATTTTGTTGACATTTGAGTTGACAAATTAACTTTACTAAGTGTGCAAGTTTTGTTTTTCAAGTTTCTATGTAATTAGTGGAGTTAGGTAACATTTAGGTAATGTAAGCCTTACTTTGATCAGCAAAATGTCTGATATTTGTATTGGCATTATGCTATTATTCATGGTTGAATGAAATTCATCAGATTTTTCTTCTATATACTCTCCATTTTATCTTTGTTTTTTGTTCTTAGTCTTGAATTCTGTTTTGTTTCTTCTGCAAGTCACGAGCCTTGCTGCTCAAGCCTCTGTCCAAAGTTTGTTTATTGTTCATAGCACCAACAATTGGTATCTAGAGCTATAATCTCAGTGGACCTGTTCTAGTCAAGCTTCAAAACAAATGGCTTCATCAGGCTTCTCACCAGCTGCATCACCAGTCTTTAATGGAGAGGGTTATCACATATGGGTGGTCAAAATGAAGACCTACCTGTAGGCATTTGACCTATGGGAGGTGGTCAACTCAGATGTTGAACCAGCGCTACTTAGAGCCAACCCAATAGTGGCTCAGATCAGGCACCACACTGATGAAAGGACCAAGAGGCACAAAGCCATATCCTGCATTCAGAACTGTGTATCAGATGTGATCTTCACAAGGATCATGGCTTGTGAGACACCAAAGCAGGCATAGGACAGATTAAAAGAGGAGTTTCAAGGGACAGAGAGGACAAGGCAGCAACAGCTTCTAAACTTGAGAAAGGACTTCAAGAATTTGAAAATGAAAGATGAAGAAACTGTCAAGCAGTATTCAGACAGGATTATGGCTGTGGTAAACAACATAAGGCTCTTTGGAGAGTAGTTTAGTGAAGCAAGGATAGTGGAGAAGGGGATCTCAACCTTACTTGAGAGGTATGAGGTAAAAATTTCTTCCTTCAAAGATTCAAGGGACCTGACCAGCATCTCACTGGCAGAGCTGATCAATGCTCTCTATGCACAAGAGCAAAGAAGAGCTAGCAGACTGGAGGAGCACTAAGAAGGTGCCTTCCAAGCCAAAACCAAACCAAATTCGAGCACCACTGCCTATAAAGGCAAAAAGACTTGGAGGGACAAGTCTAATTTAGAAACCACAAGAAGAAGGGACCAACCCTGCAGGCATTGTAAGAGGCCTGGTCATCTAGAGGCCAACTACTAGTTTAGGCCAGATGTGGAGTGCCAATACTGCAAAAAGATGGGCCATGTTGAAAGGGTTTGCAAAAGCAAAGGCAAACCAAGGCAAGGTCAGGCACAACAGCCAAAGGTTGAAGCTCGAGTAGCTAAAGAATACAGTAACCAAGAGGAGCAGGTCTTTGCAGTTTCTTGCTTAGCTGCTCAGAAAAAAGTCTCAAATGGATGGCTCCTAGATAGTGGTTGCACCAACCATATGACACCAGATGATGGTATCTTTAAGTCATTAGACAAAAGATACAAAACCAAGGTAAAAGTTGGTAATGGCCACTTTATCAATGCAGAAGGTAAAGGAAATGTGTTGATATGCACTCCTACAGGTAACAAACTCATTTCAAATGTGTTATTAGTGCCTGAAATTGACAGAAATCTTCTTAGCATTGCTCAACTACTAGAAAAAGGCTATTCTATTGTGTTCAAGGGTAATGAGTGTCAAATTACTGATCCAAGTGGATCCAAGTTTATGGCAGTCACTATGGCTAATAAAAGTTTTGTTGTTGACTAGACTAATGATTTAGACTCAGCCTACACAGCCTCTGTAGAAGATTCCAAGCTTTGGCACCAAAGACTTGGTCATGCCAACTATAGATCGATGGACCAGCTAACCAAACAGGATCTGGTTGAAAACTTTATCAACTCAGTTGAGAAGGAGGAGGTTTGTATGTCAGCTAGGAAAGTAGGCCAGGCTGCCATTTCCTTCAAACAAGGCCTGGAGAGCGTCAGAAAAGTTGCAGCTTGTGCACACTAATGTGTGTGGCCCTATGAAGACTCGGTCATTGAATGGCAACAAGTATTTCATTCTTTTCATTGATGATCATTCGAGATTTTGCTGGATTTATTTCTCGAAGCACAAATCAGAAGTGGCATCAGTGTTTTGGAAGTTTAAGGCTGCTGCAGAGACTGAGACAGGTTGCAAACTAAAGAATTTAAAGTCTAATAATGGAACTGAGTACACCTCAGCTCAGTTTCAAGCCTTTTGTGATGAAGCAGGCATCAAACACCAGCTCACCAACATCTATACACCTCAAGAAAATGGTGTTAGTGAAAGAAAAAATAGAAACTTGATGGATATGGCCAAGTGTCTACTGTTTGAGAAGAATTTGCCCAAAACTTTGTAGGTTGAGGCAGTTAACATTGGTGTTTACATTCAAAACAGGCTCCCAACCAAGGCATTGAGTCACAAAACTCCATTTGATGCCTGGATTGGGTTCAAGCCATCACTAACTCACCTAAAGGTCTTTGGCTGCATATGCTATGCACATGTCCCAGCTGTAAAGAGGGACAAATTATCCAAGAAGGCTCAACCTGGTATTCTGGTAGGCTATAGCACAGTCAAAAAGGGCTATAGGATCTTGGATCCTTCAACAAACAAGGTGTTAGTAAGCAGAGATGTGGTTTTTGACGAGAAAGCTTGTTGGAATTTGGAGAAGAGTGAGCCAGATGCAGTTTCTGAAGAACCTATGGCTGATCAAATTGAGTCTGATCAAAATGGTCCTGAGGTGAATGTTATGAACCATTCAGAGGGACTAGACCTTTGGCTGAAATCTATGAACGAGCACAAGTAGCCACAGTAGAACCATATTGTTTTGAAGAAGCTGAAGTTGAGGAAGGATGGAAACAGACAATGGCTGAAGAAATCAGAATGATTGAGAAAAATCAGACTTGGGAATTAGTTGAAAGACCAGCTGATAGAAAGATCATTAGGGTGAAATGGGTCTATCGAGCCAAACATAATGCTGATGGCAGTTTGAACAAACTTAAAGCTAGGCTAGTTATAAAAGGGTTTAGCCAGAAGTATGGCTTGGATTACCTAGAGACTTTTGCACTAGTGGTCAGGCTAGACACCATCAGACTGCCGGTTGCCTTAGCAGCACAGTTATAATGGAACATTCACCAGTTTGATGTTAAATCTACCTTCCTCAATGGTTTTCTTGAAGAAGAAATTTATGTTAACCAGCTACAAGGCTTCGAAGTGGCAGGCAAATAACACATGGTGTATAGGCTAAAGAAAGTCTTGCATGGCTTGAAGTAAGCACCTAGAGCTTGGTATAGAAGAATCGATAGCTACTTGATCAGTTTAGGGTTTGAAAAAAGCATTAGTGAGCCAACGTTGTATGTTAAAAAGGAAGGAGCTGAAACTCAGCTCATTGTATCTCTATATGTTGATGACCTGTTGGTGACAGAAAGAGACCAAGCAATGTTGGCAGACTTCAAAGCAAAATTGGAGCAGAAGTTTGAGATGTCTAACTTGGGATAAATGCCCTACTTTCTAGGCATGGAAGTGAAACAATCTCAGCAGGGAATCTTTCTAAGTCAGAGGGCTTTTGCTATGAGGATCCAAAACAAATTTTCAATGTAGAATTGTAAAGCAACAAGCACACCAGTTGCTGTTGGAGAAAAACTATCAAGCCAAGGCAATTTTGAACAAGTTAATAAATCTGTCTATAGGAGTCTAGTCGGTTGTTTGCTATACTTGACTGCCACAAGGCCAGATATAATGTTTGCTGTTAGTTTACTCTCATGATTTATGCATTGTTGCAATGCAAGTCACTTTAAAGTTGCCAAGAGAGTCCTCAGGTACATCAAAGGCACTCTCTACTATGGAATGTTGTTTAGAAAGGCTGAGTGCTTGAAATTGTTTGGCTATATTGACAGTGACTAGCCTGGCTCAATGGATCACATGAAAAACACCTCAGGGTATGTTTTTACCCTTGGTTCGGCCATATTTTGCTGGAGTTTAAGGAAACAAAGTGTTGTTGCTCAGTCAACTGCTAAGGCAAAATATGTGGCAGTTGCTGGAGTTGTCAACCAAGCCATTTGGCTGAGAAAAATTTTAGCTGATTTGAATCTGCACCAAAGGGAAGCAACAGGGATCATAAGTACAATCAATCTGCTATTGCAATTGCAAAGAATTCTGTCTTCCATGGGAGAACAAAACACTTTAAAATTAAGTTTCATTTTGTTAAGGAGATAGAGCAAGCTAGAGAGGTGGCGCTGATTCATTGCAATTCTGAAGATCAAGTTGCTGACATCTTGACAAAGCCCCTTAGTGTGTCGAAGTTCATCAAATTAAGAAGGAAAATGGGAGTTTACAGTATCGAAACCAATGATGAGTGTTGAAGTTGGCTTCCATGCTACACAAGCAGCCAAGGAGCAGCACATGCACACTCGAGACCAACATGCAGTAGCTGAAGCTCAATGTTGTTGTCCATTTCATTCTTTTTTTTGTTACTTTAAATGATATTTTTTAACTTAGTTGAATTATAACTAAGTTGTTAATGTACTTAATGTATTTTGTTGACATTTGAGCTGACAAATCAGCTTTACTAAGTGAGCAAGTTTTGTTTTTCAAGTTTCTATGTAATTAGTGGAGTTAGGTAACGTTTAGGTAATGTAAGCCTTACTTTGATCAGCAAAATGTCTGATATTTGTATTGGCATTATGCCATTATTCATGGTTGAATGAAATTCATCAGATTTTCCCTCTATATACTCTCCATTTTATCTTTGTTTTTTGTTCTTAGTCTTGACTTCTGTTTTGTTTCTTCTGCAAGTCACGAGCCTTGCTGTTCAAACCTCTGTCTAAAGGCTAGTTATTATTCATAGCACCAACAATTTTCTATTCATATTCTTTTAAGTGTTATTATGTGAAGTATGTGAGTTGGTGTGGAGTTTCGGTTTAATTATTTCAAATCCATTTATGAGAAAATCGTATGATAAATACTTCTCCGGCAATTTGAAGTGTTTTAGGAATTGACTTAGCATTGGGTAAGCATCTGAATACCTTAGTTTAGGGGTTGTTTCGTTGGAGTCATTCATTTGATCTAATGCCCCGATTTAGTTTGGATCGAAGATTTTGATTCGAATATTGTGCAATTTGATTAATTGTTTGTGTGGTGATTATTGTCTACAGACTTTGGTGCTGCTATTGTGACAATAATTCAAAAAACAGTAAGTGTGTAACTTTAATCCTAAAAATATATGAAGGCCTAAAACCAGAAAGCTTATTATTGATGCCACACAATCATGTAGGCCACACGGGCTGGGCTAAGTAGGCCGTGTGGACCCATTTTCAATAAATTCAATTATGGTCGTATTTGAAGTGTGTTTCGAGTTTAGCTAATTCGTAGGGGTCTGTTATGTGTTATGTAGGACTCTGGTATATGAAATCTATGGTATTGATATTATATGTGTAACATCTGAAAGCATGCTACAGTATAAATTTTGCATTTGATCTGTAAATTTAAGAAATCTGTTAAAGCATGATTCATCTGTATGTGTCTGAGTATGTATTATGTTTTAGCATATGCACTGGGGCGGGATAATTATGTGATGGAGGAAGTGTTGGCAGTTTAATAATCTGCTATATCTGCTGCATTATTTCTGGCAGCCTTGTCTGCACATTCTGTATAGTGACATATGGTCACTTATCTAGTGTGTGGGGTTGGATGGGAATTTATTACCCTAATTGGTGTATAGAGATGGATGAAGATGGTGTGTAGTAGATGAGGGTAAGATCTGCATCTGTAACACCCAAAACTCAACCTAGAAGTTTAAGCCGAATTTAGAAGGGTTACACCAACGTACTGAAAATTGATTTTGTTGAGTATTCAAAAACCATTCAAAACTTTACTTGATTTGTAGCAGAAATCTTTTCAGAATTAACTTTGAAAATAAAAAATTCATTTTAATTGATTTAGATGATTCTGTAACTCTGTGTTAGAGATTATCAATTACTGACGAAATTAGCCAAAACTAGAACAAGTTCAAAAACATATTACAATTCCAAAAGATCAAATCATATTTACATTAGCGTAAAAATGACCCGAGCTCCAATACACCGTCCAATCCTAAGTTAGATGTTTACCTGCATAGACAAAGATAAAACAAAATATAAGCTACAAGTATCGCGCATAACCAAACTCAAATACAAATAAACACATCGTAACATATAATTCACAATAATGCAGAGAACTTAAGAACAGTTGTATAACCAGTATGGAATAGTTCCAGAGTATCATAGAGATTTCAACAATGGTAGCATAGTAGAACAAAACTGAACAGAGCAAAATAAACAATTCAAAATAGAGCAAAACCGGACATAATAGTACAGAACAGTGCAAAACAAAACAGAAATTGTATGTCGATGTCGATCCAATATTGTTTTTCGAAATCAATCAGTTACACACCAAAATAGAGTTCTCCAGAACCCGTCCAACCAAATCACACCAACAGATAACTGTAGATAATGCCACCTAAATTTACAGTGAATCTGAAAGATCAGAGACATGTGGTCAAGCCACTATATTACAGTCAAGCTGTCATAATAGTGTTATGGACAAACCACCAAATAATGTAAATTAGTAAAAATCTAGAAACTTCCTTTTTTCACATCATCTCAATCTCATGCAATATGCCATGGCATGCAGATATAGAGTCAAGGTGGTAACCATATAGGTCATGTTATCGTACAATAATAGAATTAGGAGGCATGGGAGTTCATGCTTATAAAATAGATTTACCAAATCTCAACAGATCATATCAGATTGCCATGAAATCATATGTATGATTATAAGTTAGAATCAATACCAGTCAATTTAACATATTCAGATATACCATATTCTAAGTTACAAAGTAACACAGGGCGTACCATCAGACTTAATAGAATACAGATCGTACCTGGATGAATCGCATACCTTAACGTATCCAAACAAAGGTATACTATACATTAGCCAATCACCATTTCTAGCTTATATCAAAATAGACAAGCGTACGGATAGCAAATTCTACATTATAAAATCAACAAATAGAGAGTTTTATAGTTTAATACAGATCATACAAATCTTACGGAAGGCATATGTTCATATCGGATGACGTTCACGGCCGAAAGGAAAATTTTAGAATATTTGTCCACACGCCCGTATAGTTTCACACGGCTTACCCGTGTGACTCTACACAGTCTGGCACACGCCCGTGTGCTTGCTCGTATGTCCTATACGGCTTGACACATGCCCGTGTCACCTATTTGTGTGGTTCTAATTCGCAAACAGTGAGTTACACAGCCTGGACACACATCCGTGTGATTGGCCTGTGTTAACTCTACACAACACATAGCCACACACGGTCTGGGCACATGCCTGTGTGCCTCAAATTCTTGTGAATAGTAAGTTACACGGCCTGCCATACGGTCATATGGTGTCAACAGTTTATTTTTTATGACTAAACTTGAAATGAAAATTGGGTTTTCGGTACCCACCTAAAACAGATTCAATGTAGAATCAACAATGATGAATTCCCGTCCCTAAAGGACAAGTAATTTCCAAACAAGTGATGAATTCGCTGTCATATCGCTAAAAACTAAATTCGCTGTCATATCGCTAAAAACTAACATTCCAAAATTGAAGTTACTTCAAAGAACTTTCAACACCAAAAGTTTAAATCAAACTTACCAGTCAACAAGAACTAGAAAGGAGAAGTCAGACCCCGTGCAGAATCAGTGTAATGTAACATAGCAAAAAGAAAGGAAGTTTGAAGAAAAGAAATCATAACGAAGAAAAATTGAAGAAATAGCGGGGAAAGAAGGAAACAGAAATGGGAAAAACTAAGTGCCCAGGAGGTTTTTGGAAGTTTAATTACTGAACCAAAAATAACTACCATGCCAAGTAATTCAAAAATAAAACATTCCCTATTATTTTCGTGGGGATTCGAACACAAAACTAAAGGATACACAGAAGCTTAACCATTGAATCAATAGACTCATTCTTATCATCAATTGACTGAATTTAATTTATAACTCACATGTCCAAAAATAAAGTTTAATCAAAAGTAGCAAAATTTCAAGAGATAAAATTCGAACCTAGAACCTTTCATACATAACCAGAACACTTAACCATTGAACCAACTCAATTCACCTATTAAAAATTTCCAAAATATAACTCAAAATCGATGGATGACAAATGTTGGTTTCAAAACTCAGTTTCTTCTAACCCGATTTTTGGGATGTTATAGTATCTATATCTAATATGTGTAATATGTTGCATCTATATTTGATCTATCTGCCTTATTGCATCGCAAGATATATCATGTTTTGTATCTATTCGATCCATGACTTATGTATGATTGTTTGCAATCTAATCTGTATGTATGGGCTAAGTTGCACACTGAACTTTATTAGCTTACCATATATTTTTATTTTCTTAGGTAATCAGCAAACTTAGGATTGGATGATGTGCGGGAGCTCGGATTGGATTTTCAATAGTAAAACGGTTTTTAAGAGACTTATTGTCTAATATGGACTTTTTGGACTGTTGGTACTTTTGGACTTGTTTTTCGATTTTTGGTTTATTTCGTTTGACTTTTTGATATAATTAGCATTTCTAAAATGTAAATTATGTGTTTTCACAAACTGAAACCACAATTTTCAAAGTTAAAAACTTAGAAATTTCCGTTGCAAAATAAAGTAATCACTTAAGTGTTTTTTTTATAAAATAAATAACTTCAACGAGAATATTTTTCTAAAAACTTGGAAGAGATTTGCCAAGTTAATATTGTCGAAACTCACTTTTTTCTAGTTAAAAATCTGGAATTCTAAAACAAGATTTTGTAATACCTCAAGATTCAGCCTAATGTCCAGGTCGGGTGTGGTAGGTTAAATTAATTTACATTATATCAATTTTTTTCTAGTTTTCACAAATGCTTTAAAAACTATTAGAAATTTTTTATTAGTATCATATTTCAATTATTAAAACAATTAATAGATTTTAATTATGTTAATTAATTATTAATTTGTGTAATGTTGCTTTCCTTTAATTAGATGAAGTAAAATTACTTCGCCGTAATCTTTCCCACGCTAAGCATACTACTCCCGGGCAAGGTCATAAGAACCATTGTGAATCCATCCCACGAAAAATCTGCCTCTATGATCCACGGCAAACACACAAGTTGAATGCTCTCCTTTATTTATTTAACCATGCCGCATACCCTTATAAGCTCAGCTTGGCCCCGGTGCCCCTTTCCAAGGCTCTCCCGTTTAATTAGTGACGCTACCTCCTCCGAGCGATTATATTTAATGTTATATCGAATATATTAAAAATACTTGGATTATGATTTAAAATTTTTTATTATAATATTTGAATTATTAAATAAGTAACAATTAATTTTTTTACAAAGTCAAGTTATTTATCAAAAGCAATAATTGACGTAATGATAATTAATTTTTTTATCATATGAATTTTACATATCTTTAAAATATTTTATTATTTTGTTAATAATTAGATTGTTTGATTAATATAGATTTTAAATTATGAAAAAAAAATTATTTTATATCTTTATTTTTAATTTTTAAATATTTTATTTTATTTTATTTTAAAAAATAAAAATTTAAACATATCATAATGTTGAATTAAATAAAATAGAATTAATTGAAGTCATTTTCCATATTTCGTTCTTAAATACGTACCATTTTCACATTTTTTAATAAAAAAATCCTATCGATTATCTTGAATTATCAGAGGTATATAAAAAAGTTAAATCATTAAAAACATTTAATTTTTAATTGATTTTCGCATTCAAATTTTTTTCCTCAGTTTTCGATTTTTCTCTTTATTTTCCAAGAAAATATTAGAAAAAAATAATAGTTGAATTAGGGTTTGTAAACTATTAAGATGTAATCCAAGTTTCCTACACCTTTTTTCAATAATGTTAGCCCTACATTAAGCTCTTTAACAACTTTTGTTATTGGTATATAAAAATATTGTGAAATAATTTCCCTAGACAACATCTTTGCATTATTGAAATTTTTAGCCTTCATCTCCTTCATTAATCTCTGTTCTCCACAGTGTCCATCAATGATAATTTTCAAAAGCTTTTGATTTTCTAGTTCAAATAATCTTCCCAGTTCATTCCAAAAACCATTCTGTACAAAAAAGAATTATATAAATATATACAATTTTTTCAAAAAAAATGAGTTTGAGTGTAAAAAATATATTACACTTTGGGTTAAACTTGGATTTTATTTAACATTAACATATAAACTGAAATTATTCATCAATGGACTAGTATCGTAAAAGCTCATGTCTTGTACAGTAAACTCATCGTCTCCCATTAAATTATAAATTAAACTGAAAAATTAAACCATGATTGAGGATATAGCATATATGAAGTTAAAAATTAAGAGGTGGGAGGAGGAAAACAAAAAGGGTTTAAGAGATGTGGGGTTGGTTGATGGTGGTGATGAGATACTGAGAAAGTGAGGGAAAATTGAAAGGGGGTTAACAAAAGAATGAAAGAAAAAAGATCGAAGTGTAGAAGTAAATCCAGAAAAAGAAAGAAAAAGGGAAATAAGAAAAATATAAAATAAAAGAAGAAAGAAAAAGAGGTCCAAGAGGACGTTATGTGGCGGCGTGCAATTGGTTAGTAGTACCACATCAGCAAAAAATTAACGGCGTTAGATATCAATCTGGGATTAAAAAAAATCATAAGTATCAGTATTAGAGAAATGAATAAATTCATGTACTAATTTTATATATCTGGACTGGCTTTGTCGTTGGAGTTTGTTTTTATCTGCATAGCTGATCTTAATTGTTTAAGTATTCTTCATATTAGTTTTATTATTAAAAAATTAACTTTTTACTAATTTTTTATATTATTTTAAAATTTCCCATCGATGTAGTTTCAGAAAAAAAAAAACTCATTGATTAAGGAATAAAAAAAAAAAAGAATGAAAGCAAAAGAGGCCTAATCCTTAATTAGACAGATAATGGTATGAACACCCATAATTGATTTGCTACAATTACTTTTCTTATTTTCTTGCTTCATGTAAAACAATCTTAAATAATTAAAAACATCCATATGGTATGAATGCTCATATTCCATTCAAGTTGGGTCTTTATAAAGAGGCCTTTCCTCAGCTATTAGCATTCAGAATTACAACAACAAAACACAATCTCATTTGCTCTTGCTTCATATTTCATGATTACTATGTCAAGTATGAGGTCTCATAAACTTGTTTTATTTTTTGCAATATATTGTCTTCTTCTTCAGGAGAAATGCACCGATGCTAGCCAGTGCAACGAGAGTGAGAGAAAAGCGCTACTTGAATTTAAGCACAGCCTTCAAGCTATGGATTTTTTAGGCGACGACGCCCTTTCTTCATGGATAAGTGAGGAGTGCTGTCTTTGGGATGGCGTTTATTGCAGCAGCTTTACAGGATACGTTGAAATGCTCGATTTTGGCTACCAATCCCTGGTTGTAGCAGGTACAGTTAGCCCTTCACTGCTTAAACTACATCATTTGACTTCTTTAAATTTCAGCAGTAATGATTTTAATGGAAGTCTCATCCCAGAGTTTTTTGGTTCTTTGAAAAATTTGATATTACTGGATCTCTCTAATGCTAATTTTAGAGGTCCAATTCCTTCTCAACTTGGAAATCTTTCAATGTTGGAGACTCTTAGATTGGGTGGCAATAGTAGAGTTTTCAATGTTGGAAAACTTGAGTGGCTTTCCCATCTTTCTCGTTTGAAAGAGGTTGATCTCAGTTTCACTTACCTGAGCAATGCCAATGATTGGTCCCAAATCATTAACCATCTTCCTTTGCTTCAAAAACTAAATCTGAGAGATTGTGATCTTCCAAGCATCTCATCTTCTTCTGTTTCCCTTACCAACTCTTCAACATCTCTCAACACTCTCGATCTCTCTGATAATAATCTCCCTTCTTCTGCCATATATCCATGGTTGTTTAATGTTAGCAGCAACCTTGTTTCTCTTGACCTCTCAAGTAACCAGTTGAAAGGTCCAATTCCAGATGCTTTCGGGAACATGATGGCTATTCAAGAACTTTATCTGAGTGATAATCTTTTTATATTAGCAGAAAATCAAGTTAGGGGCGATTCTGGGTAGAATGAAATCGGAAATCTACCAGATTTTAGGGTTCTAGATCTTGGGTACAACCTTTTAAATGGATCCATAAGCAAAAGCATTGGACAACTTTCCAACCTGCAAGTCTTGCGGCTTGCAGGGAATTCTTTTGATGGTGATGTGATTTCCGAAGCTCATTTCTCAAAATTTCCGAATTTACAGGAGTTGGATTTATCGTACACTTCTTTGACTTTAAAATTCAACACCGGATGGATTCCTCCTTTTCAATTGAGTCAAATAAAGCTTTGCTCTTGCAAGTTAGGGCCACGTTTCCCAGATTGGCTTCGGACTCAAATGGACTTCCTACTGGTTTTGGAATACCTTGATATTTCTGCTTCAGGAATTTCGGATTCTCTTCCCTACTGGTTTTGGGACTCATTACATGGATTAAATTTCATAAACATGTCTTTCAATCAAATCAGTGGTACTTTTCTAAATAAATCTATCGCCGTAAGACATCTAGATCTAAGCTCTAATAATTTCTCAGGACCATTGCCAAGTTTTTCTTCAATCTTCATGGAGAGCATTAACCTTTCGAAAAACAAGTTTACTGGTTCAGTATCTCAAATTTGCAATATTACAGCCGAACTTTTGGAATTGCTTGATCTCTCAAATAATCTATTTTCTGGACTGGTTCCTGATTGTTTTAAAAGATTATGGTCTTTAACAGCTTTGAATTTGGCTGATAATAGTTTCACAGGCTCACTTCCAAGCTCCTTAGGATTTCTGACTCCTCTTGAAATGCTCAGTTTACGTGGTAATAAATTCTCTGGAGAATTACCTTCATCTTTACAGAATTGTACCAAGTTAAAATTTTTGGACTTGAGTGATAATGAATTGTTGTTGGAGCAAGAGGCAGCAGCAGCAAGCTTCAGCAGAATGCTTGTTTGGCAAGTCTCGTGACTTGTAGGAGAAACAAAGCAGAAAAACTCAAATGGATTTTTAAGTAAAACTAAAAATGGAGAGCATATGGATGAAAACTTGTTGAATTCATTCCTTAACTTAAAAATGGCACAAAGCCAATACATAAACAAGTTTACAATCTTGACAAAACAGTAGGTTGACCTAAACTTCACCTACTACCACTAATACACATAGTAACTTGTGCTAATTAGCTTGAACAAATAAACAAAGCTGATTTATCAGCTCAATCAACATCAAAATTACATCAAGCATAAACCTAACATAGTTATAAAGCAACTAAGTTACATTACTTTAACTTAAAATTAAAAAATGAAACATAAACAGCTTGCTGACTAGATGAACCAGCAACTTCTGCATGTTGAGCCTTCGATGGTCTTGGTTGCTGCATGCTGACCATTTCTTCAATACTCCTCCTTGGTTAGCATGTTGCAAACTCCCATATTAGCTCTCAGATGTTGAAACTTGGAAACACTTAGTGCTTTTGTTAAAATATCAGCAATTTGCTCTTCAGAATTGCAATGTATCAGCTTAACAACATGAGCTTGCTCCATTTCTCGAACTGCATGAAGTTTGATGTTGAAGTGCTTGGTCCTTCCATGAAAAACAGGATTCTTTGCAATAGCAACTGCTGATTGGTTGTCACACATTATCTCAGTTGCTTCCTTTTGCTCATGATTTATATCTTTCAAAATTTTTCTAAGCCATATGGCTTGATTGACTGCTGCAGCAGCAGCCACATATTCTGCTTCTGCAGTCGACTGAGCCACTACACCCTGCTTCTTTGAGCTCCAGCAAATCATAGCAGAGCCTATGTTAAATGCATAACCTGTAGTGCTCTTCATGTCATCCAAGGAACCAGCCCAATCACTGTCACAATATCCAACTAGCTTCAAGTTCTCAGCCTTGGTAAACTGCATTCCATAGGACAAAGTTCCTTTGATGTATCTTAGAACCCTTTTTGCAGCTCTAAAATGACTTTCATTTGAGCAATGCATAAACCTCGAGAGTAGACTCACAGCATACATTATGTCAGGTCTAGTAGCAGTCAAATACAACAAACATCCAACTAGACTTCGATAGGTTGTTTCACAAACCTTTTCATGCTTGTCTTGGCTCGAGAGTTTTTCTCCAACAGCAACTGGTGTGCTGGTTGCTTTGCAATTCTCCATTGAGAATTTGTTGAGAACCTTCATAGCAAAGGTCTTTTGACTTAGCCAAATCCCATTCTTAGCTTGAGTTACTTCCATGCCTAAGAAGTAAGACATCAATCCCAAGTCTGACATTTCAAAGTGCTGTTGCATTTTGACTTTAAAACTGCTTAGCATCTCATGATCTCCTCCTGTCACCAGTAGGTCATCGACATATATTGAGACAATGAGCTGAGTTTCAGCACTAGTTGATTTAACATACAGAGTTGGCTCGCTAAGACTTCTTTCAAATCCTTGACTGGTCAGATAGCCATCTATTCTGCTATACCAGGCCCTTGGAGCCTGTTTCAAGCCATACAAGGCTTTGTTGAGCTTGTACACCATTTCTTCCTTGCCAGACACCTTGAAACCTTGAGGTTGATCCACATAAATCTCCTCTTCAAGGAATCCATTCAGAAATGCTGATTTTACATCAAGTTGGTGTATCAGCCACTGTTTTTGTGCTGCTAAGGCAACTAGCAGTCTGATAGTGTCTAGCCTGGCCACTGGTGCAAAGGTTTCCAGGTAGTCTGACCCATACCTTTGACTGAAACCTTTCACAACCAATCTAGCCTTTAACTTGTTTAGGCTACCATCAGCATTGTTCTTTACTCGATAAACCCATTTGACACCAATAATCTTCCTGTTTGTTGGTTTATCAACCAGACTCCAGGTCTGATTCTTTTCAATCATTCTGATTTCTTCAATCATTGCTTGCTTCCAGTCCTCCTGGTTTTCTGCTTCTTCAAAGCAACTTGGTTCAACAGTAGCCACTTGTGCTCTTTCATAAACATCAGCCAGTGATCGAGTGCCTCTGATTGGAACATCATCTACATCCATTTCAGGTGTGTTTTCATCATTTTCAACTTGGTCCACTGCCAGATCTTCAGCCACTGCCTCTGGTTCAGCCTTCTCCCAATTCCAGTGTCCTTTTTCATTGAAAACAACATCCCTGCTAACCAATATCTTGTTTGTAGCAGGTTCTAGAATTCTGTAGCCCTTCTTAACCAAGCTGTAGCCGATCAGGATCCCTGCTTGAGCTCTTTTATCTAGCTTGCTTCTCTTCTCAGCTGGAACTTGAGTATAGCACAGACAACCAAAGGTTCTGAGATGAGCCAGTGATGGCTTAAACCCAAACCAGGCTTCAAATGGAGTCTTTTCAGCCAGAGCCTTGGTTGGGAGCCTGTTTTGGAGATAGATTGCTGTGTTAACAGCTTCAGCCCACAGAGTTTTGGGCAAATTCTTCTCAAACAGAAGACATCTTGCCATGTTCATCAAGCTTCTGTTTTTCCTTTCACTGACCCCATTCTGTTGGGGTGTATACACATTAGTCAACTGGTGTTTGATACCTGCTTCTTCACAGTAGACTTGGAACTGAGCTGAGGTGTACTCAGTTCCATTATCTGACCTCATTGCTCTAAGTTTGCAACCAGACTCAGTTTCAACAGCAGCTTTATACTTCAGGAACACAGATAGAACTTCTGATTTCTGTTTTAGAAAATAAATCCAGCAGTATCTTGTTAAGTCATCAATAAATAGAATAAAGTACCTGCTTCCTTTGAGAGACTCAGTCTTCATTGGTCCACACACATCTGTATGCACAAGCTGAAGCTTCTCGGATGCTCTCCATGTTGTGCTTGTTGGAAATGGCAATCTTGCCAATTTTCCTTGCTGACATATCTCACAAAGCTCATCATTCTTCACTGAATCGATGAAATTTTCTGCCAGACCTTCATTGACCATGCGGGCTATGGATTTGTAGTTTGCATGTCCAAGCCTCTGGTGCCAGAGTCTTGAGTCATCAGTGGAGGCTATGCAGGCTGAATGTGAGTCATTTGGCCAGTCTACTTCAAAACATTTATCAGTCATGGTGACTGTTATGAGGTTTGATCCACTTGGATCAAAAATTTGACATTCTTTCTCCTTGAAAACAACTAAGTAACCTTTCTCAAGTAGTTGAGTTATACTGAGAAGGTTCCTATCGATTTCAGGTACCAAAAGTACATTTGAAATGATTTTGCCACCTGTAGAGGTATGAATCAGCACATCTCCTCTTCCTTCAGCATTAATTAACTGACCATTTCCAATTTTTACTTTGGTTTTGCAGGTTCTGTCCACGGTTTTGAAGATAGTTGCATCTGGTGACATGTGGTTTGTGCACCCACTGTCTAGAAGCCAGCCCTTTGAACCCTTTTTCTGATTTGCTGCACATGACACAGCAAAAACATGTTCTTCTTGATCACTGCTTTCTTCAGCTACTCGAGCTTCTTCTTTTTGTTGCTGAAATTGATTCTGTCTTGGTTTGCTTCTATTCTTGCAAACTTTTTCAACATGGCCCTTTTTCTTGCAGTGTTGGCATACTGCATCTGGTCTAAACCAGCATCTATCTTCTGGATGACCAGCTCTTTTACAATGTCTACAGAGTTGGTCACTGCTCCTAGCAGCATCAGGCTTAGGCCTGTTTTTCCAGAACTTTTTGCCTTTATGAGTTTTGATGCTCGAGGCTTCTTTGGCTTGAAAAGCCCCTTCCTGGTGCTCCTCTTGTCTGCTGGCTCTTCTTTGCTCTTGTGCATACAAGGCATTGATTAGCTCAGTTAAAGAGATAGTTGTCAAGTCCCTTGAGTCTTCGAGGGATGAAATTTTAGCTTCATACCTCTCTGGTAGAGTGGACATGACTTTCTCAACCATTCTAGCTTCACTGAATTGCTCTCCTAGGAGCCTTATGCTGTTTACAACAGCCATAATCCGGTCTGAGTACTGCTTAACTGTTTCTTCCTCTTTCATTTTGAGATTTTCGAAATCTCTTCTCAAATTGAGCAGCTGTTGTTGCCTTGTTTTCTCAGTCCCCTGAAATTCTTCTTTCAGCTTGTCCCAAGCCTCCTTTGGTGTTTCACAGGCCATGATCCTCATAAAGATCACATCTGTCACACAATTCTGTATGCATGACATGGCCTTGTGCCTTTTTGTTCTTTCATCAGTGTGTTGCCTTATTTGAGCAACTGTTGGATTAGCTCGAAGAGGTGCTGGCTCAGCATCTGAGTTGACAACTTCCCATAGGTCGAATGCCTGCAGGTAAGTCCTCATCTTAACTGCCCAAATGTTGAAGCCCTCTCCATTGAAGACAGGTGGTGAAGCTGGTGAAAAACCTGATGATGCCATCGTTTTGATGTTGAGCTACAACAGGTCCTCTAAGAATACGGCTCTAGATACCAATTGTTGGAGCAAGAGGCAGCAGCAGCAAGCTTCAGCAGAATGCTTGTTTGGCAAGTCTCGTGACTTGTAGGAGAAACAAAGCAGAAAAACTCAAATGGATTTTTAAGTAAAACTAAAAATGGAGAGCATATGGATGAAAACTTGTTGAATTCATTCCTTAACTTAAAAATGGCACAAAGCCAATACATAAACAAGTTTACAATCTTGACAAAACAGTAGGTTGACCTAAACTTCACCTACTACCACTAATACACATAGTAACTTGTGCTAATTAGCTTGAACAAATAAACAAAGCTGATTTATCAGCTCAATCAACATCAAAATTACATCAAGCATAAACCTAACATAGTTATAAAGCAACTAAGTTACATTACTTTAACTTAAAATTAAAAAATGAAACATAAACAGCTTGCTGACTAGATGAACCAGCAACTTCTGCATGTTGAGCCTTCGATGGTCTTGGTTGCTGCATGCTGACCATTTCTTCAATAATTGTCAGGAGAAGTTCCTATGTGGATCGGCCAAAGGCTTTCACGGTTAGTTTTTCTTAGCCTTCAAAGGAACCAATTCAGGGGAAGGATTCCCCATCGACTTTGTGGATTGAAATATTTACAAATCTTGGACCTCTCTGTAAATAAAATCTCTGATACCATACCACCATGCATCAATAATTTCACTTCCATGGCAGAAAAAGTGAGTTTAGATCGAAGGATTGAACATCACCTCTCAGATGAAGGGATTTTTGTATCCTTCACTCGGCTTAGGTATGTTGACGAGGCATTGTTTACATGGAAGGGAACAAAGCAACGCTATCCACAACTTGGACTGCTACTAGCCATTGATCTCTCTTGTAACAAATTAACAGGAGAGATTCCTAAAGAATTAAATCGTCTTCAAGAACTGGTTGCATTGAACTTGTCAAGAAACTTTTTTACCGGAAAAATGCTTCAAAAGATTGGGCATCTAAGACAACTAGAGGTGCTTGACCTGTCAAGAAACAAGTTTTCAGGAAATATCCCAACGAGCTTGTCAGAATTAACATTTCTAAGTACCTTGGACTTGTCTTACAATGACTTGTCTGGAAAAATTCCAACCAGCACTCAACTACAGAGCTTTGATCCTTCATCATTTTCCCATAATAGAGGACTTTGTGGTCCTCCTGTTTCACCGAGTTGCTCGATGGTGGAACCACCTCCTAGCAAACCTGCAGTAGGAGGTGAAGAAGATTGTGATGAGTTCATGAAATAGTTTTACACTGGCATGGGACTTGGATTTGCTGTGGGTTTCTGGGGTTTTTGCAGTGTTGTGTTCTTCAAGCGTTCATGGATGCATTCATACCTGGATAATGCAAAGGATTGGGTTTATGTTTCATTTGTTCTGCTGAAAGCAAGGTTAGTGAGGAGAACCAAAGCTCCTTCAACAAGTTGCACAAGGTAATAGATTTACTTTCTTCACTCCTTAACAAAGTTCTTTCAATGTTGAGAAATATATCCTTAACTAATTAACAAAGTTCTATATGATTGCTTTTCAGGTCTGATTAGAACTGCAACTGAAGGTGATTTTTCCTGCACCTGAGAAAATCTTAATAAAAAAGTTTATAAAGTAATACATGTTTGTCTTTTTGATGATTTCTAATTTCTATATATTAAGAAATTTGTGATGGCTTTCTTTGATTCTCTTGTAATATGTTTTATCTTATATTTGATTTGTATATTTCTTTTCCATCAAAAGTAATTTTAGCTAATAAAAAGGAAAAATATATTGATTGAAATAAAAAAATATCAAAATTATAACCATGTTTTCCATAAAATATTGAAAATCTTGTTTATTTTTATTCTTAACCCACAACCTAAATTATACCATTTTTCCTATCTTCAACATCCAAACAAATCGAACATAACAATTCCACAACAACATGAATATACCTAACAACTTCAACATAAAAATTTCAAACAAATTCAAAGTTCCATAACAATCTGAAGTAGTTTAATTACTTAACTCGTACTAATTGTATATATTATAATTTACCATAAAGTTAATTGTACATTTAAGATTTGAGATTACCTATCATTAATATAAAAATGTACGTTATAATATCCTAAGTATATAATGTTAATTTATATAGTATAATTTACCAAAAAATTAGTTCCATATTTAATATTTACGTTGCATATCATTAATAAAAGAAAGTGCATTATAATATCTTAATTGTATAATATTTATTATGCATGCTATATTTACTTATATATAACAAATGATATATTATACGTAGTTTAAATATACATGAATACTATTTTTTGTAATATAATATGTATTAAATATAATTATATCTCATATTATAAAATAAATTCATATTAAGTATAATATTTATTTTAATGGTATAAATATTAATTATTTTTATGTTTAAAGTAATTTTAATTAATTAATTTAAAGTTGATCAAATAATAAATTAATAAACACAAATGTATGGATTTCAATGATACCGTACGTCTTATTATTTGTTTAAGTTTATGAATGCAAAAGAATATGAGTCGAGATCAACTAAATAAAATTTAAGAGAATAATATGTTTAAAAATTATTATAATTAATTTTAAAAATATTATTATGCTTTTATATATAACATTGATTAATTTGTGTAAAGTATAATCAGTTTTTAAGGTCCTACGTTAATAAAGATAGTAGAAATATTGTATAACCATATGTTGAGTATAACTCATATTTCAGTTAAATTTAAGAGATAATTTTTTAGTTAAATTATGTTTATTTATTTTAGTTGAAATCTAATTAGTTTAGATTATTTTATTATTATTTGACTTAACGATTTAGCCTATCAATAGGTTCTTTTATAACATTAGAAAATGCACTCATTAAAGATTAAAACTCATAATACTTTTGTAGAGTTATGTGTTTACGTTTTGAGGGTTCTTTGTTTTTGAGTTTCGGGATTTAGTTTTATCTCTATCTTTTATACTCTTCGTTCTTTTGTCATTATAGTAAAATTATTTTTGCCCATGGTTCTTATCCTCTTTGGATGGGTTTTTTCCACGTTAAATTTGCATGTTTAAATTCTCAATATCTTCCATTATTTTTACTTGTTCGTTACTTAATTGGGTTGATCCCCAACATCTTTCTATTCCACAAAAGATTTGATCAGAGAAATTGTTAAGACAAGTTTCTCTCACGCATTAACGATTCAATCTTCTCACATCTTCAGGTGTGTCAACTCCTTGAGCCTCATGTTCAACCTTTATTACCTGCACAATATTAAACCCTTTGCAAAATATGTAAGAGCTTTGACATCTTTATATTTTTGAAATACACACTGAAATCAAAAATTTTCAAACGAGATCAAGTTAAGAGTTTTTCTATAAAATAAATAGGTTTTATGCGTAATTTCGAAAATAACATGTAAGTGTTTTGTTAAAAGTTAATATTTTCAGAATTCACGATTTCTAAAGTTGGATTAAAACTTTTGGGTTTTTAAACAAACTAATGTAATTTCTCCAGATTCAACCATAACATCTAGGTTAGGTTTGGGGTGTTACAATACAAGTCTTTCAGGGAGACCCTGATTTATGGCAGAGACAAACTCTTATTCGGGGATGTGAAATGTCATTTGTTGAGTAAAGACAAACTCAACAATGAGTTTGGTTCCGATAGTAAGGCAGATAGACAAGCTTTCGTTTTGGAGCATCAAAGAAGTGAAACAAAAGGTGTCACTATTGTTATAAGTTAGGTCACCTGAAAGTAGATTGTTATAAACTGCGAAATAAAAGGGTTGTTGAGAGTAACGAGGAAGATGTAGCTAGTGCTAATTTGGCCGATAAAAGCGGTGATGGTTTCTTGTTAGTACCAACTAGTGATAGCTCCGAGCTTACGTTCAAATGGATCCTAAAATTCAAGATGTTATTTTCACATGTGTCCCAACAAAGAATGGTTTTCCACATACAATTCGGATTAAGGTGAAGTTGTGCACATGGTAAACAATTCATCCAGTAAGGTAATCAGTATTGGTACTATTAAAATTAGGATGCATGATGGGACAATTATGACACTCTCAGATGTCATGTATGTACCTGATTTACAAAAGAATCTCATCTCCTTGAGTATTTTAGACTCTAAAGTTGCAAAATCAACATCGAGTCGAGTGGCATTAAGGTGTCTTGTAGGGCTCTCGTTTTGTTAAAAGGTAAAAGGACCAACAGTTTTTATATTCTGGAAGGTTCTACAATGATCAGTGCAATCGGACGTCCCTTATCCATTACGGAGTCGAAATGAACTCGTTTTAAGTGGAGGAAATTTGTTCATAGGAGGAAAAAATGTATGATCGTTTCGTTGAAGCTGTTGTGGATGTCGGGTAAGTTTCGAACGTCTGAGAGTTTAATTTTTGTGTTAGAATTGTTTATGTTACATTGTAGTTGAGTGGGTTGTTTTGGTAAATTGAGGAATTGGAACTGATTTGGGGGCAATTAATTGTTGATTTTAGGTGTTGGATATTGCGCGATTGTTTTCGCATCAAAATCGAACCAGGTATCTAACGAGAAACTCGAAAAACAACAAATGACGAAAGTCGAAACTGGATACTATTAACGACACACAGCCGTGTGGCAGGCTGTGTATGACACACAGCCATGTGACAAGCTGTGTATTAGACACGGTCTGGGCTATTTGGGTTGTCTGGGCTACATGGGTGTGTAGTCTCAAAATTTTGAATTTTTCGTACACGTCATTTCGATCGACTGTGGGCCTTCCGTAGATCGGTATATTATTATATGTACCAAAAAAATAAAATCTAGTTATCTACTAGTATAAATTCTGCTATTTGGAAGTATGTTTGAGATGTCATATGATAAGTAATCTTGAAAAATGTTATGTATGTGATTTGTATTTGATATGTCATGCATGTAAACTGTAGCATGTATGATTTCTGTTCTGATTATATTTGTTTCCGGGATGAGTTTTAATATGTGGAGGAAGTGTTCTGTAAAAGGCAATAATTCGCCTAATTGTTTGGCAGCGCAATTGCAAATATTTTGTAAAGTGTCATATTGACACTAAGCAGTGTGTAAAGTTGGGTAGGTGTTTCATTCTCCACATGGTGTGTTGGGATGGTCGGAGTTGGTGTGTAGCGGATAGGGGCAGGTTATATGTTTGTGTCTGTATTACTCTAATATGATTCTATTTCTGTTAAATCTGTCTATTATGCATTAACTGTTTAAAGTTATTTGTTATAAACTAAGTTTCGAAAACTCACTTTCTGTTTGACTAATATTTTCAAGTAATCCTCAAACTTAGGCGGGTCGATACAATAGGAATTCGGTTATAAGTTTTGTATTTATTTTAATAATTTTAATTTGGAATTTAAGTGTTCTGTAAATTTTAGACTTTTTGGACTGTTTGGGGTTTTTGACATTATTTACCGTTTTTGTATTATACTGTTTAAATGATTTATCAATAACAACTGTTTTGTACAAAAACCAGATGTTTCAAATATCAAATTGTGTTTTTAAAAATATAACTTTTAAAGAGTTCCGCTCCAAAACCATAAGTTTTTAGAAAATGTAAGCAAACAACCTTTTCAATTAAATTGGTTAAAGAAGATATGTTTTCGAATGAACCAGGATTTTTAAGAGTT
This sequence comes from Gossypium hirsutum, assembly GCF_007990345.1. Classification (NCBI taxonomy): domain Eukaryota; kingdom Viridiplantae; phylum Streptophyta; class Magnoliopsida; order Malvales; family Malvaceae; genus Gossypium; species Gossypium hirsutum. The sequence goes on from NC_053427.1 coordinate 6,671,485, forward strand.
TCTGTTGGTTTTCAAAATATATGAAAATTAAATTGACAACCATTCTATGTAGCAACTCTAGATTTGGCCATAACTTTTAGGCCGAGTTTGGGTGTTACAATGAGAACTAAACTTCCTATTTCAACACAAGATTATGTTGATTTATGTGTTGTACGCATTAAGACAATAAGTTATAAATACTCTTCATTACAATTAGTTTTGGTCAAGAGCTAAATATTTCTAGTCTTTGAACTTTCGTATGTGCATATATTCCAATTGCTCCACCACAACACACAAAGATGAGCAATTTCTCAAGGAAAACTAGAAATATATATTAATTATAAGTCTCCTTGTATTATTATATATTTTGAATATATTGGAGATTCAATTATGATATGATTTATGATTACTATTTTGATGCGATAGTTTTACCGACATTAGGGGGAGAGAAATAATCACTTGTAATGAGTTAAGGGGAGAGTAATTTGAATCAAAAGTTCAACAAGGATAACTTATTACAAGTTCCAAATATGAAAATTCTCATAAAAGAAAGTAATAAATCTAGATTGTCATATAGTAAAAGAAAGTGCTTCAAAAGAGTCCCAAGACATAACTAATAAGTAAAACTCCAAAAAAGCTCTATGTACTTAAAACTGAAGATTAAAATAATGAAAATATGATATCTTGATAAGTTATGTCAATTCTAAAAAATGTCTAATCGATAATAAAAGTGGTCGGCAATGATTTTGCATGCAATATTATTGTTGAAATAATGAAATAAAAGGAGAATCTTAAATACATCTATTGAGAAATATAGATATAGAGTAGATTGTTCAAAATAAAAAGACACAACTCAAGTACAATTAAATTCATGGAGTTTTTGGACCAATAGTCCAAATATCTGAAGGTATAAAGCCGGTAAGGGTACAAATGAAGTAGCTTTGCAAAAGCAAAATAAAAATATGAAGTTTTTCGCTAAGTCCGGACATTAATTATGAAAAGATATAATATTCTTTTGTGGTGAATACAATAACCTTTGGATATATTATTAAATTGGCAGTTCATAAAAGATTTAATGTGTGTCTAATGGTTGTTATTACAACCTTTTATGAATTACTGTACAGTAAAGTTTATGTTAAAATTCTTGAATGATTTAGAATGCTAGACGCATATTAAAATTCTCAAGAAATTGTTCATTTATATGAATTGAAATAATTTGAGCATGTGTGATATGTAACACCCCAAAACCCGGCCTAGAAGTTTAGACCGAATCTCGGAGGTTACATTGATCACCGAAGTGATCGGAAACAAACTTTAATTTAAACCAAGAAAACTTTATTTGTTCATTATGTTTGAAACAATATTAAATTGGCGTCAAACATTCAGAAATAAATCCACAATTTCTAAAGTTCAGTCCACAGTTTGTATAATCATCTTACAAACCAACTTAAAGTTTATCATATAAAACTAGTAAAATTTTACTTAAAGCGAATCAAACCATATCTGTCTAAGACCTCCAGTATGCCGAATCCAGCTTTAAAACACGGAAAGTACCTAAAAGGAAAGACACTACGGAGATGACCTATGCAAGCTCAGTGTGAGTCCGAAACATGAACAGACGACAACAAACAGAGTGACACAATGAATACTTCAGACAAGCATATGCATAAAAAATCACTTACGAAAGTCTCAATCAGTGTATCAAATACAATATCAAACCACAGAAATGACTTTCAGTCATATGCAATCATCAAATCAAATCACATGACATTAAATATGTTGTCAAGAACCAGAAGTTCATACAAATAGAAAGAATGTTTTGACAAACAGACGTATATTCAAATGCGAACAGATGCACAAGTCAAAATCCTACCCCACCAACCAAAAACCACTTCGTCCATCCATCACACTACATAAAGGCTATGGTAGGCCCATCCACCATGCACACCACATAGAACCATAATACACACCACAACGTGAAACTATGCCACTTAAGTAACTGTATACAGCTGAGCTGATATACTTATAATATAGTGCGGCAAACCGCTATATAAAAGTATCGCAATTAAAACTGCTAATTCTATCTTCCTTTTCTTCATAGTCAGATCCCAAAATTTTTATGTTATGCAACAATGCACACATTATGCAGATATTATACAAAAACGGACATTAAAATTTCCAGTTGAACAGATTCAGATTTAATCATACTTGTATTCAAATGTTCAATTATGACAAAACTAATAAACTCATACTTATTCGCTACAAAAATGAGCAATAAAAGTAAAGCCCATAAACGCACGTATATATATATGAATCAACTAAACCGAGTCCCAAATACACTTACCGAGGCTTGACTGATGGTCAGATTACATAAAAACATAAAACAGGTAATTTATGACTCAAAACAAAAATTCTGCAAAATAGGGCCACATGGTTGTGTGCCCCGGCCATGTGGATGTGCCCAGGCCATGTGGGGGTCTACACGCCCATGTGGAGGCCCCACATGTCCGTGTGAAAGGGACACACGCCTGTGTGAGCCGCCCGTGTAACAGACTGTCCAAAAATGCCAAAAATAAAGAGTAAAAGTGACACAGCTGTGTGGAGATCTCATACATCTTTGTGGATAACATGTCCGTGTGGCACCAAAATTCACCCAAAAACCCTAATTCCCAATTTCACATAGCCATGTGAGCTACCTATGTAGGGCACACGCTCGTATGGCCACCTATGTGGTCACGAAACCACACCAAAACATCCCGAAATTCATGCTTTTGATGCCGAAACGATCTCTAACCATTGGTAACCCAGAAATATACCAAAACATATAGAATTTCATGCACTTCAAAAACAATATGTTACTTCAAATAACCAATCTCATAAACACACAAGACATTATCGAATTTCATCGCAATTCGATACCGAAGTTAAACCATTTCAAAATACACACCTTAGAACGCGATACCAAGCAGCAAAGATCAATCAATTCGCCCTCACCAACTGTTCTGAAATCTCAATTCACACATAACTTAAACTATAAGAACTTCAATTAATAAATAATAGAGACAACAATTCTACCACAACTCTCATGAACAAAACTTACCCGCTTCGTCTACGGTAAAACAAAACACACAAAGATGATCAGTCTTGACAGACAACACGTAACGTGAGTATAAAACAAAAGAAACAAGAAATCAAAAGAAATAAATTTGGAAAGAACAGAAATAAAAAGAACAATGGGAACAATAGGAAAGAAAAAAAATAAAAACAAAAGATGAAGAACGTAAACTTTTCTTTTCTCTTTAAAAAGTAACTTCCTCTTTAAAAAAACATAAAACAGATAAATATCAAAACACTCATAGGGATTCGAACTCGAAACCTAGAGTCACACTAGCACACAAGCAACCACCAAACCAGTAGGCCCATTCTAACATTAAAACGCGAAATTGAACCCAAATGTTCAACCTACTCACTAACCTTAACCACAAACCTCAAAACTTTTAACCCTAAATTCTGGGATGTTACATGCAAATTTGACTAAGTTAATAGTAGTTGAAGGAAGATTATAAAATGATCTAAAATATCTATTTGTTTTTTTATAGAAGAATCATTATTAAAGTTTGATATAATTATTATTGAAACTTTGAAGAGATTAACATATATTTTCTAAAATTTTCTCACTCATGACTTTCAAAAAACTGATGATATAAATGCTTAACAATGCATTCAAATAATCAAACTAGTACTCAAAATTGAATATATAGAATATGAGAAAGTATGTGATGTTTTCATAAGGGGGAGTAAATACGCATTATACTCTTTTTTGCTTAACCGAAAATTTGTCCCATTAAATTTTCTTGGTAAAGTTTTTAATGAGTTAACATATTATGCGCATTATACATATGTGTACTATTTTTCCTTTATTAATTTTTTTTTCTCACAAGATTTTTATCTTAATAAGGTTTTAACGAGATATATTTTCTATCAATTGATATCAAATGAGAAGTGTTATAAATATTTTACTACGTGGATATTTATCAAGATCAAGATAAGTTTTAATATACTTTAAATTCTAATTGTCATTTAAATTAAATCTCTACTTCATTTATACTTCTTATGTCTATAAATATAGACTTTAAAAAAACATTGTAAATATTTTAATTGATCAATAACATGTCCGTGTGGATAACATGTCCGTGTGGCACCAAAATTCACCCAAAAACCCTAATTCCCAATTTCACATAGCCATGTGAGCTACCTATGTAGGGCACACGCTCGTATGGCCACCTATGTGGTCACGAAACCACACCAAAACAGCCCGAAATTCATGCTTTTGATGCCGAAACGATCTCTAACCATTGGTAACCCAGAAATATACCAAAACATATAGAATTTCATGCACTTCAAAAACAATATGTTACTTCAAATAACCAATCTCATAAACACACAAGACATTATCGAATTTCATCGCAATTCGATACCGAAGTTAAACCATTTCAAAATACACACCTTAGAACGCGATACCAAGCAGCAAAGATCAATCAATTCGCCCTCACCAACTGTTCTGAAATCTCAATTCACACATAACTTAAACTATAAGAACTTCAATTAATAAATAATAGAGACAACAATTCTACCACAACTCTCATGAACAAAACTTACCCGCTTCGTCTACGGTAAAACAAAACACACAAAGATGATCAGTCTTGACAGACAACACGTAACGTGAGTATAAAACAAAAGAAACAAGAAATCAAAAGAAATAAATTTGGAAAGAACAGAAATAAAAAGAACAATGGGAACAATAGGAAAGAAAAAAAATAAAAACAAAAGATGAAGAACGTAAACTTTTCTTTTCTCTTTAAAAAGTAACTTCCTCTTTAAAAAAACATAAAACAGATAAATATCAAAACACTCATAGGGATTCGAACTCGAAACCTAGAGTCACACTAGCACACAAGCAACCACCAAACCAGTAGGCCCATTCTAACATTAAAACGCGAAATTGAACCCAAATGTTCAACCTACTCACTAACCTTAACCACAAACCTCAAAACTTTTAACCCTAAATTCTGGGATGTTACATGCAAATTTGACTAAGTTAATAGTAGTTGAAGGAAGATTATAAAATGATCTAAAATATCTATTTGTTTTTTTATAGAAGAATCATTATTAAAGTTTGATATAATTATTATTGAAACTTTGAAGAGATTAACATATATTTTCTAAAATTTTCTCACTCATGACTTTCAAAAAACTGATGATATAAATGCTTAACAATGCATTCAAATAATCAAACTAGTACTCAAAATTGAATATATAGAATATGAGAAAGTATGTGATGTTTTCATAAGGGGGAGTAAATACGCATTATACTCTTTTTTGCTTAACCGAAAATTTGTCCCATTAAATTTTCTTGGTAAAGTTTTTAATGAGTTAACATATTATGCGCATTATACATATGTGTACTATTTTTCCTTTATTAATTTTTTTTCTCACAAGATTTTTATCTTAATAAGGTTTTAACGAGATATATTTTCTATCAATTGATATCAAATGAGAAGTGTTATAAATATTTTACTACGTGGATATTTATCAAGATCAAGATAAGTTTTAATATACTTTAAATTCTAATTGTCATTTAAATTAAATCTCTACTTCATTTATACTTCTTATGTCTATAAATATAGACTTTAAAAAAACATTGTAAATATTTTAATTGATCAATAACATGTCCGTGTGGATAACATGTCCGTGTGGCACCAAAATTCACCCAAAAACCCTAATTCCCAATTTCACATAGCCATGTGAGCTACCTATGTAGGGCACACGCTCGTATGGCCACCTATGTGGTCACGAAACCACACCAAAACAGCCCGAAATTCATGCTTTTGATGCCGAAACGATCTCTAACCATTGGTAACCCAGAAATATACCAAAACATATAGAATTTCATGCACTTCAAAAACAATATGTTACTTCAAATAACCAATCTCATAAACACACAAGACATTATCGAATTTCATCGCAATTCGATACCGAAGTTAAACCATTTCAAAATACACACCTTAGAACGCGATACCAAGCAGCAAAGATCAATCAATTCGCCCTCACCAACTGTTCTGAAATCTCAATTCACACATAACTTAAACTATAAGAACTTCAATTAATAAATAATAGAGACAACAATTCTACCACAACTCTCATGAACAAAACTTACCCGCTTCGTCTACGGTAAAACAAAACACACAAAGATGATCAGTCTTGACAGACAACACGTAACGTGAGTATAAAACAAAAGAAACAAGAAATCAAAAGAAATAAATTTGGAAAGAACAGAAATAAAAAGAACAATGGGAACAATAGGAAAGAAAAAAATAAAACAAAAGATGAAGAACGTAAACTTTTCTTTTCTCTTTAAAAAGTAACTTCCTCTTTAAAAAAACATAAAACAGATAAATATCAAAACACTCATAGGGATTCGAACTCGAAACCTAGAGTCACACTAGCACACAAGCAACCACCAAACCAGTAGGCCCATTCTAACATTAAAACGCGAAATTGAACCCAAATGTTCAACCTACTCACTAACCTTAACCACAAACCTCAAAACTTTTAACCCTAAATTCTGGGATGTTACATGCAAATTTGACTAAGTTAATAGTAGTTGAAGGAAGATTATAAAATGATCTAAAATATCTATTTGTTTTTTTATAGAAGAATCATTATTAAAGTTTGATATAATTATTATTGAAACTTTGAAGAGATTAACATATATTTTCTAAAATTTTCTCACTCATGACTTTCAAAAAACTGATGATATAAATGCTTAACAATGCATTCAAATAATCAAACTAGTACTCAAAATTGAATATATAGAATATGAGAAAGTATGTGATGTTTTCATAAGGGGGAGTAAATACGCATTATACTCTTTTTTGCTTAACCGAAAATTTGTCCCATTAAATTTTCTTGGTAAAGTTTTTAATGAGTTAACATATTATGCGCATTATACATATGTGTACTATTTTTCCTTTATTAATTTTTTTTTCTCACAAGATTTTTATCTTAATAAGGTTTTAACGAGATATATTTTCTATCAATTGATATCAAATGAGAAGTGTTATAAATATTTTACTACGTGGATATTTATCAAGATCAAGATAAGTTTTAATATACTTTAAATTCTAATTGTCATTTAAATTAAATCTCTACTTCATTTATACTTCTTATGTCTATAAATATAGACTTTAAAAAACATTGTAAATATTTTAATTGATCAATAACATGTCCGTGTGGATAACATGTCCGTGTGGCACCAAAATTCACCCAAAAACCCTAATTCCCAATTTCACATAGCCATGTGAGCTACCTATGTAGGGCACACGCTCGTATGGCCACCTATGTGGTCACGAAACCACACCAAAACAGCCCGAAATTCATGCTTTTGATGCCGAAACGATCTCTAACCATTGGTAACCCAGAAATATACCAAAACATATAGAATTTCATGCACTTCAAAAACAATATGTTACTTCAAATAACCAATCTCATAAACACACAAGACATTATCGAATTTCATCGCAATTCGATACCGAAGTTAAACCATTTCAAAATACACACCTTAGAACGCGATACCAAGCAGCAAAGATCAATCAATTCGCCCTCACCAACTGTTCTGAAATCTCAATTCACACATAACTTAAACTATAAGAACTTCAATTAATAAATAATAGAGACAACAATTCTACCACAACTCTCATGAACAAAACTTACCCGCTTCGTCTACGGTAAAACAAAACACACAAAGATGATCAGTCTTGACAGACAACACGTAACGTGAGTATAAAACAAAAGAAACAAGAAATCAAAAGAAATAAATTTGGAAAGAACAGAAATAAAAAGAACAATGGGAACAATAGGAAAGAAAAAAATAAAAACAAAAGATGAAGAACGTAAACTTTTCTTTTCTCTTTAAAAAGTAACTTCCTCTTTAAAAAAACATAAAACAGATAAATATCAAAACACTCATAGGGATTCGAACTCGAAACCTAGAGTCACACTAGCACACAAGCAACCACCAAACCAGTAGGCCCATTCTAACATTAAAACGCGAAATTGAACCCAAATGTTCAACCTACTCACTAACCTTAACCACAAACCTCAAAACTTTTAACCCTAAATTCTGGGATGTTACATGCAAATTTGACTAAGTTAATAGTAGTTGAAGGAAGATTATAAAATGATCTAAAATATCTATTTGTTTTTTTATAGAAGAATCATTATTAAAGTTTGATATAATTATTATTGAAACTTTGAAGAGATTAACATATATTTTCTAAAATTTTCTCACTCATGACTTTCAAAAAACTGATGATATAAATGCTTAACAATGCATTCAAATAATCAAACTAGTACTCAAAATTGAATATATAGAATATGAGAAAGTATGTGATGTTTTCATAAGGGGGAGTAAATACGCATTATACTCTTTTTTGCTTAACCGAAAATTTGTCCCATTAAATTTTCTTGGTAAAGTTTTTAATGAGTTAACATATTATGCGCATTATACATATGTGTACTATTTTTCCTTTATTAATTTTTTTTTCTCACAAGATTTTTATCTTAATAAGGTTTTAACGAGATATATTTTCTATCAATTGATATCAAATGAGAAGTGTTATAAATATTTTACTACGTGGATATTTATCAAGATCAAGATAAGTTTTAATATACTTTAAATTCTAATTGTCATTTAAATTAAATCTCTACTTCATTTATACTTCTTATGTCTATAAATATAGACTTTAAAAAAACATTGTAAATATTTTAATTGATCAATAACATGTCCGTGTGGATAACATGTCCGTGTGGCACCAAAATTCACCCAAAAACCCTAATTCCCAATTTCACATAGCCATGTGAGCTACCTATGTAGGGCACACGCTCGTATGGCCACCTATGTGGTCACGAAACCACACCAAAACAGCCCGAAATTCATGCTTTTGATGCCGAAACGATCTCTAACCATTGGTAACCCAGAAATATACCAAAACATATAGAATTTCATGCACTTCAAAAACAATATGTTACTTCAAATAACCAATCTCATAAACACACAAGACATTATCGAATTTCATCGCAATTCGATACCGAAGTTAAACCATTTCAAAATACACACCTTAGAACGCGATACCAAGCAGCAAAGATCAATCAATTCGCCCTCACCAACTGTTCTGAAATCTCAATTCACACATAACTTAAACTATAAGAACTTCAATTAATAAATAATAGAGACAACAATTCTACCACAACTCTCATGAACAAAACTTACCCGCTTCGTCTACGGTAAAACAAAACACACAAAGATGATCAGTCTTGACAGACAACACGTAACGTGAGTATAAAACAAAAGAAACAAGAAATCAAAAGAAATAAATTTGGAAAGAACAGAAATAAAAAGAACAATGGGAACAATAGGAAAGAAAAAAATAAAAACAAAAGATGAAGAACGTAAACTTTTCTTTTCTCTTTAAAAAGTAACTTCCTCTTTAAAAAAACATAAAACAGATAAATATCAAAACACTCATAGGGATTCGAACTCGAAACCTAGAGTCACACTAGCACACAAGCAACCACCAAACCAGTAGGCCCATTCTAACATTAAAACGCGAAATTGAACCCAAATGTTCAACCTACTCACTAACCTTAACCACAAACCTCAAAACTTTTAACCCTAAATTCTGGGATGTTACATGCAAATTTGACTAAGTTAATAGTAGTTGAAGGAAGATTATAAAATGATCTAAAATATCTATTTGTTTTTTATAGAAGAATCATTATTAAAGTTTGATATAATTATTATTGAAACTTTGAAGAGATTAACATATATTTTCTAAAATTTTCTCACTCATGACTTTCAAAAAACTGATGATATAAATGCTTAACAATGCATTCAAATAATCAAACTAGTACTCAAAATTGAATATATAGAATATGAGAAAGTATGTGATGTTTTCATAAGGGGGAGTAAATACGCATTATACTCTTTTTTGCTTAACCGAAAATTTGTCCCATTAAATTTTCTTGGTAAAGTTTTTAATGAGTTAACATATTATGCGCATTATACATATGTGTACTATTTTTCCTTTATTAATTTTTTTTTCTCACAAGATTTTTATCTTAATAAGGTTTTAACGAGATATATTTTCTATCAATTGATATCAAATGAGAAGTGTTATAAATATTTTACTACGTGGATATTTATCAAGATCAAGATAAGTTTTAATATACTTTAAATTCTAATTGTCATTTAAATTAAATCTCTACTTCATTTATACTTCTTATGTCTATAAATATAGACTTTAAAAAAACATTGTAAATATTTTAATTGATCAATAAAATACGTCGATCTCTTTACTCTCTCATTCTCTTTGTTCTTCACTCTCTGTCTATCAACTTTTAATTAGTTGAAAAAAGAATTCTAACAAATATAATAGTATAGGCCATAGTAATTATGAAATTATAGTTTAGATTTTTTTTTGACAAAAAATAAATTTAAATATCTAACCAAATTAGGTTGCTTATTTCAACTTTTATTTTATACAGAAAATAGTATAAAAATATAATTTAAAAGATGATAATAATAATAATAATAAAAGAAGCCAAACAAACATGACTATCGGTGATAATTATGAGATCATATGATATTTTTTCTTTAGTGTTTACACGAATACTAAAACTCCTAAAGTTAGTTATGAATTAAAGGAAATGAACTCAACGAAAATAATTAAAAATAAATAAATATATATCAAGAAAAGGGTTGTGATGATTTTCTTCCAAATTTAACATTTTCAATCATATAAAAAACTGAATAAGAATAAAATTTGAATATGAATTCGTGAAATAAACAAGAATTTAAATTTATAAAAAAAATTATTAATAATTAACAATAAATAAATGCAAATTAACATTTAACCCATTAAAAGTACTGTAAAAAAATTTTGAAAAAAAATCACCCCCGGCATTATTTAAGATTTATCAGAAAACATTTGATTAATTTTAATTCTCAAATCTTATATTAATAAAGATAGTAGAAAAATGTATACCCTTCCTATTCCGAAGAGACATTGTTTAAGACAGGTTTCTCTCACGCATTAATGATTCAATCTTCTCCACATCTTCAGGTGTGTCAACTCCATGAGCCTCATGCTCAACCTTTATCACCTGCACAATAATAAACGCTTGGTGAATTAATCCTTTTTTTTTTCTTTTTAAAATCCGTGCACAATATCCAATTATGTAAATTTTCTGAACAGGCATAAAATACAAAGACCACTGTTTTTAAACACTCGTGTTAATGTAATTTATGCGGATCGTGAGTGAGGTATGTAAACAACGTTTTGACATTGCAAACCAACATCCAGTTGATTAAATGCATTCATAGTTCTTTTACTTGTTTCGAAGATTTTAATCTGGATTCTAGGGACCTTTCCTACGTTGATGCCCATGGTTATCACTTCCATGTATTGAAGTAATTTATTTGAGACATAAAGCTGACAAAGCTAGTGATTCCTATAGTGTTAACGTTTTGGATGATTTAGGGGAAATGGATTTCATAGGAAAAGAGGACCCTTCTTTTGAACATATCTCACACACTTTGAGAAGGCTACTTGATGTTCTTGCTAACCTAGCTCAAACAAGTCCTGTTGACGACAAAAGATCTAAGTATTCTCACTCCAATGTCAGTGGCCATGGTAGAATTCGAACATCATTTACTAGATAGTCTTGGTGATGAAATTTGGGAACAGGAAAATAACAAAATAAAGACGTTGAAGCTGCCAGATGTTGCAAGACATTTTTCTCAAGGCAAATAGCAGGGATCTGCAGCCAGAACTTTTAAATAGATCGTTTAATATATTTTCAAGTCATCTTGGAAACTACAAGTTAGGTCAGCAAAGAAAGACTGTTCCTCTCTTGGCCTTAAACATGGCTGGATTTCCTTCTTTGTTGCAAGAGATAATCTTGAAAATCCTTGAATATACTGCAAAAGTAGTGAATTGCGCTCCTAAACAGGAAATGTTGTCTCTATGTTGCCTATTACATCAACCAGTTACGTCAGTTAAAGCTCACCCTCCTTTCAATTTTTGTAAGGTTCCTATCATTTGACCAGCAATAGAACAAAGTCCTAAGAGAAGTAGATATGCTGGAAGTCTTGTTGGATGGTTTGAAACAACATAAGTTACTTTAAGGTAAAAAATATCATAATGGTAAAGCTGATCAGTTGGAGAGAACATCCAGTTCTAACAGGTTCAAGCAACACTTCAACAGTGAAAGTGTTGTTATTGCTTCACCCAAGTTCATGGAATCTGGTTCGGGGAAGTTTCTTATTTTTGAAGCAAAGGATATTGGCATTGATTCTGAACTACAGTGCATCTACAAGACATTCACTAGAACTTATTCAGGTTCACAGAGTGATTTGGGTTTGCGGGGGATCAAAATTGAACATATTTCCCATTATGAAGCTGATAGAACTATTCTTGTATCCCTCAGAGTTTGGGAGGACACTTCTAAGCTCCGTGACAAGATTAAAAGCAAACAATTTTCAAGGAAATCTTAGCAAGCTTTCTAATTTTTCCTCTACATGGTTCCGTGCTCACCATTAATCAAGAAGAACAGTTTAACCATGCTCCACCTAAGAAGCAAAAAAATTGTTTTGGCAACAAATACTGCTGAAAATAACATCACCATAGATGATGATGAAATTTCAGATAAGATGCTGCAACTTCCCAAGGCAAAAAAGTGGTTATTGAAGATGTGGTCAATGTCAAAAAAGCTAGGTCTAGAGGGCGTAATCTATATAATGGACTTTTGGTGAAATGGTTAGGCAAAACAGCTAGTCAAAGTTCTTGGATGGTGCAACGAGTGATGCAGAGAACTGGTCAAAAAATGTATGCTAAAGTGGTAAAAGTTTTCTTATTGGAGTTGATTTTCCAAGCTGAAGAGTGAGACCTGATCATGGGTCGGGCCACCCAGCCCGACTCGAGACCCGCCCGAAATGTAGGAGGGTTGGGATAAAAATATAGGCCCGAAAAATGAGCTTGGATAAAAAAGCAAAACCCATTTAAAAAACGGGCCAAGCCCCAAGTAAGGCATTTTTGGCCCGATCCCAACCCAACCCGGCCCGAATTCACTAAAGGACAAAAAAATTCTATTTTTTTAATATTATTTTTTTATTATTTTCTCCCTATTTTGCTACCATTTTACTATCATGTTGCGACTATTTTGTTGTTGTTGTTTGAATATTGTATAAAACTTATTTTATTATTAATTTTGTTATTATTTTAAAAAATTTGTTAATTTTGTTATTTTAGAGAGATCTACTTTTTTAAGTTGCATCTATCTTAATGTTATTTAAGTATAAATATTTTTTAAAATTTATTTTCAATTTATTGAGAAATATTTATTTTGAAGCTTTTAGTATTTTTGATGTATTATATATATTTTAAAATTATATAAATAATATAAAAATTAATATGCGCGGGCCAAGTTGGGCCCGAGTTTTAGCATTTTTATCTAGGTCGGATTTAGGCAAAAATTTAGACCCACTTTTCGGGCCGGGCCTAGCAAACAAGCCTAAATTTTTAGTTAAGTCCGACTCAGAAGACCCGTGCACACCTCTAAGAGTGACATAGGAGCTTTTAATTATTTTATAATATTTTATTATTTTAGTTTTATTTATTAAGTATTATATATTATGGGCTACTAGGATTATTAAGGGTTTAAATCTAGGGTTAAAATAAAACTTTCTTTGCAAGAAAGCCTAGTAATTTTACTAGCAAAAAAGAAAGGCTATAAAATAAGTTGTAAGCTTTAAAACCAACAGTACTATTCTTATTATTTTCTTGAATTAACAGAAAGAAACTAGAGGTTTTTATAACCATACAATTTCTAGAGTTTCAACCTCTTTCTTACTTGTATGCTCAGCCCAAATTCTATTGATATCCTCTAAACCACATCAATCCCTTTCCTTTATCACTAGAATAGACTCCTTTGTACCAAAAGAAATAATGAGAGGGGTTCTGACTTCCGATTCGTTTGCACTATTAACTCACCCCACACTAATATATTTGATGCAACTAAGGTCATTTTAGGCATCCATTCATCTGCCGTGTGAGGACAGCTACATTATAGATATAGCTGACATAACCAAAGATTTAGCCTAGAACCTTGGTTCATTTTTATGTTCGAGTATATTACCTGGTTATATTGGTGTTAACTGAAATTATGGGATAAAGACAAGTGAATTTTGAAGTTTTAATAGCACATAACACATTATCTCAAGCGTGATAAAGTGAAAATGATGGTCCAAATGTGGTAAAGAAGACAAAAATTACATGCAGCAAAGCAGCATCCGCAGTTTCTATAATTTTATGTGACCAGAAAAAGGATTAAACAGTAGTATAAGATTCTTGCTATACCTTCATCTTATAGCCATTCTCAAGGACCTTAAGTTGTTCCAGATCCTCTTCTAGTTGCAGTGGTGTAGGCTGAAGCTTCGGATATATTTGCAGAAACTTTGAATCATAGCTCTGTTTGGACATAAATCAGTACTAATTACAGGAGAAACAATTATTTTTAATTTTAAAGTATAAAAAATTGCTTCTTAATACCTGAATTCCAAGATGAAGCATGTAAGGGAACTGTGGATTGACTTTCGCAGATCTACATCAAATTGATCCACAAATACATTAGTGCAAATGCAATTAAAACAAAAGATATCACAACTAAAATACACACGGACGTGCACATATAAATGTATAATCTTACTTGTTAAATGGTATTAGTCCTCTAGAAAAATAAATAGCATAACCACGATTATCAACCACACATTTCACTCTATTTGGATCAAAATCATCTTCTGGTTTCAAAGAAGTCACAGCAGTGCTAAACACTGCATCTGGTGCTGCCTGCAGCACAAAGACCATTTTGACACCCCATGAAACGATAAGCACTTGTACAAGGAACAAGTTATATCATTGAAATAAAACAAAAAGAGCTGCAGATGCTAATTTACAGAACTCAGAATAACAAACCTGCAGAGCTTTAACAATTCCATCTATTATCTCAGGTTCAATAAGAGGTTCATCTCCCTGAATATTCACAACAATGTCATACTTCTTCTCTAGCTTTTCAAGAGCTTCATTACATCTTTCGGTGCCTGTAATGTGCCAAAGAACGGATCAACGACTTCAGCTAACCAAGAATAAATGACAAATTAGCAATATGACGATAATCATGGACCCACCATTTTGACAAGACTCTGATGTCATGATCACATCAGCGCCAAATCCTCGACAGCATTCTGCTATCTTTTCATCATCTGTTGCCACAACTGCATCCGAAAAATAAATATGTCAACACCATAAAATGCTCTGAATGAAGAAGGCAATTCAGACACAAAAAAGTCAAGAGGACATTAAAATTTCAGACAAAACGCTAAACTATCCATCCTGAAGATCAAAGGCAACCATTATTACATCCCTATTTTTTATGCTCCCATATTTTGTTCATAACACTAATCCTAAAGTACAAATCACATAGGTAAAGGATATTGCATGATTCCATTGCCAATATGATGCGTGATAAACAAGACAGAACCAAGATGAAATTTCAGTCATCAATCACTGCCTGAACCTAAATTCACTCTTTTGGATTATATCATCCAGTTGTCCAGCGTGCAATATGAACAGCTCTAGCCCATAGACATTAACGTGAATAAAAAACTCAAATTATTTAAGCACATACTTGGATATGAGCAAAATTGAAAGGGAACCATGCAGCAAACGTACCTAGATGGTTCAGTGTGGTCGCCAGTTTTGACCTCTCCCATGTCCTCTATTTAAGACCAAGAGAAATGTCAAGACACAAACATGTAATATGGTCAAATTTTGCGAAGCAAGAAGACAAGAAGTGCTTAAAATTCGGCAATAAAAACTGATTTCTGAAAACCAAGTTTTTGACAAGTTTTCTTCTTCATAATCTAGGGAGGCAAAGCTGGTGATCATGTTTAAACTTCACCGAAGTTAAATGCAGGCATATACATGTCATGGCTTTGGACATAAGCAAACAGATACTTCAATCAGTAGAAACTAATTTTCAACCTATAAAGTCCATCTCACAATATGAAACCCAGATCTTTGTCCAAACCAATATCTCAAGATCCATTGTTATCAAACAAACCGGAATTTCCAAGTTCAAATATGGCTCAACTTAAACCAAATGTAATATAGATCATCTTCCTTCTCAGATATTCATCAACCTATACAAGATCACAAAGAAATCTAAAGCCCTGTAGATAACAAATGCATAATCTGTAGTATTCATTCTCCTACTTGCAGAATATTGATCCTCTTGTTCTTAGGAAAGTAATCAAAGTACTAAATATTAATTACAATGCTTCATTGAACAACTATAACATGCTTGCAGATAATTAAAAAAAATTGGATCTTTTGCCTTTTGCCTAATATTTTGGTCCAAATATTAGTATTAGAAATTTAAAAAAAAAACACTTTACTCTCCTGAATTACATTAAAAAAAAACCCAAACCAATTTCCCTAGAAAACCACAGTCCCCAAACGCTGCAACAAAGAAACTGATATAATCCAAGGGCTTTAGCCAAAAGGGTACCTGGATCATGGGTTTCCCAAGGATATGAACCAAAGGCTTGCCTTCGAACCGAGAAGATGCATATCTGGCGGGTATAATTCCCACGACCCGTGTCCGAAACTTCCTAGCCCGACCCAGATAGGCATGGGCACCAATGGCTACCGCAATTGCTGTGCCAGCTAAAATACTGTGAACTATCCAAGCTTTACCTGTTGAAGAAGAAGACGAGCAGACTGACATGGTGTTCACGAATTTATTTTTATTTGGTTTCAGATAGAAAGAGAAGGGGGAGACAGAGAGATCTGGAGACAGAGTTGAAGTGTGTGATTCACTGTTTTGAAAGGCGGCTTTGCGGGGGAACAAGGTAATGTAATTTAAGAAGTAATGACGTTTTACCCCTTTTATTAATATACACCACAGCTAATCACATCAATGGCTAATCACTTTAATATACACCAAAAATATCCAAGTCCATTTATTTTTAGTCAATTTTTTTTAATTAATCGATATTCTTTTATCTAATATAATCATCAATTTTTATGATATATATTAATTTAATCATAATTGAAAAAATAATTTTTAAAATTTATAAATTATCTCTATTAAAATTCAAATATATATATAAATAACTTAGAAATGTCTTGAATATGTGCTTCTGAGTTCATAATTTGTTATGATGAAAATGTATTGGAATGCTTGAAAAAATATATGAGAGAATGATAATGTAAGGAAACTATTATCAACTGTTACGAAATGATTTTGGATATTTTGGGTATAGTTGACTTGTTATAAAATTAGTTATATGGAAATTTTTTTAGTTTATACAGATGAGATGCAGAATATATATTGTTTCAGATATATTGATGAAGTGCTAGACACACATTACTTCGATTTATAACAATAAGGGGTAAAGCGCATAGAATTCGAACGTATCGATGATGTATTGTATGCAATTTATATTGATGTGATGGTAGGTTAATCTATGTATCTATTTTGAGTTCGTGTTTGATTAATAAGGACCTCAAAATAAGTTTTATATGATTGATTATAAAAATTGATGTGTGAATGAGTAACTTATGCTTGAATACATCAATTGAATACAAAAACAAATGAAATGAATAAAGCTTTAAAGGCCAATAATGTTATCAAATGAATCAATGGATTCAATTGGTAAAAATGATATATGAATGTAAATGTGAATATGTTAAATGTATCATGGAAATGAAATTGAGATTGTATGGTATAATGAATTACATCAAGTAGTGATGAATTACACTCTTTTGTTCAGTATGTGGATTCGTTTATTTTTGTATGTAGGTGACATTTAGGTCTCAAAGATTTAAGGAGGTTGACAACATTCAGGACTCAATTTCAACTCAACAAAGTTAATATGAACTTTCGAATGTTATTTTTGAGTTGGCATGTACCTAGGACCAATATTAGTTCGGAGTCTCTTTTGATGACATTAGTGGATTTGTAATCTAGTTATCAATATATATATATATGCGTGTGTGTGTGTGTGTGATGGCATGATTATATGGTCATGTTGGTATGCATGATCTTTATATAATATTATGCTATGAAACATGAGTTGCTTGCATGCCAAGTAAGTTAATATTGATGTTGGACATTGGTAACTTGTGATCAAGTTGGTGTTATATTGTTTGAATGTAATTAAGTGAGTTTAAGTGGTTTTTAAAACATGAATTTTGAGTACCACAAGTCATGGATTTGATTTGGTAATGTTTAGGGTTAAAATAGGTGAATTTTAAGGTAAATTTTGAGTCTAGACACCTTTTTTGGTATAAGGGGTCAGTTGTATCAAAACAAATCAGAATGCAAAAAGCTACAATATAGGGGACCTGTATCGGTACAACTAAGGGCTTGTGTTGATGCCAAAGTTTCTGACATAGGTCCTTGTACTATTTTAAACCCTTTTGACCTCTTGAGTTTTGCCTTTGATCTCAGATACTTTTGAACACCTAAAAACTAATTTTAAATGATTTCAACATGATTTTAAATCTTAAAGTCTAGTTTAACTATTTTCAAATATTTTGTAAAATTTTTAGAATTAAATCTAATTTCTTATGGAATGCTCGGTAATAGTCTAAGTTGCTTAATGTGACATCTCACATTTGGAATTAACGACCAAGTCGAGTGTGGGATGTCATGAAAGGACAAGAAAGTAGTTTCGAAGCACTAAGATATGGAGACTCGGTTGGAGACTACCGATAGCCCTATGGATGGCGCTGTCAAGATTATAGGTGACTTAGCTTTACAGAACAAAGCCTTGGCAGCTTTGGTAGAGGCCTTGCGCAGCGAAATCTTGGAGCTCAAGGGGAAGCTCTAAGAGTTAAAGCCTTGGATGGTGTGCTTGGTGTACCAGGGCATCACGTGGGAATCACAAAGCCAAAAGAGTTCGAGGGTTCAAAAGACGTAAAGGAAGTCAACAATTTCATATAGGGCATACAACAATACTTTCGCACGACCAACATCGAGTACGAGGTGCTTGAGTTTTCATCTATCATCATGTCGAAAAATCAACTTGACATTCTAAGCAATTTACTTACTTCATTGATCATAATAAACTAGTATTCATCTAAAGTTGTGACTAATTGAGTAATTAAAATGGATGTTTTGATTGTCATCTTTTTTCACGTTAAAAGATCTAGTGACACTCTAGACGAGTCAATAAGATGCTTTAGCTGAAACAAATGTTTTTATAGTGTCTTGACAGGTTTGGTACAAACGTGACGTTGTAGAGCTTCATGAGATAAATTGTGTGCTTACACAGACTTGCCAACTAATGTGTTTGTTGTTGCAAATTTATCACAACATATTTTAATTCTATTTTATCTATTTCTTGATGGATTTGATTATACTTCCATATATACAAATTTATTTTGCTTTTTTGGTGTAAGAATTTAGAATTGGTGGATTCAATGTTGGAAAATTTGGACATCACATATATAATAAGGATAATTACATGTTATTATTTACTATCATGATAGTTTAGCCCAAATTAAAAGTGATCTAATTTGGTTAGAATTTTATTGGGATTTTAATTATTAAATAAAGTATGGGTCAAATATGTATAGATACTCTTCTAATCAAATTCTAATTAATGATGGGTTAATTAGAATTTGATTAGAACTAATATGCTAAGGTTATAAATATTAAGGTTATAGTCCTCAAATTATACACAAGATATTTTCTCTAATATCTCATTATAGGAAATAGAGAGCAGATATTCTCTGAATTTCTTGTGTGCTAATTTGGAAGATCAAATCCCCAAGTCCCAGAAAGTTTCAAGGAATCCATGGATTCAGGTATGATTCCGCATCTAGTTTTGTTCTTGATTTATTCTTAATGATTTGACATGACAGATCCTGGTTTATTAAGTTATATTGTAGATTTATTTTATAAATTCTAACATTCAACACCATCATGGACATGGTTTGCTCCACCAAAGAATGTAAAAGTTTAAGGGGTTGGATGTCGGTGTCAAATATGATATTTGTCTCACACCTATAAGATCATTTTCTTAAAAAGTTTGTCCATGTATTTGGAGTGTTCTTGGAGTTGGAGAATCATATCCCTTTACCCATGTTTGAATGTATATCAGATATGAGTGTCAAATATGCATTCTTCTAGCAAAATAAGATGTAGCAGCAGCACATATTTGGGCACTTGGAACATGATGATCCAACATGATGTATGATCCATGTATTAAAAGTTTGTAATTTCAGGTAACTTTTTCTGAAATCACAGGCCTTGTTGTTGTTGTTGTTGATGTTGAGAAGAACCTAATTATATGAGAAGCTCACAAATCTGAATGAGTTTCAAGTTCAGAAGTGGGATCATAAGAGACAGAAAGATTCGAAGTTCAAACATCTCGCATACATACTTCCATTACCTTAACAACATGGTTAAACATAGATATCAATACAAATATAACAGATAGAAACTCTTCTTAGACATCATTTTTAATGGCAGAACTGTATCCAGTTTGATCATCATAGTACTTAGACCACAGCATCACGCCTCCATACTTGGCAGAACCTTTGATGGCAGGGAGTACTTGAGAAGTTAGATCGGATATAGGGATAAATCCGCTACCAGCTGCCTCAGGTGATGCTGGGAGTCCTAAGAAAATTTTGGTAGCCGGAACATCGTTAGTCCATTGCTTCCATGCTTGTTCAAGGTTTGTAATATCACCATCTGTGCATTGGCATTGAGGGTTGTTATAGAATTGTACCCAAACATAGTCAAAAAGGCCAGTTTTAAGGGCACCCCCAACCCAAGCATCAGGGAATGGACACTGAGGGGCTGCTGTCAAGTATACTTTCTTGCCTTGTTGGCTATACCCGGAGAGATACTTCGCAAGATCATCCCAATGTTGGTTCGTTCCACCTTCAATATCAAAATCAATTCCGTCCAAAATGGCATCACCGAAAGGTCGAGAGGCCGATTGTCCCCTCAAGAAATTGTTCCACAAGTAGGCCGCAACCTGTCTGGCATCGTCGGATGAGGCAAGGAAATAGCTCCCTGCTCCTCCTCCTAGTGAAAGTATTACTTTAATCCCTTGTGCTTGACATGATTTGATGTCTGAGCTTAAATTAGTGCATCCATTGCTATAAGGATCACAATGACCAGCAAGGTTGATCATTGGAGTCTGGCCATTGCCAAATGTTGGAAGGAATGCTAAGTTCACAAAGTCATAGTTGCCGGTTGCACATGTCTCTGCCAATGTGCCCTCGTCACTGTTCTGACCCCAGTAGATTGCAATGCCACCAGCATCGATACCGGTAACTAGCACCAGAATCACTGAGGTGGCAAATGCAAGTAAGATTGCAGACTTAATAGCCATCTTTCTTTGCTAGTATTGGAATCGTTTTGTATGCTTAAAGTGTTCATCAAAGCATCCTTTTATAGGTGAAAATGCTTATCAGAAACCAAATAAGATATTAAATTCTTTGAATGACTGCTCAAATATACAAGAAATGAACCTTTTTCAAGGCATTGTTCGCTATTTTGGTGGCTTATGATTGTCTCTTTTTCCTTTAAATTGTTGCTGTTAGATTGGCATTGTCAGTTTATCATATTAGACATAGATATATATTTACATTGCATTAAATGTAATTGCTGGTAATTTTATTTATCATTTTCAATATATTGGACGGAGATATATCTTTTAGAATATCAAATTTAAACTGATAAAATTAAGGGTGCAGATTAAATTTTAAACTCATTTGACTCTTGCTTTGTCACTGTAAGTATATAGAGTATGATGATACTAAGCCATTGTCTGTATACAAACAAAACCTTCATAGATGACAAAAGCTACAAACATTGAAGTATATGTACATGAATTAGTAGCCAATAAAGTGGTCATCAACTCGCCGTTCAATTGTAAAAAATTATATGCAAAGTAATGGCAAGAGTATGAGCGTATGATCCCAAATAATAATAATAACTAGTATGGTTCCATACGACGTTTCGTCATGGTCCATTATTTTTTTTTGATCAAACTATAGAGTAAAAATTTGAAAGAGAGGATATTAAAAGTTTGAATGGGGCTGCGTTTTTCAACTGTAAGAGCCGATGTTGTGAAGTAAAATCCGACAGATTCACATTGGAAAAAGCTAAATAGATGGAATGAATGAGCTGCCATGAGTAAGGAAAATGTCAACGGTGGAGTATTTATAGGAAGTTGTTATTATAGGGCTACACAGGGGTGTTTGGAGAGGCAATAATACTACAATGAAACCTCCTAAGGCTACAAATAATAAAAGTAACGAAGCATGTTCTGAGGAATTTGCGGAAGGAGGGAAAGGCCAACGTTGAAGGACGAAAGGAAGAGGCTGGTGATGGGAGACTTAAAAGTCTAAAGCAAATCAATTTGATAAAATTATGCCAAATTAAAACAAATAATTAAATCTTAAATTCACAAAATCAGAATCAAGCTGCTCAAGGAGAAGGATTGGGTGAAACAGCACCAACAAAAGTGCAATGATTCCATACTTTATGCACTTTTTGATAAAATTACCGATGTATCAATATTTTTGAAGGAAGGGAGTCCAAGAGTTCTCTTCACCAATGCTTCATGATATACTAGACCCAAATTCGCAAGCTGATAACATTCATTCGTGACAGTTCCCAACTTTCAATATGCTATTGAAAACTTGGATAATACAATGCAAGTTCATCTTGCTCTGATTCTAACAATCATTTGCCTAGTTTTGGATCAACATCTCCTGCATTCACTGCTCCACTTGCCATTATGACCACAATTGCTAGTGTACCATAAACCTTCAAACTTGCCATTGCAGCCTATAGGAAATTAATGGTTTTATTTTTATTGTGCTTGGCAGGAAACTTTTGGTGTTGCTACAACAATTTGCTGACAACGACAAGGTTCATTTATAGGCTATGATAATGGAGGCGACATGTAGTTAATTAAAGCCCCTCGGAAGAATTTAAGTACACTTCATTTATCACTTGACGTTTTTGTTTTTTTTTTTTAAAAAAAACTTAAGTCAATTGAGGTTCGCTGCCCGCTGGTGGGTTGTCAGCTATCCATGGTTAGCTGTAATGTATAGTTCGCTGAAATGTTGGCTCCAGTGTCAGGCATCATTTGAGTATACATGAGGTCCACAAGGTTTGCAGCCTGAACTCAATGTTGCGATATTGCTCTGTTGAAATTGCGATATTTAGTAATTGTCTCCAAAGTCGCTTCCAGCATAAGCCATGGCCACTGCTTCGTCTATTTTTGCCTTTTTAACTTTCATTTGTTACCAATGGTTTGCGACGACTTTGGTAAGTTTAGATAGAACCTGGATGAGAAGCATAAATGCTTCTAAAAGGTTTTAAATCTAATTTGTTCTATTGAATGCATGGTCCAAACCTAAATTGTTGTTGAATGATTTCTATTCAGTGATGAGTTAAAATTGTAGTTGCTTCGACAAGTAATTTGATGTCACACATTTGGATTTGACGATCAGGTTAAATATTGGATGTCACAATATGTGTATTATGTAAATTTATTTTTCAAGATTTTAGTATTCTTTTCTAGTTTGGTTTCTATTTTATAAAAGTTACAAGACCATGAGAATAGCATTTGCTTTGATTGCAAATATTGGAGAGTTTCTATAACATCCCTCACCAATCTTGACATCTAGTCCAAATGGAAGATACCATCAGAGCATAAATATATTGCAAAACAAATCTTGAATTTTTTTTAAAGAAATCAAACTTTGAAATAGTTTAATAGAACCATTGGATTTAGATCCATAAAACTATTTAGAAACATTTAGTGGATGGTTGGAAATGTTCGAGATTAAGGGCCAGTTCTTCATTGCTTTTGAAAAGTGCTGTGGAAAAGTGCTGTGGAAAAGTACTTTTGAGAAGTACTTTTAAGAAGTGTTTTAGAAAAATTTAAGTGTTTGATATTGCTGTCAAAAAGTACTTTTGAAAAGTAAAATGTTCATTTTAGACATGATATTATAAAGTAATAAATATATATTTAAATAATGTTCAAATTAGTTAATATTATGATATTTTAGTAAAAATATAAAAAATAATTTATTATAACTTATTGTTAATATTTTAATATATAATATTAATTTTAAATATTTCTAAGTAATTAATATTAATTATTTATTAAATTTAATTTGAATATATAAACTATATTTAAATATTTAAATATAATAATTAAATATTTGTAATTAGATATTGGCACAATTGTATCATTTTAAAAAATATTTTTTATTTTTAATTAATGCTTTTAACACATTTGTAAAACTCATATTAAATAACCAAGAAAGAGAACACAAAATAATAGCATCAAATACATTTTAAATCAAAAAGTAAGGTTAAAAAGGTAAAATAACAGTCAAAAGTGCTTTTTGGCTAAAAAGCTAAAATTTACTGCTTTTTCATCTCTAAAAAAGTTCATCCCAAAAGTTAAAAAAATTGCCTCAATGATATGTATTCTTCATTGCTTTTAAGAGAAAAGTACTTTTTTTAGCAAAAATTTATCTCAAAAGCAATGGAGAACACACCCTAAGTATGAGCTTTGGTGGGCTGAAACATTACTAATTGTGCAATGATACAAAATCAAGAGTTATGTATCTATACATATATACTATGTACTGATACTTTAAGTAATGTGTCGATACGTAAGTCACAATTTATTAACGAATTATAAAAATATGTCGCATTGACCACAACCATGAATCAATACCACACATCCATATAAACTTTTCACTAAACATCCGCTAACTAAGCATGAATCATATTTAAATTATCAACATTTCTAAGCTAAATCAAGCAATTTAAACACATAAAAAAAAAATAAAAAAAGTGAATTAAGCTAGCACAAACGGAAAACCATCATGCCTCAATGATATTCCCCTTTCCTTTGCTTTTGGAATTCCCTCCACTGTTTTTTGCTTCAAATTAACATTGACATAATAAATCAAGTTAGAACAACAAGACTTAACAATCAATGCCTCTAAAATCGAACAAAAACATGCAATGCGACCAAGTGATATATTTTCCCGCTTTAATGCCTATTCTCGAGAACACTAACCAAAACTTATCACACCTCAAATCTAACCTTGGTTTCACTCTTATAAACTTAAATATAACTTTAAAACACAAAAATCATTCTTAGCAACAACCTTTTAGTTTAGTGGCAAGGGTATTATATTGTAAGCATGAGAAATTAGGTTCAATCTCAAGTAGTTCCGTTTCCCACCCCCAATTTATAAATAAATAAAAAAACACAAAAATGAAGAAAATAGAAAAGAAAAGTGAGATTGATATTGAAAGCATTAAGAATCTTACTGGAAAATCAATTTTTCTTTCATGATTGATAATTAGAAATCAAAGACTTGAAAGAAGAAATTTGTAGCGAGATTTGAGAGAATTTCGAAAGAGAAAGTGTAGAGAAAAAGTGCTTTTGCCAAAAAACCTACCAAGAGTCTAATTTTTATTAGGCCCTTGGAGAAATTACCTCTTAAAACCCTCAAACTTTAAAAAATCAACTTTTAAAATTATAAAATTGCCCCCAACAATTTTGTAAAATTTACAATTTAGTCATAATATCTCTTTCCACTAAATTAACTCCAATTAAAGTCTAATAATCACACTAATTAACTACCAAATAATAATTCTCAATTAACCCGACACTAATTCCATTCAAACTCTCAATTAATCATAAGCATTTTTAGTAACGACTTGATTTTAGGCGGTGTCAAAAAATGCAACTTCGGAACCCCATTTCAGTAACCAAGTTTTTAAGGATGAAATAGAAAGACACACATTTATTATGAAAATGTATTACAGGTCGGTTAAGTAATTTAATTGAAAAAATCATTAATTAAAGTTCAAGAACAAAATTATAAAATTTCAATTACTATTAAGTTTTAATTTAGAAAATGCTTATAGACCTAGTTAACAATTATTCAAAGGGCCTAAATGGCTACTTAACCATTATGGTGAATTGAGTTAGTGGATGTTGATGGGAATCCACTTATGATTAATGTTAATCACTTAAGTAAATAAAATTAATGGTTAAATTTTGAATTAAATTAGTTAAATAAGATTAATTGGTTAATTAATATTAGTATGAATATAATATAGTGGAGAGCAAAAGATGAAAGCTTCATCTTTCATACTATTGTCGTTCAAGTTCAAAGAAAGAAAGAAACATCAAGCTAGTAACTAAGCATTCGACCATTCAAATTTCTTAAGGTAATCAAGACATTTTCTTGAATTTTTTTATAGATTTATGATTATGAGAGCTTGATTTAGCTGACTCATGTATTAATTTCTTCAATTGTTAAATATTTAGTAAGTTGCCGTTAAAATGAAATTGATTATTTTGAACTCGGTTTGAAGAAATTGATAATTAGTAGACTTAGATTTTGATAAGGACTAAGTTAGAAATTAGGTTAAGCTTGTTAGATAACTTTGTGACATTAGGGGCTAAATTGGATAAATTGAAAATAGCTATGAAATTATGCAATAGATAGAAAGTATAAGGTCTCTAATGAAAGAACGTGAAATCAAATTTTTAATCCGATGTTAGATATGGAAAAAAACAAGTATTTTGAATATAGGGACTGAAATGAATAAAATGAAAAATATGTTGACTATGTATTTTAATGTGATCGGGATGTGAACTAACATTGTTTTATAATTGAGTTATCAAATGAAGCTAAAGACGACGCCAGATCATCTCGAGAGAAGAGAGAGACGAGTGACGAAAATTGCAATTCGTACTTTTATGATTCAAGTTCAATACATAAATACATATACGTATGCATATATATATACACACATATGCCATTGTTGCAAATTTACCTATTGAGGTAAGCTTATTACTGCTTCTTGACTCAGTTATACATGATAATATCTAATGTCATGAATTGGATTGAATTAAATATAGTAGAAACAAGCATGATATGAATTGATAAATGATATGTGATGTGAATTAATGATGAAATGGTATGAGATCATGATATGTGAATCGATTTATAAAATGTAATTGGAATATTGATACCCTATTAACTGTTCGAGCAAGGTCGAATATAATTGACATGTCATAAGATTAGATTTATGTACGGTTTTATACTTCGGTTTTATCAATGAGGCACGGACTGCAATATATACTTTGGACGTTCCAATGAGGCATTGGGTGCCGTATTGGTGTGATAGTTGGATGATCCGTATATCTATCTTGAGTACGTTTTCAGTTAATAGGGATTATAAAACATGATCTTGATAAATATTATTTGAATTGAAATGATGATATGTGTAAGCACTAAATTTTTGTCCGACTAGAGTTTGTGTTTAATTTTCAAAATTTCAAAAAAAAAATTTAAAATAAAAATTGCATTTTGACCCCTAAACTTTTCCTAAATTTCATTTTGACCCTTAAACTTTCTTTAAATTTCACTTAGACCCCTAAACTTTCATTAAATTTCATTTTAATCCTAAATTTTCTAAAAATTACATTTAGCCCCAGAAGTTTTGCTGCATTTGTGATTTGGTGCTTCAGACAAGTTACGTGATTTGGGGCACCCACTTCCCAGATTTTCAGGCCATAAACATGGGTGGCTGCTCCTTCTTCACCCACTACCTGCAAACAATGAGAAAGAGGACAAAATTTGGAGCTTTTAAAAAGAAAAATTGAAGAGAAGGGAGGGGGGATTTTTTCGGCAACCAAAAGCAAAAAAAAAAAATAGCAGAAAATTCCAGCAGCAAAAAAAAAATACTCCCATGGGCCGATCCCACGCTCACCGCCACCGTACACACGCCACCACGATCGCCATGCAACGATCATCGTTGCTCCTCGCCGAAGTCAAGCTAAGAAATGTGCAAGCATAAACAAAAGAAAGGAAAATAGCAGCAAGCAAGCAAAAAAAAAAGTAAAGTAGAAAGAAGTGAAGAAAGAAGAAGAAGAGAGGAGGGAAAGGAGAACGCCGGCGACCGTCCAACCACCGCACCCAGGAGACACCGACGGCGGTGAAAAAGAAGGGCCAAGGCTTTGAGACAAGAAGAAGAGAAGAAGAAAAAAGAAAGAAAAAAAGAGAAAGAAAAAGAAAGAAAAAAAGTAATTAAAAAGTAATTAAAAAAATAAAAACAGCAGCCCATTTTTGGTAAGCCACCAGCAGTCCACCACCAATGGACTTGACCTAGTGCAGGCCCAATATACCAGCAGCTCCAGCGGGCCGATTGCAGTAGTGAAGCGGGCCAACTGAGGCCCAAACCGAAAAAAAGAAAAAGGGCCTTTTTGGGTAATTTTTTTAATCTATTTTGTTTTATTTAATGTATTTAAATGTTGTTTTATTTAATTTAAATTAGTATGTTTAAAAATAGTTTTCATAAATATTATTATGTCATTTTAATTGCATATTTTTTTTAAAAAATAATAATAATATTTTAATGCATAAGGCAACGAACCGATTTAGCATCGAGTCATCGTATTCATCGCTATGTTGGGTGGATATCGATAGCTCGTGTTAAATTCGGGACGCCCTTTTAAAAAAAAATATTCAAAAATCCTCGTATTTTAATAAAAATTCTTGTGTTTTATTAGAATCCCAATTAAATATTAAATTGAATTGAGTTAACACTAGTTCGATGGTTTCATCGCCATATCGGGATGAATATCATCGATTCGTGTTAAATACGGTATTTGTTAAAGAAAAATCGTGTTTCAAAAAAATTCTCGTGAATAAAAAAAATTCGTGTTTTCAAAAATTTTCGTGTTTTCAAAAATCTTTGTGTTTTCAAAAATTCTGGCGTTTCAAAAATTTTCGTGTTTAAAAAAAAATTTACGTGTTTTCACAAATTTTCGTGTTTCACAAATTCTCGTGTTTTCAAAAACTCCAGTGTTTCTAAAATTTCCCTGTTTTAAAAATTCCCGTGTTTCAGAAAAAATGTCGTGTTTTAAGAAAATTTCGTTTTTTCTAAAAATTTTCGTGTTTCTAAAATTTTCGTGTTTACAAATTCTCGTGTTTTCAAAAATTCTCGTATTTTAAAAAAAACTTTCGTTTTAAAAAAGAAATACTGCGCTTCAAAATTCTCGTGTTTTTTTTTAAAAAAAGGGGGTTCTCGTATTTCAATCGGATCACGACTAAATATTAAATGGAACTCGTATTTTTGAAAATTAAGACAACATGCGTTTAACGAGATACCAATTTTGGGCGTCGCGAGGGTGCTAATACCTTCCTCGCGCGTAACCGACTCCCGGACCCTAATTTTCTCTGGATTTTGACGTGGACCTAAAATTGTCTCTTTTTTTTAGAAAAGTTTAAAAAAATTCTTCTAAAAAAGGATTTTATTTGGTGTCCGATCACACCTAAAAAAGATCGGTGGCGACTCCTCTTTTGTAAATAAAATTTGAAACTTTAATTTTTCAATAATCATTTCAACTAGCGCCTATTGCCAAATTTTTAGGTCGCTACAGTTGGCGACTCCGCTGGGGACCCTTTTTGAGAGTCGAGTCGAATTAAACTCGCGTTGACAAAATTTTCAAAGTTTCTTGTTCAAATTAACATTTAGTCGTGATCCTTAAATTTTTTGTTTTCAAAAAAAATCATGCATTTGCATCGTGTTGTATATATTCTAACTTGTTTTATCAGGTTGTTTTTCAGCTTTAAATTTTTGCGATTTTAGTTTTGGTTTAGTTTTTCTAAATAAAACGTAAAGGCTTACAAGTTTCTCCCCACACACCGTGCACGTGCATTTTTGTTGCATAACATGAGCTCTATACCCGGGCTCCGTCCCTGTTAAGAGAAAGTAAACACTACGCCTTCGTGAGTTAACTCGTTCCTCCGCACAGGCTAGTGAATACTTTCGGGTTACATATGACTTATGCTTTCGTGAGTTAACTTGTCCCTCCGCATAGGCATAAGTAAATGTAATCCCTCGAATTGATCTCGTAAGCCTATGATGGGCAATGACTGAGGCTATATACTAATCTTAGTATATGACAGTATGGACAATTCGAGTACCTATCTAGAGCCAAAACCGCATATAGTGAACTGTACGAGCCACCTAACTAGAGCCATGCCTAACCTTTGTCCATTTACTAGTCACCGAAATAAGTACACGGGAAAAACACATCTTACCTTCTGTTTCTTTTACATTTACGCTTTCTATGCAAGGGAATCGAGTCCATTAGACCAAGGAGCTTAATTTGTTAGATTTTCCACAGTTTTTCTCTGTTCATATGTGTTATGCTAACCAAAGTTGTTTGCCTGTATTTCTATTTTTCATCATGCATCAAAGGCATCTTGTTAGGAAGGTGTTGATTAGAGATTGGTTGCCAAAAATGGGTTTCTGATGGAGGAGTCAATTATACGAATGGCCGAAATGTTGTGTAATAGACTCTTTTAATTAAGGAAATGCCTAAATAGGGGCTATCTTGAAATTAACACCAAATTTTTGCATATTCATGACTGACATTCATCCATTCATTGCATGTACATGTCCCTTAATCATTCACTGAGGCTGAAACCGTATGATCTACAGTTGTAATGCTACGAGTCTGGAATCACGCCATTCGTATAAGACGCGACTAAGAGCTAGAACTATGGAGGCCGAATTCAATGAGAGAATTGAAAGAATGGAAAAGGCCCAAAGAGAATTGCAAGAACAGTTGGCTAAATCACAGCAGGAAACGAGAGATCTGATGGTAAGGTCTCGAGAGGAATCACTCAAGCAAAGGGATCAAATGGCCAAAATGATGGAGATGATGTCAGCTTTTGTTAAAGGGAATGGGCTTATGCAGAGTCCTGACGTTATAGAACCTCAGTCAAGAGTTAATCATGATCAGGATCCGTTTTATTCCCCAAGATTCACCCCGCCTCACGTTCATGTAACGCAAAGAGGATGTCCTCAAAAGGAGCCTGTAGGCTTGGAGCAACGACCTGTACCACCTATTCATTTAGGGCAAGGTATATCTGTATCAAACCCCGGAGGTAATCCCGTTGATCCCAATATTCCAGATCGGGATGACCCAGTAAAGATAGCCATGTTGAAATTAGACGATCATGATGTTTGGGGAAGTATAGGAGTTTTGAAGAAAGGCTCAAGGCAATCGAAGGCGCTGAAGTCTTCTCTGCATTAAGTGCCAAGGAGCTCAGTCTGGTGCCTGATCTGGTTCTACCTCCGAAGTTTAAAGCACCAGATTTTGAAAAATACGACGGAACGAGATGTCCAAGAACGCATCTTGTCATGTTTTGCCGAAAAATGACGAGTCACATGAATAAAGATAAGTTGCTAATACACTGTTTCCAAGACAGCTTAGTCGGATCGGCTCTTCGATGGTATAATCAACTTAGTAAAGAAAGGATCCGATCATGGAAAGACTTAGCATCAGCATTTTGTGAACAGTACAAGCATGTGTCTGACATGGTGCATGATCGAATGACTCTACAAAGGATGGAAAAGAAACCAGCAGAAACCTTTAGGCAATATGCTCAAAGGTGGAGAGATATCTCGGCTCAAGTGGAACCACCATTAACGAAGACTGAGATAACAGTCCTTTTCATCAATACTCTGAGAGCACCATTCTATGACAAGTTGGTAGGAAGTGCTACGAAAGACTTTGCGAACATTGTGATATCCGGGGAACTTATAGAGAATGCCATCAAAAATGGAAGGATGGAATGCCCTGAGAGCTCAAAAGGGCAGCACCCATAAAGAAAAAAGAGCCAGAAACCAATGTGGTGGGAATAGGAAGCCACTATGCTTCTAATTCGTACCCAACTCAACCATGACCTCGATATCACCCACCTCCGAATTTCACATACTTGGGAGTGTTTTGAACAATGGGACAGTGGAAGAGATCCGTGTACTTTTAAAGCTAATCTAGAGTAATATTCAAAACATACTTATTGCCTTAAGACCTAGAGGTGATAAGATTTCTTTTGAGAAATAGGTTTCGGTCTAAGATTTTTATTTCAATGAAATGCATCTTTTTGAGTAAATTTTCTTCTATTTATAGATTCTTTTATTATTTGGACTTTCATTCTTTTATTTTACATTCATGATCATCCTATACAAATAATCATCCTTAGAATCATTTATTCTCTAGAATTTTCCTTCATACCCACAGTGGGTCCCCAAATATCAATGTCACGAGCGACACTGTTACTAACTCCCTTTGGAGCAAGATGTGTGTCTAGAGGAATCTCAGGACTTTGAAGATGACAGAGACTGTGTCCATCTTCTGATTCGTGAAGGATAACAAAATGAGATGAAAAACAGACCCTAACTTACAAAGGGTCAGCTGACATTGTGAGCTTGCGAAAGTGATCGAAACCTAGCTCACCGCAAAAATAAGGCAAGACTATTGAGTTATTTCTAAGAATTTAAGGATGTTTTTTCACGATCATATTAAGACGCACTTAGGAACATCTGGAAAGAGGTCCATAAGGGTGTCTAGAGAACACATGACAATGATTCTGCAATAGCCAAGCTAATCAATGAGGATCGAATGTTGTTGGTCCACCATGGGAAGGGAATAGCATCAGTTATGATGTCAAGACTCACGTGCTTATTTCATCTCTTCACAAACTTTTCAATACGTGGGGCATAGATGTTCTGGGGATGATCTCGTCAAAAGCTTCCAGTCGACATCATCATCGTGGCCGTCAATAGCTTCACTAAGAAGATGAATGTAGCTTCATATGCCAATATTATAAGGTCGACAGTCATGAAAAGAAAAAGAAAAAAAGAAAAAGAAAAAAAGGAGGACAAGAAAAAAACAAAAAAAATCAAATGCCAGAAAGAATCATGTTTTAATGCGTAACTGTACAATGTCATATCACAATGCAACAAAGGCTGCCAAAAGAAAGATACAAAAATCAAGAAAAGTTATAGAAGGTGACCGAGACTTGTAAATATTGACATAAGAAGCTACCTTTTACTCTTTGTGCTTATTAAAGTTGACCAGGACCTTCACTGGGGCATTAGAGGTGGTTCTGTCCATGGAAATTAAGATTCTTTTTCTCCAAGCTTTGATTGAATCAAGGATTGGATGAAGTAAAATGTCTTCATTAAACTTGACTGCAGAAAAGGGTTTGAAGGTCAAACGCCTATGATGCTGAGTTATGGCGGAAATGGTTCACCCAAAGGAATTTCATAGTAGGAACTTGGTATTGCAGAAGATCCTTGCTATACAAAAAGATTTCAAAGGGAAATGGATGCTTAAGAACTTTATGCGGTAAAGGAGGCTTTCCCCGAAAGAACACTAATCCAATCCTAAATTCGGATTCAGTCAAGAAATACTTGAAAAGGAGTGGCCAAGGTGAAAACCCACAAAGGGCGCCTTGTGACCTTCATTCATTCAAAAGCAAAAAAAAAAGAAGAGAAAAAAGAAAAGAAAATGGAGAGGTCAAGGTGAAAACCCGCAAAGGGCACCTTGAGACCAAAGGGGTTTTGAGTTGAAAACCTGAAAAAGGCAGCTCAAATCTTGTTCAAAGGTGGGGCATATGGTAGTCTTGCTATACTTAAATTGACAGTGAAGAAGTATGCTACGTCTTGGAGCATTGACAAAGTACTCTGAATCCCCTAAATACATGTTGAACTCAAAATTGTCTCAAAAGGAGTTTATACAGAGAAGCTCAGGCGGCGATATTTGGGGCACTTAGCTTTCCATTTTACCCATTTCTGAATTTATCTTTGATTATCTTATTCTTTTCAAAATAAGCTTCC
This sequence comes from Gossypium hirsutum, assembly GCF_007990345.1. NCBI lineage: Eukaryota > Viridiplantae > Streptophyta > Magnoliopsida > Malvales > Malvaceae > Gossypium > Gossypium hirsutum. Next base: position 6,705,367 of record NC_053427.1, read on the forward strand.
AATAAACTTGCATTTACTCTCATTGTTCAACTTGTTTGTTTCGAGCTATGTTCTTAACCGATTTTCTTCTTGTCCATCAGTTCGATCCTTTTCAAGCATTTCGCATTGAAATAATGATTAATGGACTAATCATACTTTTATAAAAGGAATTTTGCATATTACTCTGAAAGCTTCTAAATAGTACAGGAACCTGAAACCAGTCGGTTGTTCAAGAGCTTACCAAGTGTAAGGGTTGGAAATATTTGAGCTCAAATTGAGTTTATCTCCTCAGATTTTCTGTCAAAAATATCAGTCGATGGAACAAATTACAGATCATACACCCTTAAGTTACAGTAGGATACAGATCTTATAGCCATGAATTGCAGCGGAATGGTTTAAGGATAGTGCCAACCTTGTATCCCAAAATTACAGTGGAATGGACCCTAAAATTACGGTGGGGCTGAGCAAAGCGCGATTATTTCTTCGGATTTTGGGTTAAAATACCAACCGAGCATTAGTGCAGCGTACTACGTCCGTAATAGAGCCCTGATGGGCAATGAGTGATGACGCCTTAAAAAAAAGAAGAAGAAGATCGAGATGAAAACCTGAAAAGGGTGTCTTGATAAACAAAAATTAGGATGAAAACCCGAAAGGGCGTCCTAATGAAGCAGGTTTGGGCCCAATGAGTAAAAAGATTCAAGAAGTGAGTCAAGCAGCAAGACTACAGTATTTGAAGGATTTTTAGCAGCTCGAAAATTTATACGCAAGAAGACATACTCAAAAAGATTCTTGATTAAGAAATGTGGAAGAGTTCATGCGTTGAAGATCTAGAGTATTTTGAAATGACATGCTCCAAACAAAAGAAATGTTGAGCATTACCCGGATGAGAATTTGATAAGTACAAGAGCCTCAACGCAAGGACAAAGTTCAACCAGGGGCAAGAGAGCGATAATTGAGAAACGCAGATTACTCGTGAAGCCAGAGGACGGGTACAGGGCCTGAAGAGAAAGTTAAGAGTCAAAGCAATGAACACAGATCATTAAAAATCATGACGGAAAGGGACATACGACAAACATGCCTAAGGCGCATAGCATAATCATGTAGGCATAAAGGCATTTAAGACAAACATGTACATATCATGATAACATCATGCATGACATATACAAGTACTCCAGTAGAATAAGAAGATATGATGATAGTTATATTGAATTAAAGGAAAAGACACCTGAGTTCCACCAGATAACATGTTTTAGTATTCTGATGCTTTTATTTCTGTTTCAAAAATTCAACTCATATTGCGAGAAATGAGTTGAGCCTCAAGACACGTTGAGGTATTTTTAAATTTTAAAAAAAAATCAACTCATATTGCGAGAAGTGAGTTGAGCCTCGGGGCACGCCAAGGTATTTTTAGTTTATGTTTTAAATTGACTCATATTGCGAGAGGTGAGTTAAGCCTTTTAATATTTGTTTTTCAAAATCAATTCATATTGCGAGAGGTGAGTTGAGCCTCGGGACACGCTGAGGTAATTTTAATTTCTATTTTCAAGAAAATCAACTCATATTGCGAGAGGTGAGTTGAGCCTCAAGACACGTTGAGGTATTTTCAATTCCTGTTCAATTTATGTTTTTCAAAAATCAACTCATATTGCGAGAGGTGGGTTGAACCTTTTAATTTCTACTTTTTTCAAAATCAACTCATATTGCGAGAAGTGAGTTGAGCCTCGGGGCACGCCGAGGTATTTTTAGTTTATGTTTTAAATTGACTCATATTGCGAGAGGTGAGTTAAGCCTTTTAATTTTTGTTTTTCAAAACTCAACTCATATTGTGAGAAATGAGTTGAGCCTCAAGACACGTTGAGGTAATTTCAATTTCTGTTTTCAAAATTCAACTCATATTGCGAGAAATGAGTTGAGCCTCAAGACACATTGAGGTATTTTTAGTTTATGTTTTAAATTGACTCATATTGCGAGAGGTGAGTTAAGCCTTTTAATTTTTGTTTTTCAAAACTCAACTCATATTGCGAGAAATGAGTTGAGCCTCAAGACACGTTGAGGTATTTTCAATTTCTGCTTTTCAAAATTCAACTCATATTGCGAGAAATGAGTTGAGCCTCAAGACACGTTGAGGTAATTTCAATCTTTGTTTTCAAAATTCAACTCATATTGCGAGAAATGAGTTGAGCCTCAAGACACGTTGAGGTAATTTCAATTTCTGTTTTCAAAATTCAACTCATATTGCGAGAAATGAGTTGAGCCTCAAGACACGTTGAGGTAATTTCAATTTCTGTTTTCAAAATTCAACTCATATTGCGAGAAATGAGTTGAGCCTCAAGACACGTTGAGGTATTTTCAATTTCTGCTTCTCAAAATTCAACTCATATTGCGAGAAATGAGTTGAGCCTCAAGACACGTTGAGGTAATTTCAATTTCTGTTTTCAAAATTCAACTCATATTGCGAGAAATGAGTTGAGCCTCAAGACACATTGAGGTATTTTTAGTTTATGTTTTAAATTGACTCATATTGCGAGAGGTGAGTTAAGCCTTTTAATTTTTGTTTTTCAAAATTCAACTCATATTGCGAGAAATGAGTTGAGCCTCAAGACACGTTGAGGTATTTTCAATTTCTGCTTTTCAAAATTCAACTCATATTGCGAGAAATGAGTTGAGCCTCAAGACACGTTGAGGTAATTTCAATCTTTGTTTTCAAAATTCAACTCATATTGCGAGAAATGAGTTGAGCCTCAAGACACGTTGAGGTAATTTCAATTTCTGTTTTCAAAATTCAACTCATATTGCGAGAAATTAGTTGAGCCTCAAGACACGTTGAGGTAATTTCAATTTCTGTTTTCAAAATTCAACTCATATTGCGAGAAATGAGTTGAGCCTCAAGACACGTTGAGGTATTTTCAATTTCTGCTTCTCAAAATTCAACTCATATTGCGAGAAATGAGTTGAGCCTCAAGACACGTTGAGGTAATTTCAATTTCTGTTTTCAAAATTCAACTCATATTGCGAGAAATGAGTTGAGCCTCAAGACACATTGAGGTATTTTTAGTTTATGTTTTAAATTGACTCATATTGCGAGAGGTGAGTTAAGCCTTTTAATTTTTGTTTTTCAAAATCAACTCATATTGCGAGAAATGAGTTGAGCTTCAAGACACGTTGAGGTAATTTCAATTTCTGTTTTCAAAATTCAACTCATATTGCGAGAAATGAGTTGAGCCTCAAGACACGTTGAGGTATTTTCAATTTCTGCTTCTCAAAATTCAACTCATATTGCGAGAAATGAGTTGAGCCTCAAGACACGTTGAGGTAATTTCAATCTTTGTTTTCAAAATTCAACTCATATTGCGAGAAATGAGTTGAGCCTCAAGACACATTGAGGTATTTTCAATTTCTGCTTTTCAAAACTTAACTCATATTGCGAGAGATGAGTTGAGCCTCAAGGCACGCTGAGGTATTTTCAATTTCTGCTTTACTAATTCTACTTTTCAAATCAACTCATATTGTAAGAGGTGAGTTGAGTCTCAGGCCACACGCTGAGGTCTTTTCAAATTCTGTTTTTAATTTCTGTTTTTTAATTTCTGTGTTTCAAAAAAAAAATCAACTCATATTGCAAGAGGTGAGTTGAGCCTCAGGGCACGCTGATGTATTTTCAATTTCTACTTTTCAGTTTCTATTTTTCAAAAATCAACTCATATTGCGAGAGATGAGTTGAGCCTTTTAATTTCTGTTTTTCAAAATCAACTCATATTGCGAGAGGTGAGTTGAGCCTTTTAATTTCTGTTTTTCAAAAATCAACCATATTGCGAGAGGTGAGTTGAGCCTTTTAATTTCTATTTTTCAAAAACCAACTCATATTGCGAGAGGTGAGTTGAGCCTTTTTCTATTTTTCAAAAATCAACTCATATTGCGAGAGGCGAGTTGAGCCTTTCGCAAATTCTGTTTTCAAAAATCAACTCATATTGCGAGAAGTGAGTTGAGCCTTGGCTCACGTGCTGAGCTATTTTCAATTTCTATTTTTAATGTCTAGTTTTAAAGAGTCAATTCATATTGCGAGAAATGAGTTGAGCTCAGGATCACATGCCGAGTAAAGAATAAAGATTGGACAATTGAACAAAATTTAGTGCTTTTAAGTCTTTGCACTATCCTTGTTTCACAATGATAAGCAAAGAGGGGCAGTTGTAAGCACTAAATTTTTGTCCGACTAGAGTTTGTGTTTAATTTTCAAAATTTCAAAAAAAAATTTAAAAAATAAAAATTGCATTTTGACCCCTAAACTTTTCCTAAATTTCATTTTGACCCTTAAACTTTCTTTAAATTTCACTTAGACCCCTAAACTTTCATTAAATTTCATTTTAATCCTAAATTTTCTAAAAATTACATTTAGCCCCAGAAGTTTTGCTGCATTTGTGATTTGGTCCTTCAGACAAGTTACGTGATTTGGGGCACCCACTTCCCAGATTTTCAGGCCATAAACATGGGTGGCTGCTCCTTCTTCACCCACTACCTGCAAACAATGAGAAAGAGGACAAAATTTGGAGCTTTTAAAAAGAAAAATTGAAGAGAAGGGAGGGGGGATTTTTTCGGCAACCAAAAGCAAAAAAAAAAATAGTAGAAAATTCCAGCAGCAAAAAAAAAATACTCCCATGGGCCGATCCCACGCTCACCGCCACCGTACACACGCCACCACGATCGCCATGCAACGATCATCGTTGCTCCTCGCCGAAGTCAAGCTAAGAAATGTGCAAGCATAAACAAAAGAAAGGAAAATAGCAGCAAGCAAGCAAAAAAAAAGTAAAGTAGAAAGAAGTGAAGAAAGAAGAAGAAGAGAGGAGGGAAAGGAGAACGCCGGCGACCGTCCAACCACCGCACCCAGGAGACACCGACGGCGGTGAAAAAGAAGGGCCAAGGCTTTGAGACAAGAAGAAGAGAAGAAGAAAAAAGAAAGAAAAAAAGAGAAAGAAAAAGAAAGAAAAAAAGTAATTAAAAAGTAATTAAAAAAATAAAAACAGCAGCCCATTTTTGGTAAGCCACCAGCAGTCCACCACCAATGGACTTGACCCAGTGCAGGCCCAATATACCAGCAGCTCCAGCGGGCCGATTGCAGTAGTGAAGCGGGCCAACTGAGGCCCAAACCGAAAAAAAGAAAAAGGGCCTTTTTGGGTAATTTTTTTAATCTATTTTGTTTTATTTAATGTATTTAAATGTTGTTTTATTTAATTTAAATTAGTATGTTTAAAAATAGTTTTCATAAATATTATTATGTCATTTTAATTGCATATTTTTTTTAAAAAATAATAATAATATTTTAATGCATAAGGCAACGAACCGATTTAGCATCGAGTCATCGAATTCATCGCTATGTTGGGTGGATATCGATAGCTCGTGTTAAATTCGGGACGCCCTTTAAAAAAAAATATTCAAAAATCCTCGTATTTTAATAAAAATTCTTGTGTTTTATTAGAATCCCAATTAAATATTAAATTGAATTGAGTTAACACTAGTTCGATGGTTTCATCGCCATATCGGGATGAATATCATCGATTCGTGTTAAATACGGTATTTGTTAAAGAAAAATCGTGTTTCAAAAAAATTCTCGTGAATAAAAAAAATTCGTGTTTTCAAAAATTTTCGTGTTTTCAAAAATCTTTGTGTTTTCAAAAATTCTGGCGTTTCAAAAATTTTCGTGTTTAAAAAAAAAATTTACGTGTTTTCACAAATTTTCGTGTTTCACAAATTCTCGTGTTTTCAAAAACTCCAGTGTTTCTAAAATTTCCCTGTTTTAAAAATTCCCGTGTTTCAGAAAAAAATGTCGTGTTTTAAGAAAATTTCGTTTTTTCTAAAAATTTTCGTGTTTCTAAAATTTTCGTGTTACAAATTCTCGTGTTTTCAAAAATTCTCGTATTTTAAAAAAAACTTTCGTTTTAAAAAAGAAATACTGCGCTTCAAAATTCTCGTGTTTTTTTTAAAAAAAGGGGGTTCTCGTATTTCAATCGGATCACGACTAAATATTAAATGGAACTCGTATTTTTGAAAATTAAGACAACATGCGTTTAACGAGATACCAATTTTGGGCGTCGCGAGGGTGCTAATACCTTCCTCGCGCGTAACCGACTCCCGGACCCTAATTTTCTCTGGATTTTGACGTGGACCTAAAATTGTCTCTTTTTTTTAGAAAAGTTTAAAAAAATTCTTCTAAAAAAGGATTTTATTTGGTGTCCGATCACACCTAAAAAAGATCGGTGGCGACTCCTCTTTTGTAAATAAAATTTGAAACTTTAATTTTTCAATAATCATTTCAACTAGCGCCTATTGCCAAATTTTTAGGTCGCTACAATATGAAATGACTTTATATGTATATATACATGTATATGAAATATATCAAATGACAACATGTGAAAGATTATGTGAATCATTTTAAATGAACCTTGAGGACCGATATGATAATGAAATTAATCAATAGATTCGAGAAAGATTGAGATTATGAAATAAATGAGTAGTATGCTATAAAATGAAAATGACTATGATATGTATTAGAAAGCATGGTATGAAACATTCATTTGAAAGCAAACATATTAAGTTGACATATTTTAATGGAAACTATCAACAATAATAATTATTAGACTAGGGTCTTTAAATTAAAAAAAGTAATAAAATTGAATTTTTAACTTTTAAAATATAAAAACTAAATCTTAAATTCTATAAAATTTTAAAAACTAACAACATGTTTTAATCAAATAATAATAATAATAGTAATAATAGCACATTACTTGTAAGCATTAAATAAATGAAAATGAGAATACTTATCCTCTCTAACTTAAGTAAAGCAACGAGGCAGGGTGAGGGTAGATATTACTAAATTCACTATTGCTTCATAATTGTTACACTTTGTTTCACTATCCACTTTGCTCTATTATGGATATATAATCTTGAAAATCTCTACCGCTTTTATAAACATTGAATGCATCCATTTCCGCCCCACTCTTTATTTCACCTTTAATATTTTTAATCTTTTTAAAGTTAAGTAAATATTTAAACATAAAACATATAGATTTTTTCATGTAATACTTTATTATATTTTTACCCTTTTAATAATTATATATATGCAATAATAAAATAATAATTTCATATAATGAAGCGAGACAAGATGAAATCCAACATCCAAAAGAAAAAAATCCACTCCATCCCATCCCACATCCACTTTTTTTTTTAAAAAAAATTCTTCATTAAAATTTACTAAAAATGAATCAAAGATTCAAAGTACTTAAAATAAGTAAAATTGTGGCAAACCTATCATTACCAAAATAGTATAAAATTAACTAAAAAAACAAATAATATTTGATATTACTGACATAACCAAAAACACAATCTATTTCTTTTCCTCGTTAAAACTTCCATTTAATTTTTTTCATTAACATATATCTTTCTAATTTTGCAAATAAAAAACTATTTGAAACGTTGTACTTTTATAACCCAATTAACAATCCCTAAAATTAGAACTAAAACCAATTTTTTTTTACAAAAATAAATTTAACTATTGAATTCGTAAAATATTTATATTAAGGAAATTAAACTGCGAAATAGATCTATTCAAAAATCGAGTTAAAACATGCTAAAAATCATACATTCTTAAACATGATTAAGCTAAGTTTTGCCATTCAATATTCCTTAGATTACCGTTTGATTCTTTCCTCTCTTACAGCCCTTGGCATTGCTCTTCTCTTATTATGCTGCTTGATTGCAGCCTGTATCTTAATTTCGTTATTCGTCACCATCTTCGTCTACCTTCGGCTACTTACTTCCGAATCAAGAATCCGTAACTATTTGCAGTTCCCGGTTACAATGCAACGGCTTCCGGACATCGTGGACGACAGGGTGGTGTTAAGTGTGCAGGTCTTGGAGAAGCTCTTACCCTCGCTTAAGATTTATGAAGACAATAAGCATCAGTTAAAATACAGTGATTGTCCCATATGCTTGGATGATTACATAGTTGGTGAATCTTTTACGGTTTTTCCAGTGTGTAAACACACGTTTCATTCGAGTTGTATTCAGCATTGGCTCCAGAATAATCTAACTTGCCCCGTTTGTAGACAATGTATTTATGATTTGTAGATTACAACTTTGGAGATTTGGGCTATTTTTCATTTGGAAGATTATTTTTTATATTTGTGTTTATGAAAAATTTTATTTGATCCCAATAGATTTAACACAATTAGTTCCTTTTTATCTAACTAGAATATGTTTAAATTGAACACCCAAAAAATGAACATCAAGATCCTAACATATGAGTTTTCTTTAAATTGAATTTTTGGAGATGAAATAAATTAAATGGAGAGTTGATTACCACTTTATTGGCTACTAATTCATGTACATATACTTTTGTCATCTATGAAGGTTTTGTTTGTATACAGACAATGGCTTAGTATTATGATACTCCATATGCTTACAGTGACAAAGCAAGAGTCAGATGAGTTTAAATTTTCAATCTGCACCCTTAATTTTATCATTTCAGTTTTGATATTCTAGAAGTTGTATTTCTATCCAATACATTGAAAATAATCAATGTAAATATATATATATCTATGCCTAATATGACAAACTGACAATACCAATTTAACAGCAACAATTTCAAGTAAAAAGAGACAATCATAAGCCACCAAAATAGCGACAATGCCTTGAGAAAGGTTCATTTCTTGTATATTTGAGCAGTCATTCAGAGAATTTAATATCTTATTTGTGTAGGAACAATGGCAGCAGCAAAAAAGAGATTTGCAAGCAGAAGCAAGAGTAATCGAAGCAGAAAAGAAAAACAAGCAGAGCAGCAAGCAAGAAACTTGAATGTACAGCAAGAATTGTAACTGAACATTACCTCATTTCATTCAAAATTTTTTGAAATAAAAAGGAGTTACAATTTGTTCATTTGATAGTTACCTACTAATCTAACTGCCTCCACTAATTTACAACCAATGTAAGTTAAAGTCAAATACAAAATGAGCTGCCATATCAGCTTTTACATCAGCTATCTAATCACTAACTTAATCCTACTAACTATTAAAGCTAGTTACAATCAAACTGAACTAAATTACATCAAAACAAAACAGCAATGTCAGTTGCTTCATTTGGTCCAAAAACCATTCGTGCGCGCCAAGCAAAATGAGCTGAGCTTGATAGCTGCTGGTCTCGACAGTAGCATGCTTCTGGCTCCATGTTGCATTGCAGTCCAGCTTTCAACACTCCTCCTTGGACTGTATGCAACACATTCCAATTGCACTTCTCAAAGATTCAAATCGAGCAGCCCCTAAAGGCTTGGTCATTATGTCAGCCAATTGTGCCCCTGAGCTGCAATGCACAAGGCTAACTTCCTTTGCTTGTTCAGCCTCTCTAACAAAATGCAGTTTGATTTTAAAATGCTTAGTCTTACCATGGAACACAGGGTTCTTGGCTATCGCAACTGCAGACTGATTATCCACCCAAATTTCAGTTGCTTCATCTTGAGTTTCATTAAGGTCATGAAGCAGTTTCCTTAGCCAAATGGCCTGATTAACTGTTCCTGCTGCAGCAATGTACTCTGCTTCAGCTGTGGACTGAGCAACAGTTTGTTGCTTCTTTGAACTCCAACAAAACATGCCCGATCCAAGTGTGAAGAAGTATCCAGAGGTACTCTTCATGTCATCGAGGGATCCTGCCCAATCACTATCAGAGTAACCTTCTAATTTCAGTTCCTTCCCACTTTCAAACATTACACCAAAGTTCGCTGTGCCTTTGATGTATCTAAGGACCCTTTTTGCAGCTTTCAAATGTGCCTCATTGCAACAATGCATGAATCTCGATAACAGGCTAACACCAAACATGATGTCTGGCCTGGTTGCTGTTAGATACAACAGACAACCAACTAGGCTTCGATAATGCCTCTCATTAACCCTTTGCTGATCACCATTGCTGGTTAATTTTTCACCCTGTGCCACTGGTGTACTTACTGCTTTACAATTTTGCATGCAAAATTTGCCAAGAATCTTCAAGGCAAATGTTTGTTGGCTGATGAAGATGCCCTGATCAGACTAGTGAACTTCCATGCCAAGGAAGTAAGTCATGACCCCTAAATCTGTCATCTCAAACACTTGCTGCATTTGAATCTTAAACTCATCAATGAGCTCAACTTTGCTCCCTGTCACTAACAAGTCATCCACATACAAGGAGACAATCAGCAAGGTTTCAAATTCTGACCTCTTAACATACAGAGTAGGTTCACTAAGGCTCTTCACAAATCCAAGCTTGGTCAGATAAGCATCAACTCTGTCATACCAGGCCCTTGGTGCCTGTTTCAGGCCATAGAGGGCCTTTCTTAACTTGTACACTTTGTCTTCATGTCCAGCAACTTCAAAACCTTCAGGTTGCTCAATGAAGATCTCCTCATTGAGAAAACCATTCAGGAATGCAGATTTGACATCCAATTGGTGAACTTTCCACTGCTTCTGAGCTGCTAAAGCAAATAGTAGCTTGATTGTATCCAGTCTTGCCACTGGAGCAAAAGTCTCCAAGAAGTCCACACCATACTGCTGACTGTAACCCTTCACCACAAGCCTGGCCTTGTGCTTGTTCAGTGAGCCATCAGCATTGTACTTGGTCCGGTACACCCATTTAACCCCAATAACCTTCTTATTTTCTGGTCTGCTCACCAACTCCCATGTTTCATTTTTATTGATCATTTCCAACTCAGCTTCCATAGCTTCCATCCAGCTTCTGTCCTTGGCAGCCTCTTCAAAGTCTGAGGGCTCAATCACAGTAACATTGCACCTCTGATAGACATCAGCCAAAGTTCTGGTGCCCCTCACTGGTGTGTCATCTACAGCATCTTCACTTGGTTCCTCTTCTGTAGGCTCAGCAACCAAGTCCAACTGATCCATTTCAAACCTGTTAGCTTCAGCACTATTCCAATTCCACACCTTTTCTTCATCAAATTTTACATCCCTGCTGACTAAGACTTTCTTTGCTATAGGATCATAAACTCTATAGCCCTTCTTGTTGCTGCTATAGCCAACAAAGATTCTTGGAGTGGCCCTGCTCTCGAGCTTGGTTCTCTTTTCCACTGGAACAAGAGCATAACACACACAACCAAACACTTTCAAGTGTGTTACTACAGGTTTAACTCTATGCCAAGCCTCATAAGGAGTCTTATCCTCGACTGCTCTAGTTGGCAGTCTATTGAGCAGATACACTGAGGTGTTAACTGCCTCAGCCCAAAACTGACTTGGAAGCTTGCCTTGAAACAAGAGGCACCTGGCCATGTTCAGCACAGTCCTATTCTTCCTCTCACAGACTCCATTCTGTTGAGAAGTATAGACTGTTGTGAGCTGATGATGAATCCCATCACTGTCACAAAGCTTTTGAAATCTCTCAGACACATATTTAGAGCCATTATCAGTCCTCAAAGCTCTAATTTTGCAGCCTGACTGATTTTCAGCATAAGCCTTGAATTTACAGAAGGCTTCAAACACTTCTGACTTTTACCTCAAGAAGTAGACCCAGCACAACCTTGTTAAATCATCTATAAACAGGGCAAAGTACCTGTTCTCACTGATTGAAGGTGTTCTCATAGGACCACAAACATCAGAGTGCACCAATTCGAGCTTGTTTTGAGCTCTCCAAGCACTGTCAGCAGGAAAAGGCAGTCTAGCCTACTTACCAAGCTGACAAACCTCACAAACATTTCCACTAACCTCAACTTTTGAAATGCAATCAACCAAATTCAGCCTATGTAGCAGATCAAGCGATCTGAAATTGGCATGGCCTAGTCTCCTATGCCACAAGTCAGTGCTGTCAGCAAGGCTAGTGTATGCCTTTCTTTCTACTTGGCTAACATCCAGCATGAAGCATCTATCGGTCATGGAGACTGAGATTAACTCTAGACCATTCATGTCTTGAACAGTACAGCAACCATCCTTAAAAACCAATGTATAGCCCTTTTCAACTAATTGGCCTACACTAAGCAAATTCTGGTCTAAGTCAGGTACAAAAAGCACATCTGAGATCAGCTTGTTACCTGAACCAGTGCTAACCAGCACACTGCCCTTGCCCTTAGCCTCAATCAGCTTGCCATCTCCAATTCTGATCCTAGAGTGGAAGCTTCTATCTAAGCCCTTGAACAACTTCTCATCTACTGCCATATGGTGTGAGCAGCCACTGTCTAGTAGCCAATCATTGCTGGTTTTTGTTGTGCCAACAAAACAGGTTGTTGTAAACACATGCTCCTCCTGAGCTTGCATGTCCTCAGCTGGTCTAGCTTGTTGTAGAGCAACCTCCCTTGGTTTGCCTTTGCACACCTTCTCTACATGACCAAACTGCTTGCACTTTCTGCACTGAATATCTGGCCTAAACCAGAAATATTTTTCTGAATGTGTTGTCTTCTTGCAGTGAACACATGGTGGAAACACCCTTTTTGCTTCATCTCTTCCTGACTTGGCCTTTCTATTGTGCCAAGGCTTCTTGCCTTTTGCACTCATGCTTGAGCCTTCACTGGCTTTAGCCTAGAAAGCAGCTTCAAGATTCTCCTCCTGCCTATTTGCCCTCCTTTGCTCAAGTGCATACAGGGAGTTTATCAGCTCAGACAATGAAATGGCTGATAAGTCCCTCGAGTCCTCAAGTGAAGAGATTTTAGACTCAAATTTCTCAGAGAGAGTTGTAATAACCTTTTCAACGATTCTGCTCTCTGTGAAGTCCACTCCCAGGAGCCTAATGCTGTTGACAATGGCCATTATCCTGTCTGAGTACTGCTTAATGGTCTCAGACTCCTTCATCCTCAAATTTTCAAAATCTCTCCTGAGGTTGATCACTTGCTGTTGCCTTGTCTTGTCAGTCCCCATGAACTCCTCCTTCAGCTTCTCTCAGGCCTGTTTTGGTGAGTCACAGGCCATGATGCGAGTGAATATCACATCAGAGACTCCATTTTGCAAGCAGGCCATAGCCTTATGCTTCTTGGCTCGCTCCTCAGCATGCTGCCTCATCTGTGCAATGGTGGGATTGGCTCTCAATGGAGGTGGTTCAACATCATTCTCAATCACACTCCAAAGATCGTGTGCCTGAAGATAAGTCTTCATTTTGACTATCCAAATGTGATAGTTTTCTCCAGTGAACACTGGTGGAGGTGGTGGAGTGAAACTCATCTTGCTAGGCTGAGTTTAAATGCTTCGATCCTTTTTAGTTTTAAGCTTTGCTGTAGATTTTAAATTGAAATCAACAGAATGCAAGCAAAGGCCCCTCAAAGACTCGGGCTCTGATACCATTTGTAGGAACAATGGCAGCAGCAAAAAAGAGATTTGCAAGCAGAAGCAAGAGTAATCGAAGCAGAAAAGAAAAACAAGCAGAGCAGCAAGCAAGAAACTTGAATGTACAGCAAGAATTGTAACTGAACATTACCTCATTTCATTCAAAATTTTTTGAAATAAAAAGGAGTTACAATTTGTTCATTTGATAGTTACCTACTAATCTAACTGCCTCCACTAATTTACAACCAATGTAAGTTAAAGTCAAATACAAAATGAGCTGCCATATCAGCTTTTACATCAGCTATCTAATCACTAACTTAATCCTACTAACTATTAAAGCTAGTTACAATCAAACTGAACTAAATTACATCAAAACAAAACAGCAATGTCAGTTGCTTCATTTGGTCCAAAAACCATTCGTGCGCGCCAAGCAAAATGAGCTAAGCTTGATAGCTGCTGGTCTCGACAGTAGCATGCTTCTGGCTCCATGTTGCATTGCAGTCCAGCTTTCAACAATTTGGTTACTGATAAGCATTTTCACATATAAAAGGATGCTTTGATGAACACTTTTAAGTATACAAAACGATTCCAGCACTAGCAAAGAAAGATGGCTATTGAGTCTGCAATCTTACTTGCATTTGCCACCTCAGTGATTCTGGTGCTAGTTACTGGTATAGATGCCGGTGACATCGCAATCTACTGGGGTCAGAACAGTGACGAGGGCACATTGGCAGAGACATGTGCGACCGGCAGCTATGACTTTGTGAACTTAGCATTCCTTCCGACATTTGGCAATGGACAGACTCCAATGATCAACCTTGCTGGTCATTGTGATCCTTATAGCAACGGATGCACTAATTTAAGCTCAGACATCAAATCATGTCAAGCACAAGGTATTAAAGTAATACTTTCACTAGGAGGAGGAGCAGGGAGCTATTTCCTTGCCTCATCCGACGATGCCAGACGGGTTGCAGCCTACTTGTGGAACAACTTCTTGGGGGGACAATCGGCCTCTCGACCATTCGGTGATGCCATTTTAGATAGAATTGATTTCGATATTAAAGGCGGAACGAACCAACACTGGGATGATCTTGCAAAGTATCTCTCCGGCTATAGCCAACGTAGCAGGAAAGTATACTTGACGGCAGCCCCACAGTGTCCATTCCCTGATGCTTAGGTTGGGGGTGCCCTTAAAACTGGCCTATTTTACTATGTTTGGGTACAATTCTATAACAACCCTCAATGCCAATACACAGATGGTGATATTACAAACCTTGAAAATGCATGGAAGCAATGGACTACAAATGTTCCTGCTACTGGCATCACCAGAGGCAGCTGGTAGCGGCTTTATCCCTGAATCGGATCTTATTTCTCAAGTACTTCCTGCCATCAGAGGTTCTGCCAAGTATGGAGGCGTAATGCTGTGGTCTAGGTACTATGATGATCAGACTGGATACAGTTCAGCCATTAAAAATTATGTTTAAGAAAGAGTTCTTATCTGTTATGCTTGTATTAATATATTAGTTTAACCATGTTTTTAATGTAATGGAAATATGTATTCTACATGTTTGAACCTTTCCCCTCTCTTATGATACCACTTTTAAACTCAAAACTCATTCGGATTTGTGGATTTATCATATAATTAGGTTCTGCACAATAATAACAATTGCCTATTGAATCCACGAGAAGTTACTTGAAATTACAAACTGCCAATACATGGATCATACACCCTGTTCTATCATCATGTTTCAAATTTTCAAATTTGTGTTGCTCCAACCCTCCATTTTGTATTCGTTTCTGACATCCATATTCATCACATATGTGGGCTTGGGAGAAGGGATAGACCCTCCAATTCCAACGATACTCCGTATATATGGAAAAATATAAAAATAATTTATCATAGCAACATTACACATTATATTCAACATTCACTCTAATCTGAATAACGTAGTCCTAAGAGTATATTTTAAACACGAAAACCGTAAATTAAGTGTTGGTACAAACTTCTCCATAGTAATTAAGAGAAGTAGTCAACAAAAAGCATGCACCAGGTGCTATATCCATTGGACGTTCCTCATCAATCACAGATCCCGAAAACCTCTTCAGAAGGAAATATCGACCGCCAAAGTGCTGTTGGTAGTGTACTATTGCAACAAAGAACGTACCCAATACAATAATAATGAAGTCCCAAGCAGTGGAGTAGTAATCTGTAGCATGATCTGCATAGATGCATGAGTCATCTATATCAACATAGTTGTTTTCCCTGTGCAGATCATATCCATGGGACACTAGACAAACAAAAGTGATTCTGAAGTAAAAGAGTCAAGAAAGAGGCAATTCTCTCGAGTTCCGGAACATGCTGAAGATGACTTGAGGGAAAAGAAAGGCATCCAATATCAAATCAGCATAAGCTCTCAAATTGCCCAATTGATTTTATCCATGTAGTACTGAGAATGCTTTCTAGTCTGCCTCGACTTAACGAAAAAGCCGATTACAACTCTGGTTATGTACAATGAAAAACATACGTAGAGACCCCTTTTTTCTGCAATCCACAAGGCCTTTTTCTTCTCAGTGGAGCATCTAGTAGTGCATTATAGCATCCGGACACAATTAGTTCCTTTTATCTAAACTAGAATATGTCTTGCTTCAAGAAATTAAATTTAAACACCTAAAATTGAACATCAACGCTCCGTTTGATATTCACTTAAAATAGTTTTAAAAAAATGATTTTTGGAAAATAATTATTTTTATGAAAAAACTAAAATTTTGTGTAAAATATTTTCGGTTGTTTGATAAATTTCTTAAAAATATTTCATAAAAGTTATTTTTAATGAAGCAAACATAATTTTGAAATTTTATTATCTTTTCATTGTTTAATTGACTTTATTTCATAAATTTGTTTATATTTTCATTAATCATGTTTTAGCTTTAATTAATCTTAATTTACTTAATTAAGCTTAATTGTTAATTTCGTACATTATGGAATATAAATTTATAGCTACAAGTTTGTTTTTAATTAAGTTGAAAGGGGGTAAATATTTAATATTAATATTATTAGGATGAGTAAGTTGAAAAATGATTTAATTTGATAAAAATTGAAGAATCAAATTGTAAAATTTATAAAATTTTGAATTCTAAGGGTTTGAGTAATAAAATCTGAAATATTGATATAGTAACTAAATTATATGATTATGAAATATGAAAATTTGGAAAGTTGAGCATAAAATAGTAAAGTTTGAAACTATAAAGATTAAATAGTAAAAATTTTAAAACTTTAATTTTAGAACTAATTTATCTTACTTGAGAATTTACAATCCTAAATAATAGAATATGAAAGTTTAACTGTTCAAAAATCAAGGATTAATTTTTGAAAATTTTTTATTTTACACACACATATATATATATGATTTTGATGAAAAATAATGTTTTAATTATTGAATTAAGATTTTTTTAATTATATATATACACATGGATGATCTTTGAATAGAACTCAACATTGAAAGAACCATAAATTTTTTTTTAAGTCGTTTGTTTCTTATCTTTTTGTTTTTGTCTAGCAACGGTGTTAGTCTCCGGGTTAGCTACGCCAACCTTTTTCTCCTGCACATCAAACCTCTTTTTCCTTTTTCTACTCATTCACTCCATGCGTCTTTTTTCCTTTCAATTTACAAATCTATTTTGTGGTTATCTTTATTGTCTTCACAAGTTGTAATGAATAGATGATGATGCCTATCATCATTGAAACACCACCAACCACTGGCAGTTTTTTTAGAAAGTGGGTAACTCTTTATTGACTTCTTAATCAGTTTCTATTTTGAAAGTTTCAGAATAATAAATGATTTCATGAGTTGATTTAGACTCGTGTTATCTTAAATTTTATATGTTTTTTTTCCATTGTTTAATAATTTTTCACTTTTAAAATTTT
Organism: Gossypium hirsutum; assembly: GCF_007990345.1. Lineage (NCBI taxonomy): Eukaryota > Viridiplantae > Streptophyta > Magnoliopsida > Malvales > Malvaceae > Gossypium > Gossypium hirsutum. The sequence continues at coordinate 6,722,536 of NC_053427.1, forward strand.
TTGTCTACTATTGTAGTAAGCTTTTTAGTCATACTTATGCATTTAGTCTTACTTTTGCAAGTGACTTTAAGATTTGTTTTGTCACTATTCTCTCTAGTTTAGTGGATGCTTGGTTCTTTTGCAGATGTATACTTGCCACTTTGAACCATTCAGAGTTGATTTTTTTATTATATTAAGTACTTGCAATCACTCTTGATATGTTGTGCTTGAGTTGTGATCTTTGAGACAGTGCCCAGATCGTTATGCCTTTTGTGCGAGTCGGAACTTACCCGACAAGGAATTTCGCTACCTTAGGATTGTTATAGTTACAGCGGCCGTTCATCGAGGCTTTGGTCGCCAGCTCCCCTGTCATCAAGTCACGAATTTCCTTGACCTTCCGGCATTGGGCAGGCATCAACCCTCATACATGGTCTTACGACTTTGCAGAGACTTGTGTTTTTGGTAAACAGACGCTTGGGCCTGATCACTACGACCCCCTTTATGAAGAGGCACCCCTTCTTCCAAAGTTACAGGGCTATTTTGCCGAGTTCCTTAAAGAGAGTTGTCTTACGCCTCTAAGTATTCTCTACCTATCCACCTGTGTCGATTTCGGATACAGGTACCCTTAGAGTCAATTGGCAATGTGTCATAATATTCTATTGATTCTAAAGCTAAAACTTTTGTTGTGGTAATGGAGCTTGTCCTTCAACGCGTACGATTTATTATCCCTCCTCTTCAAAATTATATGATCTCATTCATTAAATAAATTACTGAATTTCCCTTTAGAAAAATATAAGAATTTTCTTTACTTTTTTTAAGACAATTTTGTATGAAAAAGACAATTTCCTTTATAAAATTTCTAAGAGTTAATTACTATAATTTTTTACCTTACAAAAATTTCCTCTTTTTTTTTTTTACAAATCTAAGAAAATCCATTATTTCTCCCACTCACTTTGAAATTGTTTTCTTTGTTCTCTTTCTTTGCATGCAAATTAAATCCCCATAATTTTATTAAGGGTAAATTATAAAAATAGACACTTTTATTTATTTCAAATTACTTTTTAGTTATTTATATTTAAAATATTATGTTTTGGTCACTTATATTATCATTTTGTTATGAAGTAATCACTCTACCGTTAAGTTTCATTACCTCTAAAATGACGGTCCTACATGGTAGCCCAAATGGATTTTAGATGTGAACTTAGATGCTTTACGTAACAGTTCAAATTAAATTTATTTAATTAAAAAACATATTTTCATCACAACAACTGAGCATCCAAATTGGCATTTAAAATCATTTAGACTACCATGTAAGACTATCGCTAGGGAGGTAATAGAGTTTAACGATAGAGTAACCACTTTGTAACAAAATGATAATATAAGAGACTAAAACATAACATTTCAAATATAAATGACTAAAATATAATCTGAGAAAAAAAACCTATTCTTGTAGTTTCCCTTTTTATTAAATAAAATGCAATCTCATCTTTTCTTTTCTTTTCTTATTTAAGAGATTTATTGATTTTAACTTTTGATTTCCAATTTGAGAAAAGAAAAAGATGAGACTTTTTTATCATTAACTTCAATATATAATGGTATTACAATAATTTTTTCAGAATTAAACCTTTTCTTTCTTGTTTGAAAAATATATATAAAAGTTAGTTCCAATGAAAAAAACGGGTAAATATATAATTTTGGGCATAACTCAAATAAATAAAAATCTTAATTATCCAAAAAAAAATAGATTAGATCATTATTTTTTTTTTATACAAGATTACATCATTACTTCTTAAACAAAATAAAACTAGCTAATATATAACAATTTAGCTAGATAGGCAAATCTTTTAATATATATATTACTAGAAAATATATGTATGTATGCAGGGGTGGATGCAGAAAAGTTTTTGAGAGGGGCTAGAATATTTATAATAGAAAAAGTAATATTTCATCATTTTAACAGTCTTTATCTTTATAATTTTTAAATGATTAAATCAATTTTTTTTTAACTTTAGGAGGCCGGCCCTACCTGCTCCCCTTAGCTCCTTTAAAAGATAAATAGAACCTGGAACCTGGCAATGCTTAAATAAAGGATAAAAAACCATAAGCAAATTCAAGGAAAAACAGATAGGATTTATTAAATAAAGGATTCTATTCCGACAGAGCTTCAAATGAGTACACTTTGCAATGGTTTTAAACATTATAACTAAAACTCAGTTTCTTGAGCACTCTCAACCTTGCAAAAGTCACAATGTTCGTAGACAGTACACAAGTTCTTCCTTTTGCACCTGACATTTTCTAAGCCTATTCTATTATTAGTACAGACTAACGAATGTGCCTACCTAGGATAATCCAAGACTTTAGACATTGCACAACTGATTCAGTATAAAAGAAGATTACAGACTTATTTGAATAACCCTATTATAGGGGTCTCCATTAACTCCTCACTGAAGTGTATAAGATCTAATGGTCAATTTATAGCTCAGTAATTCATAAACTTGTATGATGTTTGGGTTTAGTATGATTTGGAATTAGAAGAAACGTAGGATTGAATAATCTGAAATACACATGGAAGATTGAATTGCCTAAATCATGAGTCTTATATTGTATTACGATTATCTCATATTGATAAAATGCCCGGTTAGACTCCGTGTGACTTGGGGGACTTGAGACTTTTCGGTAAAGACAAAAGTCTTTCCAACTGGGTGCTCCTACCCCACCATGCTCAGCACTTTACCTTATTTTAAGAAGAAAGAAAGGGTAACTTAAGTCTATGGAACCTTGTTCGCTTCTACCTTCAAAAGTAATCTGTGACCACCAAACATATGGGCTATTGAATGAGCAAAGTCAAGTAATAACACATGAGTATTAGTTTCTAAATTTGCTTGAAAAGCTTAGTTTTTATCCCGAACTTCTGATCCTTGTTTTTGGAATGTAAATTAGAGTTTTCAAATATGCTTTATGCTATTGGGGATATTATTAGGGATGTAAATGACAGTGTTGGAACCTGCTTTATGAAGCTTGAAATCTACAATTTCGTTCTAAAGATTTAACTTTGATTTTTAGGTTTCTTGCTTTAATTTATTTTCTACTAGTGATATATGGTTCCTTATTTTGACTTGTAGCAAAGAAGTTGTTAGCTTCTCTTAGGGCTAGATATGAACAATAATGCAAGTTGTACCATCTCGAAGACCCTATTCCTATTAAGTTCCTTATAGGAGACCAAGGAATCAAGTTCTAAACATTTTCCTTTCGAAGTTCAGAACCTCAAAAATATCAATTTGCAAACATATATTCCAAACACAAACACCTATATATGTGACTTCATTTATATATTGCAATAATCATAACAAATCCTTCTACAAGAATAATTAAGTTAACCGAGTTTGATTAAAAATGAATATTTTATTTTACAATAGTTTTTGTAATTAAATAGTGAAAAGAAATATTTTTTCCGTTATGAATATATTTATGTATTTTCGAAAAATGACTTTAAGAAAATAATGTAAAATGTTTTACCTAAAATCATTTAAACACAAGAAAATATTACATTTTTCAGAAAACCATATTTTCCAGAAATCATTTAATGTTGGTTTTCCCCTAATTTCTTAAAATTACCCGCTAAAAAGATTCTCACTTACCACACAAGTTAGAACAAAATCAACAAAATTGAAAATAGACACTAAAACTCATTCTAGTTTCCAAATTCTTTTATCACTGTGCAATGGTTATGTACAAACTGATTCACATTGCAAGTGATGATCTTTACACAATTTGTGAAACATTTCAGAGCAAGATTGATTTATTAGAGTGCACAATGAGATCCATAAATAAGATGGCAGTGAATATATCGGCAGAAAAGCCCTTACCAACCATTTCCATAAGAAGTTGTGTTGCCTTTAAGGTATAGCCGTTTCGAAGGAACCCCCGGATCATTACATTATAACAGCAGCTATTAGGCAAACTACCATTATCTCCCATGCTCCCAAACATCTTATATGCTTCCTCTGGCAATCCCTCTTTACACAGTCCATTAATCATTATACGATATGTGTAAACATTCGGTTTTAAACCATTGTTTGAGAGTTGATGAAATAATTCCTTGGCAAGTGCGATATGCCCAGCTTTACACAACCAATCAATTAGGATAGTATATGGGACAATATCAAGTACCAACCCACTGTTTTGCATTGCTTGAAAAAGTTTCAATGCCTCTTTGATATGACCTGTTTTGCATAAACCATTCAGCAAAATCAAACAGGTCACTATATCTGGAACTTGTCCAGAAGCAAGCATCTTCCTAAAAAGTTCACATGCAGTTGAAACTCTCCCTAATTGAAACATACTTTGCATAAGACTGCTGCAAGTAACTATATTAGGTGCACAACCCTTCTCAATCATCAAGTTAAAAACTCTTCTAGCTTTATCCATTTCCTTCAGCAAGCAATGGCCATTGATTAATGCATTATAGGTAACAACATCAGGCTCAATGTCTCGCTTTATCATTGCATCAACAATATCCTCAGCTGCAGAAACCATCCCTTCCTTGCAATGTGCATCAATCAATATATTATTCGTCACAACATTGGGCTCAATGCCTTGTTTTCTCATTATGCCAACAGTTTCTACAGCTTTTGAAATCATTCCTTCTTTGCAAAGTGCATCAATCAATATAGTATATGTGACAATATTAAGTGAAATATTGTTATCAACCATTTCATTCAAAAGCCTTGTTGACTCCTCCTGCTGGCGTGAATTACACATACCACTATAAGTAACGATATCAGGTCTAATGCCTTTATCCTTCATTTCCAAGAAGAGATCGAGAGCCTCCTCTACCAACCCATTCTTACAAAGACAGTCAATCAGAGTACTATATGCTACAATATTGGGTTGAAAACCTCTTCCTTCCATCAGCCTTAGAAACCTAACAGATCTATCAGTATTGTCACTCTTTCACAACCCCTTAAGTTTTGTACTGTAAACAATCAAATTAGGTTGATACCCTCTTTAAGTCATTTCATCGAACATACTAACGGCCTCGAAAATCTTACTTTGATTACAAAGCCTATTAATCAAAGTTGAAAAAGTTACAACATTAGGTTCAACACCTAATTTCAGCATTTTCCCCAAAACAGAAAACCCAAAATCAATTCGACCTAATTGACAAAAGCAATTAATCAAGATGTTGAAAGAATAAACAGCATGGGAAACGCCCAATAAATCGATCTGTCTATACATAGAAACAACAATGGCATAATGTTTCATCCTAACAATGGCTCCTAATAATTTATTAAATTCCACAATGGAAGGCTTTGGGTACTTGCCAATCATCTTATTGAACAAAATCAAAGCATCATTAACATTATCGAAGCGATCATCTTTTTCCCCGTTTCCTCTAATAGACATGGGTTTCTTACTTAAGGCTTCGATGTGGGTAGCAATGGTGTTAGAAGAAGAAGAAGAAAAAGAGTAGAAATTAGAAAGATGGCTTCCACCAGTAACAACTGAACAATGAATAAAAGAAGAAGGAAGCTTACCCATTTCTTGAAAGTAAGCAAAATGGAAAACCAAAGAGCGCTGAGCTTGAAAATGAAACCTTATTTCGATTCGTTACTCTCCCGTCTGAAATAGCCGTAAGAGAGAGGCTCCATGGAATTGCTTCAATCTCTAATCTCGACTTGCCTGATTTTCGTTGTTTTTTACTACAATATTTACCGGAGATTTCAACTTCCTCACTTGACTTTGGACGCCTCTCCCGTAGCCCTAGCATTCAGCCCAAATTCACATTATGAGCATTGGTCTTTTTTGTTTCGCTGTAAATTCAGGAATTGAACTTTTTGGAAATTTACCTAATTTTCTTAAAAAATTAATTTTTTTTTGGTGTTTGAATAAATATGCTTAAAATAATTTTTTTTAATTGTTTGAGAGATTTCTGAAAATATAAAATATTTTCTATTAATTGATAGATTTTCTGAAAATATTTTATACAAGTTAATTAAGTTGAAAGTGGTAAATATTTAATATTAATATTATTTGGATGAGTAATTTGAAAATTTATTTAATTTGATAAAAATTGAAGGACCAAATTATAAAAATTTGAATTATAAGGGTTTGAGTAGTGAAATTGGAAACATTGATATAGTAACTAAATTATATGATTATGAAATATAAAAAAGTTGAAAAGTTGAACATAAAATAGTAAAGTTTGAAACTATAGGGGGTTAAATTATAAAAATTTCAAAATTTGATTTTTAGGACTAATTTACATTATTTAAAAATTTACAATTCTAAAAAAATAGAATATGAAAGTTTAACTGTTCAAAAAGCAAGGATTAATTTTTAGAAAATTTGACAATTTTAATTATAAGGACCAAATTATAAAATTTAGAAATTTTAGAAAAGGGATTTTTTTGTAAAATTTTACAAAACGAAGTTTAGGATTGAACCATAAAATAAGAAAATCTATTTTTGAAGAATTAAATTGTAGAATAGTAAAAAATTTTATTTCAAGATTAAATTGAAAAAAATATAAAATTAGAATATAAGGGACTATTTTTTTCTACAGTAAAAAGAGTATATCTTTTGTTGCTATAAAATGTTACCTTTTTTGTTTATTCGATAATGAAGACAGTGAATTTTATCTGTTTTTTTGGAAAATGGTTTTCTTTGATAATTTATTTTTCATCAAACAAACACCGTAAAATAATGAAAATGTTTTAGGAAAAATATTTTACAGTATCCTAAATTTCTTTAAATTGAAATTTTGGAGATAAAATAAATTAAATGGAGAGTTGATTTTGTCATCTATGAAGGTTTTGTTTGTATACAGACAATGGATTAGTATCATCATACTCCATATACTTACAGTGACAAAGCAAGAGTCAGATGAGTTTAAATTTTCAATTTGCACCCTTAATTTTATCATTTTAATTTTGATATTCTAAAAGCTATATCTCCATCCAATACATTAAAAATAATCAATGTAAATACATATCTATGCCTAATATGACAAACTGACAATACCAATCTAACAGCAACAATTTCAAGTAAAAAGAGACAATCATAAGCCACCAAATAGTGAACAATGCCTTGAAAAAGGTTCATTTCTTGTATATTTGAGCAGTCATTCAGAGAATTTAATATCTTATTTGGTTTCTGATAGGCATTTTCACCTATAAAAGGATGCTTTGATGAACACTATAAGTGTACAAAACGATTCCAGCACTAGCAAAGAAAGATGGCTATTGAGTCTGCAATCTTACTTGCATTTGCCACCTCAGTGATTCTGGTGCTAGTTACTGGTATAGATGCCGGTGACATCGCAATCTACTGGGGTCAGAACAGTGACGAGGGCACATTAGCGGAGACATGTGCGACCGGCAACTATGACTTTGTGAACTTAGCATTCCTTCCGACATTTGGCAATGGACAGACTCCAATGATCAACCTTGCTGGTCATTGTGATCCTTATAGCAACGGATGCACTAATTTAAGCTCAGACATCAAATCATGTCAAGCACAAGGTATTAAAGTAATACTTTCACTAGGAGGAGGAGCAGGGAGCTATTTCCTTGCCTCATCCGACGATGCCAGACGGGTTGCGGCCTACTTGTGGAACAACTTCTTGGGGGGACAATCGGCCTCTCGACCATTTGGTGATGCCATTTTAGACGGAATTGATTTCGATATTGAAGGCGGAACCAACCAACACTGGGATGATCTTGCAAAGTATCTCTCCAGGAATAGCCAACGCAGCAGGAAAGTATACTTAACGGCAGCCCCACAGTGTCCATTCCCTGATGCTTGGGTTGGGGGTGCCCTTAAAACTGGCCTTTTTGACTATGTTTGGGTACAATTCTATAACAATCTTCAATGCCAATACTCTGATGGTGATATTTCAAACCTTGAAAATGCATGGAAGCAATGGACTACAAATGTTCCGGCTACCAAAATTTTCTTAGGACTCCCAGCATCACCCGAGGCAGCTGGTAGCGACTTCATCCCTGTATCGGATATTGTTTCTCAAGTACTTCCTGCCATCAGAGGTTCTGCCAATATGGAGGTGTAATGCTGTGGTCTAAGTACTATGATGATCAGACTGGATACAGTTCAGCCATTAAAAATTATGTCTAAGAAGAGTTTTTATCTGTTATACTTGTATTAATATGTAAGTTTAACCATGTTTTTAATGTAAGAGAAGTATGTATTCTACATGTTGAACCTTTCCCCTCCCTTATCCCACGTTTGAACTTAAAAACTCAATTCGGATTTGTGAATTTATCATATAATTAGGTTCTGCAGAACAACAAGAACAATTGCCTTTTGAATCCACGAAAAGTTACTTGAAATTACAAACTGCCAATACGTGGATCGTACACCATCTTGTATCATAATGTTTCAAATGTTCGAATTTGTGTTGCTCCAGCTCTGCATCTTGAAGTATTCGTTTTTTGACACCCATATTCATCACATACGCAGACATGGGAGAAGGGATATGACCCTCCAATTCCAAAGATACTCTGTACACATGGAAAATATGGAAATAATTTATCATACCAATATTATACATTATATTCAACATTCACACTTAAATCTGAATAATTAGTCCTAAGAGGATTTTTCAAACATGAAAACCGTAACTTAAGTGTTGGTACAAACTTCTCCATGGTAATTAAGAGAAGTAGCCAACAAAAATGTTGTTTTTCTGGCAAATGAAGAAAGGAAAGACAGACTAAATTTAGCAATCAAATGTGATTTGCTATATATTTTTTAATACATAATTTACATACAAAGTGTAGCATTAAATAAAGAAAAAAATAATAGCATTACATACAAAGGTTCATAAGATCTGAAGGGTTTGTTGAATGTGCATTAGCTGTGGAAGTTCAGTACAGTCGAGGAGGAAAGGAAAAAAAATATGAAAAGAACAAGAAGGAAAATTCTGATTCTGATTCTTCCATTATATTAACAAAACCTGATTTTCCTTCTTGTAAACAAGAAGAAAGGGTCATTCACCTTTCAAATGCTGGAGAAAGTCAGACCACCAATGTGAAAAGTGTCAGAAGATGAAGCATCATCAAAAAAATTGCAAAAGCAATACTCAGCAAAAGACTATCGCACAAGTGAATTTGCAACAAGAGAATGCTGTTCAAGTTGGCGACGAAGAAGAGGAGCAACTCTTTGTGGCCACTTGCTTTGCAACCTGTCATTCAAGTGAGAAGTGACTCATTGATAGTGATTGCACCAATTATATGACTTTTGATCATGATCTCTTCAAGGAATTGGATTCTTCAGTAGTTTCCCAAGTAAAGATCGGCAACAGTGAGTACATTGCAGTCAAGGGAAAAGACTGTTGCAATTGAAAACATTTCAGGTATAAAATTCATCAAAGATGTGTTACTTGTACCTAACGTGAGTCAACCTTGTTGTGCAGTCTCCAACATGAGACTTCTCCAAGGAGCTTGATGCATCATAGATTCGGCAAGCAACGATATGCAGCCGGTTCTTCTTTTCATCCCAAGATCCTTCTCCAATTAATGAAGTACTAATATTGGGAGAGCCATAATATCCCCTTTAGCTATTGTTCCGAAATTCTATCAGAAACCTCAAGCTTAGCCTATCATTCGAGCACTGAATCATACTCAATGACATCACCGAAGGCAAATATCCAATACTATCACCGAATGGATAGCAACTCTTTGAAGACTTACAACTACCCGTATACTCCAGTTCGAAAGCATTGCCTCCTCCTAAAAACATATCGCAAATGGTTCCAGTTCGCAATAATCTAAGGGACAATTCCGGTTGGACATTGGTTCCCCGAGAACACCCTTCACTAAACTGTTTTGACACCATAGTATAAGTGTAATTTACTTGAGGAAACATCAGTAGTGAAATTCGCTCAAAATAATTTGGATCATCAACAGAATTCAAGCTGTCCATGGTACCAGTGACTAAAGTTCTTATAGTACTTGAATTTTTAAGATTATTAATCTTAAGAACAGCTGCAAGATGAAGCAATTTACCTTCTTTGGAGTAAGCATAACTCTTTCCCACCATGCAAAGCTTCCCGGTAATTCGAGACCAGAAGCCTCGAAAATGGAAGTCTAGAGTCCTACGGTTGCTTGAATTGCTCGAACTTGAAATGAATGAGCTTCCAGAGGAGATATTCTGTTCGTAGGAAAACGAGGTTTGAAAAATCAGGTTTCCTTCCACCATAAAGACATCATCAGCATGGGTTTTAAATACGTGGTGAGTCTCAAAAAGTAACGTTTTCGATTCGGGTGGAGAGTAGAAATGTGAAGGAGGATTGTTTAGGACTTTATCACCACCACTGAAGTAACCATTTTGACGTCCGGGGAAAGGCGTGATATTGAACTCCTCATCAGCTGGTTTGGATTCATGAACAACTGAGTTACAGTGAACACCATAATCAAATTCATTTTCAGTGCCAAAGACTACATGAAGACAAGTAAAAGAGGAGATGATAAGCAAGAGGAAGAAAGCATTAGTAAAACAAAGTTTCGTTCTACAGAATATGGAACAGTCCATAACTATAGACTTGAATTTCATCAAATAAGATTGTGATAGAGAAGTTATTGCAAAATCTTTGAAATGGTCTGAAATATAAATATTACTCTACATCTCTCACTGGACATAGGAAATTTCCAAGAACAAGAGCTTGCAGAAATATGCGTATGAATAATTATATTTGATCACATTAAATAAAGTTTAGACTCAAGCCTCGGCTCTACCTCATCCCAATACGAGTGGTTATTATTATAGCTAAGTCAATCTCAACAGAAATACACACATTTTTCCAGTTTTTGGGTCCAAACCAAAGACTTTTCTTGGCAGGTCCTACAGCTGACTTTATTTAAGAAACTGGAGCATAGAGATGAATGAAAGTGCCTGCTATTTGCTCAAAAATGGTCCAATCATTCATTTTCGGAGACTTGAAATCAACCATCCATTTAATTAAATGTTGACTTGAATTTTACTCTACATCTCTTACTGGACATAGGAAATTTCCAAGAACAAGAGGTTGCAGAAAATGGCTATGAAAAGCAATAGAAGATTAGGAGAGGTTGAGCAAATGACAATATAAAATGAAGAGAAATTGAAATAGTGAAAAAGCAATAAACCTTAATTTCAACACATAAATTATGAGTTTTCCCTTCTCAAATTTGGTTAAGTGAATGTAGTGGGACGTTAGATCTTAGATTAGTGGTCTCTAATAATATGGTTAGTATTTTTTTACCTAGTGGAACAGAATGATGACATGTGTCATAAAAATAATTTTTTCAAAAATTTAAATAAATAAAAATTAGGATTTTTATTTTTTATTTTGCATGCATAAATATTTGGACAGCCGTTTATCCAGATTCACTCGTGATATTTTTTTATAATTTCAAAAATAACAATATAATATTTTTAATATAAACCTTGTATTTACTAAAATTTTCTGTTTTTATGTTTTGTAGATTTTTTTTTAATTTTAGGATTTTAATTTTTTATTTTAAGTGCACAATAAATCTGAAAAATAGTTGTCTAGATACAAATGAATCTGAGTAACCATTTGTTTAACTTCATTCTAAACATATATTTCTCTAGTAATTTTATATTTTTTTATAATTTAAAAAAATAATATGATTTTTTAAAAATGAATTCCAAATTTAAAATAAAATTATTTTTTATCACTTAAGTAATAAATCATTTTAAAATTGATTTAATTTTTCTTCTAGACTTTAAAAAAATAATGATGAAAAATTGTTTTAAAATATTTTTTATTACTCGAGTAATAAATTTTTAAAAAAATTCCAGATCAGATTTTTTAAAATGATTATAATTAATTTAATTAATAAAATTAGAATTTATTTAAAAGATATATTAATATTATTATTTTTGAAATTCTAAAAGAATATATAAAATTACAAGAGGAATACACGTTAGAATGAATCTGTACAAATGATTATTCAGATTCATTTGTATATGGACGACTCCGAGTCTAAATTTATTGTGCACTTGAAATAAAAATAAAGAATCCTAAAATTCAAGAAAAATGCTTCAAAATATAAAAAAATATAAAATATAAAAAAAACAAGATTTTTTTTAAAGAATTATATTGTTATTTTTAAATTATAAAAATATAAAAATTATTAAAATATTCGTAATTAACATGACCAACTTCAAACTAATCTAAACAATTGTCCAATTTCATAATGCATTCAAAAAAAATAAAAAAAATCATAATCTTTTAATTTTTTTAAAAATATATGTTTTTTTATTTTTTTTTAACGTCATGTGTCAACATTCTATTAGTTGTTAGCAGGGGAGAAGCCAGAAAATTTTTTTAGGGGGGGCCGGATGATATTTTAATTTTCTATAGTTTATATCTTTATAATTTGTAAAGGATTAAATTAAATTTTTATAATTTTAGGGGGGCCAAAGTGCAATTTTACCTTTACTAATTTAAAATTTTTAAAAATTTAAAGGGTCAAAAATATAATTTTACATTTTAAGGGGGCCGGGCCCCATGCCAGCCCCCCTAGCTACGCCCCTAGTTGTTAGGTAAAAAAACTAACAATGTTAGTCCATACTAATAAAACGTACCAACTTTGTTTATGGTTTTTAAATTTAGGTACTAATTAGATCTATAAAAAATTAGATACCAAATAAATATAAATTACAAAATTTATATACCTCCGTATATATTAATCCTTTGAAAGCTGATGTGTTTTGGAGTTTATGAAGTTCCCCAAACTTATAAACAAGACCAAAGAAATAGATGAATTACATATAGAGAAAATATTTGGTACATTATCAGTGAAGTTTTAGACTCCAAAATCAAGGTATTGACAAGTGTATTATAAAAATATAGTAAAAAAAATTTTAAAAACTCATAATTTTTTTAAAAACACTTGTGAAATAAAAGAAATGTAAACTAACGTCAAACTAAATACTAACCCTCACCTTAATTAGAATTAGTGTAAATGTTAAATATGATTATATTCAATGTGATTATGTTTATTTTTTTAAATAATATTTTCATATATTTAGGAAATATTTTCTTTAAATATAAATTCATATCAATACCCTTTATACTACAGGGGCTCACTAAATCTAAAATAGTGGATGCTAAACTCTTTTGCGAATCTCTTATATTAGTTTATCTCATTTATTTTTATTTTTATTAATTTAAAATTTTAAAAAATTTAAATAAAAATTTTCTAATTTAAGGAATACGGCACTTGCCAATCCTCAACCATGTGCCTGCCTTTCTGTCCCCGAAGCGAGGCAAGGGTTTTCACACTAAAAGAGATCGCAATTAAACCTGGTCACCAAAACTATAAGAAAACAATTTCCATATTTGAAAAGTTACAATTTATTGAACACTTTATGTAGACTATATCTAGCTATTTTAGAAGTTTACTTGGTGTCCTCAACTCTTCTTCGGCATGAGTATTTGGTGGGTTGTTTTGTCAAATAGTATCCACTGGAAGTTCCTTATCTGTCACCGATTAGTGGAATCTCTTCGGAAGGAAATATCCACCGCCGAAGTGTTGTTGGTACTGTATTATTGTACCGAAAAGAACATAACTGACACATTAACAATAAAGCCCCAATCAGTTGAAAAGTAATCTGCACCATGATCAAATCGAAATTCACTCTCCAAATCGATCTAGTCTCGAAATCAGTTATCACAATCTGTTCCATTATCCGACTGCGATGCTCAGATCTTCCCGAAAACTGCAGAGGCTTGAAGGACAGAGGATCGGTTTTTTCGCGCATGCTCTGGATGCTTCCTTTGATCTTACTTCTCATGTCCGAGTTCAATGGAGGAAAACTGATTTTCACGAGGATCTCACAATCCATAGAATCACTTGAAAACGATTTGTCACCTGACCTTAAATTCCTGCAGCCAACCATGCACAGGCCACCTGTTGCTATATCATAAACCCCTTCAGCAGAAATTCGGATTTTGGTTCCCAAATATTCATTTGAAGAATCATTAACCGGATTAAGACCATCATCCAATTTCGAACTAGATAGTGTGATGCTTATTTTATAGCTGATATTAAGCAAGCCACTGTTGGAATCGGATTCAACAGCAGGATTATTAGGCTTTGAGCTTGAGGATGGTAGTAGAAATGGAAATCTCTGATATTGTTGATCGCCTACCGCAAGAGGATCCAAAGAACCCCATCCAATTCTTCCTTTAGAACCTTCGATGGCCAACAACCTATACCGCATGTCTGGAGAAAAGTCAGATGGATATTGTCCTTTGTTGCTGCTAGTCCTAGGATTCTTCATTGGACATGATTTTTTCACTTTGTCCATTTCCATGTAATCATACTTCAAACCTTGAAGTTGAATTCGTCCCCCAGAACGAAACTGGACCCTGTCAAAGAACCCTGATTCATTCCTAGGCTTCACACTCCAAATTTCTCCTACAATGGTGCTTGTGTTTCTGATAGACAAGATGGCTGGGAATCTTAAGCTCAATCTTGTTGTGCAGTCTCCAACATGAGATTTATCCAAGGAGCTCGATGCATCATAGATTCGGCACGCAACGATATGAAGCCGGTTCTTCTTTTCATCCCAAGATCCTTCTCCAATTAATGAAGTACTAATATTGGGAGAGCCATAATATCCCCGGTAACTATTGTTCCAAAATTCTATCAGAAACCTCAAGCTTAGCCTATCATTGGAGCACTGAATCATACTCAATGACATCACCGAAGGCAAATATCCAATACTATCACCAAATGGATTGCAACTCTTTGAAGATTTACAACTACCAGTATACTCCAGTTCGAAAGCATTGCCTCCACCTGAAAACATATCGCAAATGGTTCGAGTTTGCGATAATCTAAGGGACAACTCCGGTTGGACATCGGTTCCCCGAGGATACTCTTCACTAAACTGTTTCGACACCATAATATAAGTGTAATTTACTTGAGGAAACATCAGCAGTGAAATTCGCTCAAAATAATTTGGATCATCAGCAGAATTCAAGCTATCCATGGTACCAGTGACTAAAGTTCTTATGGTACTTGAATTTTTAAGACTATTAATCTTAAGAACAGCAGCAAGATGAAGCACTTTACCTTCTTTGGAATAAGCATAACTTGATCCGACCATGCAAAGCTTTCCGGTAATTCGAGACCAGAAGCCTCGAAAGTCGAAGTCTAGAGTCCCACGGTTGCTTGAATTGCTCGAACTTGAAATGAATGAGCTTCCAGAGGAGATATTCTGTTCGTAGGAAAATGAGGTTTGAAAAATCAGGTTTCCTTCCACCTTGAAGACATCCTCAACATCGGTCGTAAATACGTGGTGAGTCTCAAAAATGAACGCTTTCGATTTGGGTGGAAAGTACGAACGTGAAGGAGGATTGTTTAGGACATTATCCCCACCGCTGAAATGACCACTTTGACGTTGAGAAAAAAGCATGATATTGATCTCCTCATCAGCTGGTTTAGATTCATGAACAACCGAGTTACAGTGAACACCATAATCAAATTCAGTTGCAGTGCCAGAGATTACATGAAAACATGTGAAAGAGAAGATGATAAACAAGAAGAAGAAAGCATTAAAAAAACAAAGTTTCGTCCTACAGAATAAGGAACAGTCCATAACTGTAGACATGAATTTCTTCAGACAGAAAGATTGTGATAAACATAATGATATTAGTCTACATCTCTCACTGGACATCGTAATTTCCAAGAACAAGAGCCTGCAGAAAAATTCGTATGAATAATACTTGTTTATATTTGATCACAATAAACAAAGTTTAGAGTCAAGCCTCGTATTCTACATCAATCCAACAACGAGTGGTAATTATTATTATTATTATTATTATTATTATTATTATTATTATGTCAATCTCAAATGAAATACACATTTTTTATTTCTATATGTTGGTGTTTGACACACTTTATCCGGATGAAATATGAACTTCAGTCTGGATCTTAAACAATAGCGTAATATATCCGGATAAAGAATAAAGGAAGATTAAGCTTCAAAAAAACTCTATATTTGCAGGATAAACAAAACAAAATTTTACTTGGTAAAAGAAAGCAAAATTGAGAGAGTATTTTTTTTGGAATGATTTCTATTGAAATTCATCAGATTGAAAGATGGCATACTGCCAGTACATATACCAGTCATAAGCTAGTCAGCTTTGAGAGGTTTCACTTACTATTTTTAGGCTTCATTGCAACTTGCACAACTTGCCCAACTTGCAAATTGCAACTTGTAAAATTAGATAAACTGATATATCAATCTTATCAGCACCGAATGCGTTAAATACACTATCTACTTAGTTCTAATTTAACTAAGTTACAAAATATTACAAAAGTAACAAAATGAAACTGAAATTGAACAGTAGCATCAACTTCAGTAGTTGTATGTACTTCATCCGGAAATACTACAGCAGCTTGATCTGCTTCTTCATACTTCATCCGGATAACTTATGTTGCATGGTCTGCTCCTTGGTTGCTTTATCTGCTGCATGCATGCCAACTTCAACACTCCTCCTTGGCTTGCATGCTGCAAACTCCCATTTTGGCTCTTAAATCTTCAAATCTTGACACACTAAGGGGCTTCGTTAGGATATCAGCAAGTTGTTCTTCAGAACTTCAATGAATCAGATTCACTTCTTGAGCTTGCTCCATCTTTCTAACAAAATGAAATTTGATCTTGAAGTGTTTCGTTCTCCCATGGAACACTGGATTTTTTGCAATTGCAACAGCAGATTAGTTGTCACAATTGATCTCTGTTGCTTCCCTTTGGTGTTGATTTAAATCGGCCATTATTTTTCTTAGCCAAATGGCTTGGTTGACAGCTCCTGCAGCTACCACATACTCTGCTTCAGCTGTTGATTGAGCAACAACAGTTTGCTTCTTTGAACTCCAGTAAAAAATGGCTGAACCAAGGGTGAATAGATACCCTAAGGTACTCTTCATATCATCTATCGATCCAGCCCAATCACTATCAGCATAGCCAATTAATTTCATGCTTTCAGCCTTGGTGAACATCATTCCATAGCTCAGTGTACCTTTAATGTACATGAGAACTCTTTTGGCAGTTTGGAAGTGCTTTTCATTGCAACAATACATGAATCTTGAAAGCAAACTTACAGCAAACATAATGTCTGGTCTAGTGGTAGTTAAATAGAGTAAACATCCAACTAGACTTCTATAGGTTGATTCACTAACCTTCTCAAAATCGCCTTGGCTTGATAGTTTCTCTCCAATGGCAACTGGTGTACTTGTTGCTTTGCAATTCTGCATGGAGAATTTGTTTAGAATTTTTAAGGCAAAAGCCTTCTGACTTAGGAAGATCCCCTGCTGAGTTTGGGATACTTCCATGCCAAGGAAGTAAGACATTTGTCCCAAATCAGACATCTCAAACACTTGTTGCATCTTGCACTTGAAGTCTGTCAACATTGCTTTGTCTCCTCCTGTTACTAACAAATCATCAACATATAGAGACACTATCAGTTGAGTTTCACTACCTTGCTTTTTCACATACAAAGTAGGTTCACTGATACTTCTTTCAAATCCAAGGCTAGCTAGATAGCTATCAATCCTGCTATACCAGGCTATTGGAGCCTGTTTCAAGCCATACAAGGCTTTCTTCAGTTTGTACACCTTGTCTTCTTGACCAACAATTTTAAAGCCTTCAGGCTGCTCAACATATATCTCTTCTTCAAGGAGACCATTGAGAAAGGCTGACTTCACATCGAGCTGATGGATTTTCCATTGCAATTGTGCTGCTAAGGCAACTAGCAGCCTTATGGTGTCAAGCCTAGCCACTGGTGTAAAGGTTTCAAAGTAGTCAATGCCATACTTTTGGTTGAACCCTTTTACAACCAGCCTTGCTTTCAATTTGTTCAAGCTTCCATCAGCATTGTGCTTGGCTCTAAACACCCACTTCACTCAAATGACCTTTCTGTTGAGTGGTCTTTCAACTAGCTGCCAGGTCTGATTCTTCTCAATCATACTGATTTCATCAGCCATTGCCTGTTTCTAGCCTTGATGAGCTTCAGCTTCTTCAAAACAGCTTGGTTCAATAGCAGCAACATGAGCTCTTTCATAAATCTCAGCCAATGGTCTAGTGCCTCTGACTGGTTTATCATCAATGTCCATTTCAAGACCATTTTGATCAGCTTCAGTCTGGTCTGTTGCAAGATCTTTAGAGACTGCATCTGGTTTATTTTTATCCCAGTTCCAGCTTGCTTTCTCATCGAATACAACATCTTTGCTCACAGAGACTTTGTTTGTTGAAGGATCAAGTATCCTATAACCCTTCTTGATACTGCTATAGCCCACCAGAATACCATGATGACTTTCTTAGCAAGCTTGTCTCTTTTTGCTACTGGAATATGAGCATGACAAACACATCCAAAGACTCTTAGGTGAGCCAATGATGGTTTGAACCCGAACCAGGCCTCGAATAGAGTTTTCTGAGCCAAAGCCTTGGTTGGGAGCCTATTTTGGAGGTAAACAACAGTGTTAACTGCTTCTGCCCAAAACGTCTTAGGTAAATTTTTTTCAAACATCAAGCACCTGGTCATATCCATCAAGCTTCTGTTCTTTCTTTCACTTACACCATTTTGTTGAGGTGTATGAGTGTTGGTGAGCTGGTGTTTGATGCCTACTTCATCACAAAACTTATTTAACCCAGATGAAGTATACTCAGTCCCATTATCAGACCTCAATGTCTTCAACTTGCAACCTGTTTCAGTCTCTGCTACAGCTTTAAACTTAAAAAATACTGAAGCCACTTCTGATTTCTGTTTAAAAAAATAAATCCAACAATATCTCGAGTAATCATCAATGAATAAGATGAAATACCTGCTGCCATTCAGAGATTGAGACTTCATTGGACCACATACATCAGTGTGTACAAATTGCAGTCTTTCAGAGGCTCTCCAAGCTTTGTTTGTAGGAAATGGTAGTCTAGCTTGTTTTCCTAGCTGACATACTTCACAAACTTCTTCCTTTTCAACTGAGTTAGTGAAGTTTTCAACCAAATCTTCTTTGGTTAGCTGAGTCACTGAGTTGTAGTTGACATGGCCAAGTCTTTTGTGCCATAGCTTGGATTCATCCTAAGCAGCTATGTAGGCACTGTCTACGCCTTTGTTCTAGTCCACCACAAAGCTTTTGTCAGCCATGGTCACTGACATGAGCTTGGATCCATTTGGATCATTGATTAGGCACTCCTTGCCTTTGAACACCACAGAGTAGCCCTTTTCAAGCAACTGAGCTAAGCAGGTTTCTATCTATTTCAGGCACCAAAAGTACATTTGACACAAGTTTGGTACCTGTAGAAGTGTCAATCAGCACATCTCCCTTGCCTTCTACTTTGATGAAGTGTCCATTTCCAACCTTCACCCTTGTTTTGAAGCTTTTGTCAATTTTCTTAAAGATGGAAGCATCAGGAGTCATGTGGTTAGTACATATACTGTCAATCAACCATCCTTTTGTGGCTTTTCTTTTGGTAGCTGAGCAAGAAACTGCAAAGACTTGCTCTTCTTGGTCACTGCCTTCTTCTGCTACTCGAGCTTCAGCTCTTGGCTGTTGAGGTTGATTTAGCCTCTGTTTGCTTTTGTTTTTGCAAACTTTTTTTTGCATGGCCCATCTTTTTGCAGATTTTGCACTGCACATCAGGTCTAAACTAACATACTTCACCCGGATGACTTAGCCTTTTATAGTGTGGGCAAGGTGGATATTTTCTTGCACCATCTGTCTTTAGCTTGTCTGACCAGGTTTTCTTCCCCTTGTATCTAGAGGAGTTTGAGGCTGGTCTAGTTTTGGCTTGGAAGGCACCTTCTTGATGCTCCTCCAGTCTACTTGCTCTCCTTTGCTCTTGAGTATAAAGAGCATTGATCAATTCTGTCAAGGATATACTGGTCAAGTCCCTTGAGTCTTCAAGAGATGAGATCTTTGCCTCATACCTTTCAGGTAAGGTTGAGATCACCTTTTCTACAATTCTTGCTTAAATAAATTGATCTCCAAGTAGCCTTATGCTGTTTACTACAGCCATGATTCTGTCTGAGTACTGCTTGACAATTTCTTCCTCTTTCATCTTCAAGTTTTCAAAGTCCCTTCTTAAATTCAGTAGTTGTTGCTGCTTTGTTCTTTCAGTCCCTTGAAACTCCTCCTTCAACTTATCCTAGGCCTGCTTTGGTGACTCACAAGCCATGATTCTTGTGAAAATCACATCAGATACACTGTTCTGGATACATGACATAGCTTTATGCCTCTTTGTTCTTTCATCAGCATGCTGCCTGATCTGAGCCACTGTTGGATTGGCTCTGAGTGGTTCTGGTTCAACATCTGAGTTGACCACTTCCCACAAATCGAATGCCTGCAGGTAGGTCTTCATTTTCACTACCCAAATGTGGTAGCCCTCTCCATTAAAAACTAGTGGTGCAGCTGGTGAGAAGCCTGATGAAGCCATGGTTGTAAGAATTGAAATATGACAGGTCCACTAAGAATAAGGCTCTAGATACCAATTATTGGTGTTTGACACACTTTATCCGGATGAAATATGAACTCCAGTCTGGATCTTAAACAACAGCATAATATATCCGGATAAAGAATGAAGGAAGATTAAGCTTAAAAAAAAACTCTATACTTGCAGGATAAACAAAACAGAATTTTACTTGGTAAAAGAAAGCAAAATTGAAAGAGTATTTTTTCTGGAATGATTTCTATTGAAATTCATCAGATTGAAAAATGGCATACTGCCAGTACATATACCAGTCATAAGCTAGTCAGCTTTGACAGGTTTCACTTACTATTTTTAGGCTTCATTGCAACTTGCACAACTTGCAAATTGCAACTTGTAAAATTAGATAAACTGATATATCAATCTTATCAGCACCGAATGCATTAAATACACTACCTACTTAGTTCTAATTTAACTAAGTTACAAAATATTACAAAAGTAACAAAATGAAACTGAAATTGAACAACAGCATCAACTTCAGTAGCTGTATGTACTTCATTCGGAAATACTACAGCAACTTGATCTGCTTCTTCATACTTCATCCGGATAACTTATGTTGCACGGTCTGCTCCTTGGTTGCTTTATCTGCTGCATGCATGCCAACTTCAACACTATATATTGGCTTAATAGCTAAATTATTTAGTGCATTAGGTGTAGTCTAAATTTGAATCGCGTTGCTGTTAAGATTTTACTTTCTTCTTATAATCCATAAAAATAAAAATACACATAACTTTCCAGTTTTTAGGTACAAACCAAATACTTTTCTAGGCAGGTCGTACAGTTGACTTGATTTAAGAAACTAGAGCATAGAGTTTTATCACATCCTTTTTTAAGTTATGAAGAAATTTTTTAATACTAAATTTTATTATTTTTATAATATGTTAAAGAAATTAAATTGTATTTTTAAAAATACAATTTAATTGTTTTTAGTATTAAATTCGAATTTGGTATTGAGTCGCTTTCAAGTTTGGATTTATTCAGCTAAAATTTGTTAGATATGAGTTTTTCGTAGCTCAAGTTTTTGAGATTTAAGTTTTTTCAAGTTTGCATTAAATCAAATAAAAATACTTATGATAGTAGGTTTTGGATCAAATTGGGTTCAAGTCTTTTCAAATTTAGGCCTTTTTAGGTTTGAGTTTTTTAGGCTTGAATATTTTCAAATTCAACTCAAATTGCATAAGAATAAGTTGGAGCTTTAGTTTTTTAGATCATATTTTCAAGTCCAGTCTCACTTTGCCACAATAATGGCATAAGGGTCTTCCTTTCATCTTGTTACATACATGTTTTTGTCTTGGTATTATTCTATCAAATGTTGCAATATCTGATTTAAGTCCCTTTTTAGATAATTTTATGATTTTTGTGAGCAAGGATAGATAATTTTCAAGTTTAAGTCCCTCTTTTTTTTCTTTGAGTATATTTGCTTCTTTCTTTGAGTCGAGTGATATCGTTAGTGGCCATATCAAAGGATTGAATCTACTCATCTTCAACAACTTCACAAGTTGCTTAATCAATTAACAAGATAAAAGTCTTTGTGTGAGCCTTTCAATATACATAATTTGACAAACCGAGTAGCAATATAATCTTCAAATCTTGTATAACTCAATAACAAAGTGTAAGTGAAAAAAATTATATATTTATATAAAATATCATAATCTTTTTAATACTCAATTGAAAATATATATTTATATTAAAATTTATAATTTAAAATTTAACTTGCAATTAAATTAAAAATTATATTTTTAAAATTTACTATACAAATTAATTAATTAAATTTTATTTTAAAAATATTATAATGTTCACATTTTAAATAATTAATTTGTAAAGAAAAATAAAATAAAGAATGTTTACATATTTTGTGAATTTAAGTGGATTGAAATGCATTATTTTTTTACTTGTAGATTGAGAAGTGACTATAAATAATTTAAGTGCTATATAAAGAAAACAGATATGATCTTATGCTTTTATTATACAATTTATCCTATTTTGAAATCCGAATTCTCAAATACCAATCTTAAAAAAGTAAAAATTCCATATGATAAGGACATGAGAGGAGGATAGCAAGCGAACCATTTCCCTACCTCCATTATCAATATTCCTTTCTTCGAACACTTGTAGCAGAGACCTGCTTGGGCACCCACAGATGCCTTCCCTTTTCACCATTTCAATGTACTTCCTCATCTATAAATACATCAATTGCATAGCTTTGGAGATACATTGCAAGTTAGCTAACTACTTTAGAAACTCGAACAAAACTTTTACTTCTCAACTCTCTCAAATTCACCATGGCTGACAAGTGCGGCAACTGCGACTGCTCTGACAAGAGCCAATGTGTTTAAGTAATCCATAATCATCCATCCATGATGGAGCTTGCCAGTAGTTTCTAGTCTTGTGTGTGATTTTGAGATCATCATGCTGTTTTTGTTGTGCATGTGCATTTTACTACGTATATGTCACCATTAAGCTGGACCAAAGCTTTTTCAAAAGCATTTATGAACCCATGTTTCCTCAAGGATGTTACCCAGTACGCGAGTGTAGGATATAGATATGTGTCAACCGGAGGATCATATTCTTATACTCTTGCTCGAATATCAGATACCAGTATTGCTAATCTTGTTACAACTAAGCACATGAGTTTGAAATCAATATTCATTGAAACTAAAGGCTTTTTTTTCAATGCTTACAGGAAGAAAGGAAACGCCTTGGTCATTGAGACTGAGAAAAGGTATATATTTCCTCAGTCTAATGCATGATTCGCTACATACATGCATTAATACTTCCATTTATCGTATTACTCACCTAGAGAAGCAAAAACGAAGGAACTATGCCTTGCACGGTTGAAAATTGAGAATTAAGAAATTTAAAGTTGCTTTTACATATGCTAAACATAATCTGTTGTGTTATTCTTGTGTAGCTACATCAGCACTGTAGTGGTCGAGGCTATGGCAGAGAACGATGGCAAGTGCAAGTGTGGAGCTAGCTGCAGCTGCACAAACTGCACATGTGGCAATCATTAAGCAGACATATAGAACCATGATGTTTAGTACTCCATAATTAAATTAAGTTGAATAATTGGTGGTGTGTTTTATGTCTGTCTGCCTTATATCTGCGTCTCATTGTATACCATGATGGAATGGCCATGTCTATGGACTTTGTCTGATTAATGAATGATTATTAGCACAAATCTGTTCCATAAACAAAGAGATATAATCTTCAAATTTATTCATATTCGACATATATTCACATCCAACTTTCACTTGAGCACAAAACAAATTTGCGACAAGATAATTTCATTAAAGAAAATAAAAAACAAAAGAATATGAAAGAATGAAAAAAAAATTGATGAAAAACAAGCACAAAACAAATTTGCAAGCAGCCTTCCCCTCTTAAGAAATTGATATATGGCTCTTAAACTAATAAATTACCAATGTGAATTATATCAGAGTCTTGGAAAGCTCTAATATCATGTTAAAACTCACGATGATGATAAAAAAAAAAGGGAGAATTGAAGAAAATGAAAGAAAATAAACTATAAAATACTTAAATAATCAATAATAGTTACAGTATACATATCTATAAGTTGTGTTCTTGATTAATTATTCACAAACTAAAATAATTAACTAATAATATTTATACATCTTTTCAATGAATATGTTAATATTTTAAGAATTTGGAAATAATAAAATAAAAATTCAAGATATTTTTTCATAAAAAAATTGTCATAAAAAATTATTAAAATCTATTATTCAGAAAATAAAATAAAATGGGAAAGCATATAAGATATGATTAGACCTATCCATGGGTCGAGTTGGGTGGGATCAAAAAGTGAGAAAATTTGAGTAAAAATATAAGCCCAAAAAATAGGTTTGAACAAAAAAAATTCATTTAAAAACCGGGTCAAGTCTCGGGTAAGGCTTTTTTACCCGAGCCCGGCCCGAATATGCAAAAAAAATTGTTGTTTTGTTTATAATTTTCTTGCTTTTTTTTTCTATTTTCTTGTTATTTTTTTACTAATTTACTACAATTTTACTATTATATTACTATTATTTTGTTCTTATTATTTAAATATTGTATAATTTTTATCATCCCTACTCTTAATATTATATAAAAAATGTAATCAAATGTATTTGAACATACATCCTCTTAATTTTTATATATCTTTTAAATGAGCCTAAAATGAAATTTTCTTATTTTTTGAAGGGAGAGTTAGCATTTGTATCATCAAATGAAAATAAATGTATTCTTAGGAATTTCAAAATAAAAAAAAAATACCTAAAGGATAATTTTTCACAAACCCCTGCTAGAATCCCATATTTAAAAAATTAAAATAAATAAATAAAATAAATAAATGAGAAAAGAATATATAAGATATGATGCCCAAACCCACTTATATAACATATTGATGTAAATGACTGTCACTCACATTCATTTATTGAGGTAATTGTTTCAGACATCCCCAAATTATAATTCTTATTTTAGGTTGATCCTTCAACTTTAAAATATTTCGATTATATCCTTAAATTATCGATATTATATCAATTAGATTCTTTTTATTTTGAAATCGCTAATTTAACTATTAAATGACAGGTAAAATTTTATACCATATAATTTAAGATAAAAATTTAAGATCCTTATTAATATAACTTTGATAATTTGGAGACATAATTAGAACATTTTAAAATTTTCGGTACAATTAATTCTTATTTATTTGTAAGATTTATATTTAGATCAAAGTCCTGATGTCTTTGAAAACTATGATCATGATAAGGGAGCACCAATTCAAAGTTGAATTTGATTTTTCTTTTTGGGTAGAGTCCATATTGCATAGATTTTGGGATTACATTCTAAAAGACAACCTAAAAGAAAATTCCAAATGATATAGACATGAGAGGAGGACAGTAAGCCAACCATTCCTTTGCCTCCATTATCAAGATTCCTTTCCTTTGAACTCTTGTAGCAGAGGCGTGTGCTTCTCTCATGCCTGCTTGGGCCCCTACAGATGCCTTCCCTTTGCACCATTTCAATGTACTTCCTCTTCTATAAATACATCAAGTGCATAGCTTTGGATATACATCGCAAGTTAGCTTAACTACTTTAGAAACTCAAACAAACCTTTCACTTCTCAACTCTCTCAAATTCACCATGTCTGACAAGTGCGGCAACTGCGACTGCTCTGACAAGAGCCAGTGCGTGTAAGTAATCATCCATCCATCATCATCTTTCGACCAGTTTCTACTGTTGTATGTGATTCTTTGATTTTGTTATTGTTCCTAAGTTACCATGTCTATGTTCTGCATGTTTTTTAGCTGCAAACTACTAGGGGCAAATTTAAAAAATTATTTAATGGAGTCGGAATTTAATTATAATTTTTTTTATAGATCAAAATATAAATTTATTAAGGTTGTTGTGACTAAATGCATGAGTTTGCAATCAATTATCATTGAAACTGAAGGCTTTTTTTTTATGCTTACAGGAAGAAAGGAAACAGCATGGTCATTGAGACTGAAAAGAGGTATATTAGGACTAATATTGAATGATTTAACCAAAATTGAACCCATTTGGATAAGTTATCATATACTTACCTAGAGAAGCAAAAAAAGGAGGAGCTATGTCTTGCACAGTCGAACACATATGCTTAAATATAATCTGTTGTTATATTTCTTTGCAGCTACATCAGCACTGTAGTGGTCGAGGCTGTGGCAGAGAACGATGGCAAGTGCAAGTGTGGAGATAGCTGCAGCTGCACAAACTGCACATGTGGAACTCATTAAGCAGACATAGAACCATGATGTTTTAGTCCATAGAACTATTAGGACCTAAAACTAATGAAATTGAGTTGAATAAATTGGTGTTTTGTTGTTGTTGTTTGAGACATTGAGTGTGTTTTCATGTCTGTCTGTCTTATGTCTGAGTCTCATTGTACACAATGATGGAATGGCCATATCTATGGACATTGTATGATTAATGAATTATTATCAGTATAAATCTTCTCTTTATATTCATGTTCGATACATGTTTAAACAGGGATAAGGAGATATAATCTTCATATTTATTCATATTGGACATATATTCTTACCCAAACACTCACCCAAGCTACAATAAAACACTTTTTAAAACAGTTCTATTTATTATTTCGAATCAGTACTAAAAACAAGTCCATGGTAAGCAAAAGTAGTTAACACTTAAAAAGTAACATAAAGGATGCACTAGGTGCTACATCTCAATGGCAATTGTTCTTCTGAATCCACCGGAAGTTCCTCATCTATCACAGATTCTTTGAATCTCTTCGGAAGAAAATATTGACCACCGAGGCGCTGTTGGTAGTGTACGATCACAGCAAAGAATATACCCAACAGAATAATAACAAAGTCCCAAGCAGTTGAGTAAAAATCTGCACCATGATCTCCGTAGATGTATGAGTCATCTATATCAGCATAGTTGTTTGCTCTGTACAGATCATATCCATGGGGTATGAGGCGAACAAGGGTGATTCCTATGTAAAAGAAACGAGAAAGTGCTGGTTCTCTCAAGTTCTGGAATATGTTGAAGATTACTTGAGGAAAAAGAAAGGCATCCAGTATCAAACCAGCATAAGCTCTTGAACTCCCCAAAATGATTTCATCTATGTAGTACCAAGTTAGATATACATTCTGCCTTGACTTAACCAAAAAGGCGATAATAGCTCCGATTATGTACACCGGAACACACACATAGAGCCCCCTTTTCTCTGCAATCCAAAAGGTCTTTTTCTTTTCAGTAGAGCATCTAGCAGTCCATGAGAGCATTAGAAGACGGACTTGCAGCAGAAAAGCCACCATAGTGACCACTCTAATGATCACCTCTTTCATTTCAAGCCATGTTCCATCTCTAATCAAGATTGATCTCTCGGTATCTTGAATGAACATTGCTTCGAGGTTTAGAACCAAAGGAATCAAGTGTCCCAGTGCTAGAATAACAAGCATTAGAAGTGAAACCAAAGGACCAATGCCACGGTGCTTCCTGACATGAAAGATTTGAAATGCAACAAAGATAATTGCAAGAGTATTGAATATTACCAACATGATCATCTCGAAATCCATTCTCCAAATTGATTCCGTAGCCCAACTGCGATAATAAGCTCTTCCCGAAAACTGCAGGGGCTTGAAGGACAGAGAATCGGTTTCTTCACGTGTGCTTTCGATACTTCCTTTGATCTTACTTCTCCTGTCCGAGTTCAATGGAGGAAAATTGATTTTCACCAGGATCTCGCAATCCATCGAATGGCTTGAAAATGTTTTGTCACCTGACCTTAAATGTCTGCAGCCAACCATGCATAGGCTACCTGTTGCTGTATCATAAACCCCTTCAGCAGAAATTTGGATTTCGGTTTGAAAATATTCATTTGAAGATTCATTAAACGGATTAAGGCCACCATCCAATTCCGAACTAGGTAGCATGATACTCATTTTATAGCTGATATTAAGTAAGCCACTGCTGGAATTGGATTCAACGCCAGAACTTTTAGGCTTTGAGCTTGAGGATGGTATTAGAAATGGAAATCTCTGATCTTGCTGATCACCAACCGCAAGAGGATCCGAAGAACCCCATCCGATTCTTCCTTTGGAACCTTTGATGATGGACATCCTAAAACCCAGATTACCAGAATAGACGTCTGGATATTGTCCCATGCTGTTCCTAGTCCTAGGATTCTTCTTTGGACATGATTTCTTCACTTCGTCCATTTCCGTGAACACATACTTCAAACCTGGAAGTTGAATTCCTCCATAACGTCCAGTATTTCGGAACTCGACCCTATCAAAGAAACCAGCTTCATTCCTAGGCTTCACAGTCCAAATTTCTCCTACAATGGTGCTTGTGTTTCTGATAGACAAGATTGCTGGGAATCTTAAGCTCAACCGTGTCGTGCAGTCTCCAACATGAGACTTCTCCAAGGAGCTCGATGCATCATAGATTCGGCAAGCAATGATACAAAGCCGATTACTCTTTGCATCCCAAGATCCTTCTCCAATTAATGAAGTGTTGAGATTGGGAGAGCTATAGTATCCCTGATAGCTATCGTTCCGGAATTCTATCAGAAACCTCAAGCTTAGCCTATCGTTTGAGCACTGAATCATACTCAACGTTATTACTGAAGGTAAATATCCAATACCATCACCAAATGGATTGCAACTCTTTGAAGAATTACAACTGCCAGTATACTCCAATTGGAAAGCATTGCTTCCACCTAACATATCACAAATAGTTCGAGTTTGCGATAAGCGGAGGGACGACATCGGTTGGACATTGGTTCCCCGAGGACACCCTTCACTAAACTGTTTTGAAACCATGGTGTAAGCGTAATTTAGTTGAGGAAACATCAGCAGTGAAATTCGCTCAAAGTGATTTGGACCACCAATTGAATTCAAGCTATCCAGGGTACCAGTCACTAAAGTTTTGATAGTACTGGACTTCCTAAGATTATTAATCTTAAGAACAGCAGCAAGTTGAAGCAGTTTACCTTCTTTGGAGTAAGCATAACTCGATCCCACCATGCAAAGCTTCCCGGTAGGTCGAGACCAGAAGCCTCGAAAATCGAAGTCCAGCGTCCCACGGTCGCTTGAATCGCTTGAACTTATAACCAATGAGCTTCCAGAGGAGATACTCTGTTCATAGTAAAACGAGGTTTGAAAAATCAGGTTTCCTTCCACCATAAAGACATCATCAGCATGGGTTGTATATACGTGGTGAGTCTCGAAAAGGAACGTTTTCGATTCCGGTGGAGAGTAGGAACGTGAAGGAGGATTGTTTAGGACTTTATCACCACCACTAAAGTAACCATTTTGACGTCCAGGGAAAGGCATGATATTGAACTCCTCATCATCTGGTTTGGATTCATGAACAACTGAGTTACAGTGAACACCATAATCAAATTCACTTGCGGTGCCGAAGACTACATGAAGACATGTGAAAGAGGAGACGATAAACAAGAAGAAGAAAGCATTAATAAAACAAAGTTTCGTCCTACAGAATATGGAACTGTCCATATCTATAGACATGAATTTCTTCAGACAGCAAGATTGTGATAAAGAACTTATTGCAAAAGCTTTGACAATGATCATAAATATATAGATATTACTCTACATCTCTCACAGGACATGGGAAATTTCCAAGAACAAGACCTTGCAAGACTTTGAAAAGTAAGAGAGGATTATAACAATGTTTTATATTTAATCCGAAGTAGGTTTTTGATCAAATCACATTATAAAATGAACACAACAAAAGAAAACTTTATATTTAATCACTAAATAATTTCTGAAAACTGATGTATTTTTTTGTAGACTCCATAAAGACCCTCAAACGTATAAACAAGACCAGAAATATGGGTGAAATCATGCCATTTGGTGTGAATGTCTTATATGAATATTTATATAATCAACACCAAAATGTTTAATTTTTTTCATATATTTAAAAAAATCTTATCCATGAATATGAAATTCATATATGATTAATATTTCCATATATATATATATATATATATATATGATAAATTAAGGGTTAATATATCATTTGGTACTTACATTTGGCTTAAATTTTTAATTTGGTACCTAATCTTTTTTTGTTTCAATTTGGAACCTAAATTTGGCTTCAATGTTCAATTCGGTACCCAAACTAAATGACATCATGGGGTTCAATAAATATTTGACATGTCTGCCCTTCTAAAAAAAACATAGGTACTTAATTGAGACAAAAAGAAAACTCAAGTGTTAAATTGAAAATTGAAGTTAAACCTAAGTACTAGTATGAGACAAAGAAAACTCAAGTATCAATACGAAAAAAGTCAGGTACCAAACTAAACATTGAAACCAAATTTAGGTACCAATTTGAAAAAAAAAATCGATATCGAATTAAACATTGAAATTAAATATAGGTACTAAATGATATATTAACTTTAAAATTAAAGGAAGTCTAGAGCCATGCCTCGCCTTCTACCTCAATCCAATAACGAGTGGTTACTATTATTATCGGCAGGTCCTACAACAGCATGACTTGACTTAAAAACTAGAGCACATGGATGCAATTTCCTGCTATTTGCTAAAAATGGTCCAACCATTGATTTTTAAAAGGATTAAAATATGTTATAGGTCCATGTACTATTCATAAATTTAAAATTTAGTCCCTATATTTTTATTTTCAGGAATTTAGTTTTTTTACTTTTCAAATTTCAAAATTTAAGTCTAATTGTTAACACAGTTAATTTTCTTTTTGTTCAATTTAGTACCCAAACTAAACAACATCATGTACTTCAATAAATATTTTACATGCGTGCCCTAGTAAAAGAATCATAGTTACTTAATTAGGACAAAAGAAAAAACTCAAGTACTAAATTGAACATTGAAGTAAAACTTAGGTACTTGTATGTGACAAAGAAAAACTCGAGCATTAATATGAAAAAGCTTAGGTACTAAACTAAACATTGAAGTCAAATTCAAATTCCAAATTAAACATTGAAATCAAATATAGGTACCAAATAATATATTAACAAGTTGAGAGTCAAGCCTCATGTTCTACCTCAATCCAATAATGAATTATTATTTTAGGCCCGTTTGCTATGCTTGGGCTTGATTTGGCCCAAAAAATGGGCCTAAAATTATTTCAAGCACGACTTGAATAAAAATACTAAAACTCGACTCTGGTTTGATCTGCCCAAATTAATTTTTTTATATTATTTTTTTATATATAAAAAATTAAAAATACAATACATCAAAAATACTAAAAGCATTAAAATAAATTATTCTCAACAAATTAAAAATATATTTAAAATATATATTTATACTTAAATAATACTAAGAGTTATACTTAACAAGCAAATGCCTCTAAAATAGTAACAAAATTAATAATAAAATAATAGTTATATAATATCTAAACAATAACAATAAAATAGTAGTAATATAATAGTGAAATGTTAGTAAAACGGTAAGAAAATAATAAGAAAATAGTAGCAAAACAGTAAGAAAATAGCAGAATTTGTTTTTGTCTTTTTGCTTATTAGAGCTAAAATCGGGCCAAAAAGACTTACCCAAGGCTTGACTCATTCTTTTAACGAGTTTTTTTTTGTCCAAGTTCATTTTTTAGACTTATATTCTTACTTAAACTCTCTCACTTTTTAAGTGGTACTTCGGATCTAGTTGAATAATCCGGCCATGGATAGATCTATCATTGAGTTATTATTATTTTTAGGTTAATGAATTATTATTGTTATTATTATTATTATGAAAAATAGCGAAGTCAATGTGAATCAGCTTAGTCATTTTTTTTTTTTAGGTTTTGGGTCGAAACAAAAGGATTTTATTGGCAGGTCCTACAACAGTTGACTTGACTTAAAAGCTACACCAAGAGATGGATGAAATTTCGTACTATTTGCTAAAAAGGTCCAACCATTGAAGGGTTAAGTTATGTCATCGGTCCCTGCGCTATTGAAAAATTTTAAATCTAGTTCTTATACTTTTATTTCGAATAATTTAACATTTACCTTTTAGATTTTAAAATTTTGAAATACAAAATATTTTCAAACCCTAGAATTTTCATCAAGCAAATTATTTCCTCCACCATTACCAAATCAATCTTCAAGCAAAGGAATTCAAAAAGTTTTGAAAATCATCCCTCTCCTCCTGAGTAGAATGTCAATCTCTTCATCCGATTAAGGTTTTTATGTCTTCGAATCAGGGATAAGATCTAAACTTAAATCTTTTTGTATAATTGAAAGTAGTAGAAAATAATGGTTAAAATCATAATCATTATAATAAATTATGTTATAAAAATAATTTATATGTATTTTATAAAATTATAATAAAATTTATATTATTTAAATCTTATTTTATTAAGTTATAATAAAAAATATTATAAAAATAATTTGCATATTATAAAAGAGATGAGTCATATTTCGTTGGATTGTACCAACATATTACATAATTCATAGCTTCATTCATGAGTCGATTTAGGATAATTCGTACTTTTAATACAATTTTATTTGTAACTTTATATTACATTAGGCTTAGTAAGCTATAAAAGAAAAAGGATCAATTTACACAATTATTTGGAAACAGTAAAAGTTGTGAACACTTAAAAGTAACACAAGGCATGGACTAGGTGCTATATTTCAATGGCAATTGTTCTTCTGAATCCACCGGATGTTCCTCATCTATCACAGATTCTTGGAATCTCTTCGAAAGGAAATATCGACCTCCGAGGCGCTGTTGGTAGTGTATGACCACACAAAGAATATACCCAACACAATAATAATGAAGTCACAAGCAGTTGAGTAGTAATCTGAACCATGATCTGCATAAATATATGTGTCATCTACATCAACATAGTTGTTTGCCTTGTACAGATTGTTAGAATTGTGTGACCCAAATTCTAAGAGATTGCTTGCAAGTCAAGTTAAACAAAAATATATTTTCTTTCTAGAAGATTTAGTATTTATTAGTATAATATATTTAGCATTTATTAGTATAGTTTATTTGACTTACTAATTTAGCCTATAAATAGGCTCCTTTATAATCTTAGAATTGAGAGACACCCATTAGATTAGAACTCATAACACATTCAGAGAATTTTGTGTTTACGTTTGAGGGTTCTTTGTTTTTCGGGTTTTCGGGGTTTAGTTTTTATCTCCATCTTTTGTACTCTTCATTCTTTTGCCATTATAGTAAAATTATCTTTGCCCGTGGTTTTTTATCCTCTTTTGAGGGGTTTTTCCACGTTAAATTTGTGTGTTCATCTTCTCAATTTCTTCTACTATTTTTACTTGTTCGCTGCTTATTCGGGACGATGCTAACACAGATCATATCCATGGGATACCAGGCGAACAAGGGTGATTCCGATGTAAAAGAGTCGACAGAGAGCCAGTTCCCTCGAGTTGTGGAATATGTTGAAGATGATTTGAGGGAAAAGAAAGGCATCCAGTATCAAACCAGCATAAGCTCTTGAACTCCCCAAAATGACTTCATCTATGTAGTACCAAGATTGCCTTGCCCTTACTGCTTGGTGTACATTCTGCCTTGACTTAACGGAAAAGGCAATAATAGCTCCGATTACGTACACCGGAATACACACATACAGCCCCCTTTTCTCTGCAATCCATAAGGTCTTCTTCTTTTCAGTGGAGCATCTAGCAGTCCATGAGAGCATCAGAAGACGGACTTGCAGCAGAAAAGCCACCATTGTGACGACTCTAATGATCACCTCGTTCATTTCGAGCCACGTTCCTCCTCTAATCAAGACCAATCTCTCGCTATCTTGAATGAACATTGCTTCGAGGTTTAGAACCAAAGGGATCAAGTGTCCCAGGACTAGAATAACAAGCATGAGAAGTGAAACCATAGGACCAATGCCACGGTGCTTCCTCACATGAAAGATTTGAAATGCAACAAAGATTATTGCAAGAGTGTTGGATACGACCGACACGATCATCTCGAAATCCATTCTCCAAATCGATTCCCCTACCCAACTGCGAGAATAACTTGTTCCCAAAATCTGCAGAGGCTTGAAGTACAGATTATCGGTTTTCTCACGCGTGCTCTCGATGCTTCCCTTGATGTTATTTCTCTTGTTCGAGTTCAATGGAAGAAAGTTGACTTGCAGAAGGATATCGCAATCTATCGAATGGCTTGAAAATGATTTGCTGTCTGAACTTGAACGCCTGCAGCCAACCATGCATAGGTTTATTTATATTTCATCACATTAAATAAAGTTTTAGGGTCAAGTCTCGTGCTCTACCTCAATTCAATAACGAGTGGTTACGATTATTATTTTAGCTAAGTCAATCCCAATGGAAATACACATATTTTTCCAGTTTTTGGGTTCAAACCAAAGACTTTTCTTGAAAGGTCCTACAGCTGACTTGATTTAAGAAACTAGAGCATAGAGAGATGAATGAAAATTCCTGCTATTTGCTAAAAAAATGTTCCAATCAATCATTTATTTTAAGAGGTTTGAAATCAACCACGCATTCATTTAAATAGTGACATGTCATACACGTGACAATTTATGTGTATCACGTTAGTCAATTTAAAAATGTTAAATTTTCAATCCACTTTTAGACTATTTGACAGAAAACATAAATTTAAAGGTCATTTTGACAAAAAATTAAATGAATGACTACAATAATTTTTTTGTAAAGTCGAAAGCTAGATAAGTAAATTTATCTTTTATCTTTTTTATATTTACTCAACACAATTTAATCATGATGATATATGAACTCTTGACATAAAGAATTTTAAAATTTTAATTTTATGATTCTAGTTAAATACTCATTATATAAAATTTTAATTAATATATTAATTTTTTTTATTCATATTTTGATTGTATCATAACCTAGTATTGAATTATAAATGATGGTCAAGATAGTTAAATCGGATGATGAGACATTGACTTGTTTACAAGGTTGAAAGAGTTAGATTTTGATTTTGACGAATCAAATGCTTACAATGATAAGTCATATTTAAAAACGGGGTAATATATACAGAATAATAAACTCTTGTATTTACAAAAATTTTATGTTTTTTTATATATTTTGTAGATTTTTTTTTGAATTTTAGGATTTTTTATTTTAAATGCACAATAAATCTGGACAAATAGTTATTTTGATACAAATGAATCTGAATAATTATATCTTTGAAGTTTATTCTGAACATATATTTCTCTAGTAATTCTATATATTTTTTATAATTTCATAAAAATAATAATATAAAAAATTTAAATAAATTCCAAATTAAAAATAAAATTAATTTTTATCACTTAAGTCAAGTCAGCAAAGCAAGGGGTTTCGCAGTAGTATGAATAATACTTGTGCCCTACTTCAATCCATGTATTATTATAATTTTGGCATATAGCTAAGTCAATGTCAATCAGCATGCACCTTTTTTTCTTTTTGTGCCAAATTTTTGGGTCCAGACAAAAGGCTTTTATTGGCAGGTCCTACAACCGCTGACTTGACTTAATATCAGACACTTGAAACCTTCCACCAACTTTCGCTGTCTTTTTTTTCTGACCTGAAAGTTGCTTTCGGTGTCTACAAACTACATTTTACTATTAAATTTATTCAGGGAAATAAATCTAAACAAAATTTCACCACAACTGATTGGAGCAATGAAATTGTTATTAATAGATTTCATAAATTATATATATTATATTATATTTTGTTGATATTGGGTATTAGTAATTGATGAGATGAGAAGGAGCTGGTGATGCAAGGAAGATCGATTCACCTAAATAAGTGAAGAGTTAGAGAAAAGAGAAAGGCAGAGAGGGAGGTAAGGTAGCAAAGGAGACAAGATTCTGAAGAGTGCTTAGGGTTGCTAAAGACAGAAAGATTCTTTCTTCATCCTTTTGGAAGGTATTTATAGGAGGTCTCGTAGTCGTTGGTGACATGTCACCAACAGTACGGGCGATGGCCCGACTGTATGGTTGGCTAGGTGGTAGGTTAGTTGGTATCGCTCTGACATTTCTTAGAATGAGGTGGTATAAGGTTGTTACACCTCAGTGGAGTGGTCTCCTCTTGCGAGTTAGTGTGTTCCTGCTAAAAGTAGATGGCCAAGAGGATGAGATGTCCAAATAAAGGGCCATCCGAGTGACCTTCAAGTGGAGAATAAGACAATTCTTGCAAAGTGAAGGATCATTTGTAGGCATCTCCTAGGTTTCCTCTCGTGGTACTACGTGTCCATGGCAGGTAAACACAAAAGCACCAGAGAAAATTTCAATACCTGGCAACAGCAAAAATGCTTCAAGGTTGAAGGAAACAAGAAAATG
This sequence comes from Gossypium hirsutum, assembly GCF_007990345.1. NCBI lineage: Eukaryota > Viridiplantae > Streptophyta > Magnoliopsida > Malvales > Malvaceae > Gossypium > Gossypium hirsutum. The sequence goes on from NC_053427.1 coordinate 6,758,821, forward strand.
TAGGGTTGTTTCAAAACGATGTGTTTCATAATTTGTATGCCTCAACACTTCATAGCCAGTGACACTCAAACACGTGTTTGTTGAAAATTGTTACTCATCATTGCTCTGACCCCTAATGTGTGGTTGTTTCAACCCCACATTTAGGGTGTGCTTGGTGCTGGAAAAAAATCTGGTTTGAAAATAGTTTTCTTGCACAACAGAAATTAAAATTTTGAAAACGACCCGGTTTGTAATATTTATAGCAATAAACCTTAGACTAAAGTTATACATGTGCTTTCGTATGTGCAGATCCTTAACGTTTTCTGGCTTTAACTAAACGATCTTCTCTGCTATTCTCATACCATGAAATGTTTCGGGTGTGGGCTTGAACCATTTGAATCAAAACACAGAACTAAAAAAAGTTTTATTTACTTTTGGGGTGAATATGAAAATTTCTCTTCTCAAATAAAAACCAGTAGAATTGTTATTCTGAAAAAATATATTTAATAGTTGAGAATAAAACTCACTCTATTTTTTGGTAGAGTAACAATCTCTCAAAGTTCGTCATTTATGCCCTATCGGTGCCATCTATTTATAATAAAATAAGATAGAACCCTTATTGAATTGTAAAAGTTTTTTTACTAGAAAAATAAAATCCTAGTTCAATCAGGACGTAGGGAACGAAAACCCTAGTTGTAACACCCCAAACCTTAGAATCTGTATTTTGGTTGGCTAACACGGCGAATGTGATCTTGTAAGTTAGTATGTCTAATCAACAAGATTAGACAAATTTCTAGGTGGAATCACCCGGCGGATTATATCGATGTGTTTCGCAATCTAGCAAATTTTCACTTTCTAGTGTTTGGCGAACTCCTATGCTTGGCAATTCTTCCATGTGTGGACACGCCAGTGGCGAGTTTTTTTATAGCGAGTAAGTTATTCGATATTTTTATTGTTAGTCGGAGTAAGTGGGACACGTATTAGTTACGTGTCAAAATTTTAAGTTAGGAACATGTCATATTTGCAAGACACCTGTAGAACCTCATTAATTATGTCTAATTAATGGAACCGCGTGTGACTAGTGGAATCGTGTGTGCATGTAAATGATTAGGTAACCTGATATAGTGCAATTACGGGATAATTCCTATATAAATAAGATAAAAGCTTAACATAGGATGACTTTATTCTCTATTTTTCTCTGTTCATCCTTGTTTTCTCAGAAGAAACTTAGTATGTTCTTCGCTGCATAAAAAAGGTACCAGGTTTCGAGTTAGCAACTGGTCAATTCTTAGGTCCTTCATTAGTTTAATATTAAGAATGACAGGGTGGTAAGAACCATTACTATAGGTTTCTACTGGAGGTCGATAGGAAGGAAACTTCCTTTTGATTAACGTTTGCATGTTTTCGATTCTTGTTTTTACCTTGAAGTTTAGACTGATTCTTAACTTAATAGAGTGTTTAATCTTATTTAACTAAAGAAATGGGAGAAGGCCCTAGTGCAAAAGGGAAAGAACCCGTAGAATAAGTAAAGCTTTTCCTGATAATATCTTATAAGTTCCTTTCACTTGTGCTCCTGTTAAATTCCAACTAATTTCATGATAATGTTGTCTTCCAAGTAAGCAAGTTTATTTAAAATCAGTTGTGCATGTTAGTAATAACAAAATAAAATGATAATAACGATTGCGTAAGAAAGATTGTGAATGGATACTTTTCCTTGGTGCACAAGCTCCGTATTCGAGATTGTGGAAAGGGCAAAGGGTGGAAACTGTTAAGATATGATGGCAGAATGTATGGAGATTATGATTTGAAATGAGATTTACCTCTAGTAGGGCATGTAAATGCAAACCGCAATTGGTGAATGCCTTACGGGGGAATATGTAAGTGTTAGAATTAACAAGGAGAATTTATGGAAGTTCGGTTGGATATATAAATACCAAATTAAAAGAGCAATACCATGAATATGAAATCGTGGCTCTTCGAAGTGATATGTTGATCAAAAGCTAACGTAAGGAAGGGGTCCATAAATAGTCTATGCAAAGCATGCAAGTGAGTGCTACAAAAAGTTAATGCATGTGAATAGTGCTGAGACAAAAAAGGTACCCGTATGACTTATGTTTAATAGTGAAAAGTATTCGGATGAGAACTAACATTATTTGTAGTGTGAAATGGTTTGTGATTGTGACTAGACATAATTATTATTATTCGCATGAAATCTTAAGTTACTGGCGACTACATTTAGCGGCGGATTGTATCTACCAACGAATCCTAATTTTTGGTATTACCAAGTGTTGTAAAAGCTTAGTTTAAATTTACTTCTTGAAAACCCTGTTCGAAACCTTAATATTTAGTCTTGGAACTCATTAAGTTCATTATGAACTTACTTAGTTCCCTTACCATTTCAGGATCTGTTGAGAAAGAAGACTTTTGAAAGGACTCAGCGAGACAATGGACTCTTTTGTGAGCCTTTCATCGTTCCGTCATAACATGTATATCAATTCGGGGTAGCCTGTGGTTTAAGTCTCTTGTAACTGAAATATGCAAAAATGAATTTGAATTTCTTTTTATAACCATCATGTATAACGAATGACTACACTTCGCCAATTTGTTTAACTTCTACGTTATGTGAATTAAAACTTTTACTCTCCCTCGATTTATGCCTTAATTCTTTTAATCTTCGGAATGACATTATGGAATATGTACATTTATTTTTTTTCTGGTTTTGTCCTGAAAGTATTATTTCACCAAACATCATTTTAAGATGAATTATTAAGATCTTATTGTTTGACTTAAATGTTAAGGCCAATGTTTTTTTCATTACGAAATGATTTTTTATTTTTTGATAACATCGTTGTTCGCTGGTCAAACAGTTGAATTGGAACCTTCTTTTACATAAGAGGCTTTTGGGTCTCTTCCATATCGACCCAATACTTTATAATTCGATCCAACCCAATATTTATTTATTTTGTTACCCAAAATAAACTTCAATATTTATATTTAATTAAATAATTTTCTCATCCCTATTTTATTTCCGATAAAATTATGACGATTTTACCTTTGGTAAAATTTTGAGAAAATATATTTAATATTTCACAACTCAACTTTTTCACTATGGTCGAACGATTTATTTTCATTTCCGGACTTTAAAACTGCTCAAAAACATAAACACATTCTTCTGATCATTTCTAAGTAATCCATGTACATTTGCAAATGTATCATTTCTCATTTTCATTTTCATTTTGAGAAACTCATATTCATTTTCAAAATGTTTTCATTTCTTTATTTCAGAGAAAACCACAATCATTTTCTAATTGTTTCCCATTTCACTATTTCTATTCATTCCGTTCATTTTGATTCTAAAAACATAAACGCGATTTTTAGATTTTTCAGGCATTTTGAGACCTATATATGACAAAAAAATAATAAGATAAGAGTGAGCCGTCATAGAATATTCAAGAAAATAACTCAAAAATCACCATTAAAACCGATTCTGAAGCATATTTCCATCAAAATTAAAGACTCCCAGTTGATTTCTTATGAGATTATCATGAGTTTCTTTATTTCTTATTGTTATATTGTCTTTTGGATGTTTTTGTTTTTAAGCATGAACTAATTTTCTAAATATCTAAGAGAGATGAACCCTGTGATGAATTCTATCCTTTAATTTTTATTTTACGCAATAAATACTTAAATCTTGTTCTCAATTATGTGTGCTTAATTCTTGGTTTGATATTTCTAGATTATTGATCCATGTTTGATGTGTTTAAATCAAAGGAGGAATAGACCTTGCTTAAGAGTAGATCTACAGTAATTGAGTGGAGTTGCATGAAATCCTAGAAATAGGACGACATAAATCTACCGAATTATTGTCAAATCTAATAGGGAAATCCATAAATCGAGTTAATGCGATAATAGAAGTTTTAATTAGAAATAAATTTCAATTAATCAACCTAGAGTTTGTTGCTCTTACTCTCGAAAAAGATATTAGCGTAATTAGGGATTTCTATGGATCAAGAAACTAAGTAAATAATTGTGTGATTTAGATTGATAGTAACAAATGAATTCTAAGTGGATTCTTTCCTGGGTATTATTTCATTTCTTGGTTGTTAATCGTTTATTTTCCTAAATTTTTCTTTGTCGTGTTCATAGTTAATTAATTTAGTTAATTTTAGTTTTCAATCAATCACTCGAATTTATCAGTTAAATAATAGAAAGACAATAATTAATAATACTTTTAGTATTCTTGAGAACGATATCTTTGTTCACCATAGCTATACTATTAATTGATAGGTGCACTTACCTTAGTCAAATTTTTAGTTGGTTTACGATTTCATCAGTTGCCATCACCAACTCAAGCATATTCATATTATCCCAACTGAAAACTAGTCATTCAAGAGAATAACATCAATTAATCAAAGCATATACTAAGTTATAAGGCATGCTTAACATTCACCTTACCATTCCCAAAACATTAATCAATTTTAACTAACTCAAATAGCCTAAGTGATAGCTTTAAAGCATGTCAAACCAATCAAAAGAAAAATCATCACTCATATAGCATCAAACTTAACTAAAATATGTATCTTTCATACCAAAGTTACATTAAAAACCAACCATTACTACCATTAACACAAAACTACCAAATATCAAAATAGTCATTTACACACTAGGAACCCTTAAGCACATGCCATACAGTCTAGACTCAAATTGAACATATAACTACTATCTCAGGATAGTGCCTGATCCTCTACTGATTCGACTCGGCAATTTTATAAGGTGAAAATCTACAAGGAGGGAAAAACAACTAGAGTAAGCCTCATTTGAGCTAATTGTCGTAGGGGTCACGACACCAAAGTTTGGATGTTGTGGGGGTCGCGACACCAAAGTCTAGATGTCATGCACTAAAGTCTGATGGATGAAAACCTGTAGAGGCAATTTTATGTCTAAACAAACTCCGGTCATCCACATTTTGAAAGGAATTTTGATCAATATTAGAGTTGTAATGTCATGCTATTTAAAGTATGTTTATGACACAAAAAACTAAACATTCAATATTCTTATCATCATCTTTTTATTCCCTTAATCATTTTAGATCCTTAGGTTTTTTTCTTTTCTAGGTTAGACTTTATTTTTATTTTTTTGCATTTTTATTTTTTAACTTAAAAAGGTACAAGGGCCTCTTGTGTTCTTCATAGTATTTAATAGATTAAAATATTTTGGTTATTCAAAATTGTAATGTGATAATTTGGGCTTTAAATTTATGAATAATTCTATCTTCTTATCAATTCCATCAACGACTTCTTCAAAATTTATTAAGCATTTCTCAACCATTACCTCTTTTGTGATTATTTGATTATTCATTTGAGCATGAAATTGCAGTGAGGCAAGAAACAACAATGATTTGGTGAAGAAGAAAAAGAGAGAGCTCTTAAGTTCACTTTTTCTTTATCTTTGGGGGAGGTAGAAGAAAAATGCTTTTACATTAAAAACTAAAACAAATAGTTTTTTTTTTATGTTTTTTGTGTCATCAATGATGTCATCAACTAAGGCATTGCCACGTTGGACAAAAATATTTGTTGATATTGCTTGACGATTTTCATTAAGTTTGGTCTTACTTGAAATTGTTTGCAACACTATGGGTGAGAAGGTGAAGAAAAAAAAAAGTTAAGAGCCAAAGTGAAAAATTCAGAAACATTGGAGGTGAATTTTGTAATTCTACTTTTTTTGAGATAATTGATTAAATAAGTGGAAGTTTTTTAAAATTAAGAAATGTAGAGTGTACATATTGTGTTTGCAACTTCTTTACTATCAAATGGAATATGAAAATAAGTACGAGAAAAATGTTTGAATTCCACACAAAAGTGAAATAGATAGAGCACAAGTTATACCTTCCAAGCCATTTCTTTCCAACTTTTATTTTATCTCCATTTGCTTTATTCCATAATTCCAACTTTCAAGGACCACTCCTTTTATTTAGGAGAAACGAAACTTAAAATTGATAATAAATTTAAAAAATTAAAGTTTAGTATCAACTAAGTCTTAACTCGATTAATATGGTTATTGTTACCAATGCAGGAGGATGTGAATTTGAGTGCACTGAAGCGCATTATCCTCGTATTTACGGGTTAGGAGGGGTTTTGGGTAGTTCTAAGTATTGTGTCAAAATGAGTAGATATAATCAGAACCTATAATTAGATATTTCAAAAAAAAAAATTGGTAAGAAAAAAAAGTAATCATTCTATATTCTATATGTAGTTAGCATAATAAAAAAACAAACAAACAAACAAAAAAAACTCTACAAACATATTTTAGATACTAAATCTGCTTATAAATTTTTTTATTATAGAATAATTATAAAAAAATATATCTATTTTTTATTAAGTGATAATGACTATTACATTAATAATAAAAGCATTATTAATAAAATAATTATTACTATATTGAAAATAAAATCATATTATATAAGAAAATTGAGTTTAACATGATTAATTATTTTCATATTTAAAATAAAATCACATTTATATATATATTATCTATTTAATTAAAAACTTTTATTATATTATTTTAAATTTATCTAATTATATTCAATTATTTTATAGATTTAAAATTTTATTAATTAATAATATATTTGTCATTTTTTATGTAGAAATTTTAAAAGATATGACTAAATTAATTAATTTCACATTAATATACTCTTATATTAATTAATATTACTTTCATTATTATCATATAATAATATAAAAAATTTAAATGTCAATTTAGTAGTATAATTACAAATAAAATGTATCCTCGTCAATTCAAAAGTTTTTTTTTCAAACTAGGGGTGAGCATTCGATCAAATTGAATTGAATGAAAAATTTTCGAATTAATCAAGATGACGAGTCTTATTTTATCATCCTAATTTGATTTTATAAAATTTCGAATTAAGTCAAGTGAAATGAATTCGAGTCAAGTCGAACCGGGTGAAATTGTTCAAGTTAATTTAAAAAAATTAAACATGTTAAATTAAAATCTCATTACAGTATAATTAATTCCATGTTAGAGCATATAAATTTTCAACTATATATAAATTTGAATCATTAATTAATTAATTTAGGTTGCAAAATTATTATTTTAGAAAAAAAATTAATTTTTTAACTTTCTTTATATATTCTTTCAAATTTTTTACATATTTTTTTTAAAATATAAATTTAAGAATTTTTATAAATATTTTCGAATTTTAAATTTATTTTAAATTTTTTGTAAGTTTGGTTGAAAGAGACCAATTTGCTCATTTTCAAAATTGACAATGAACAAAATAGTATTTATATCAATCTATTATTTGAATTATTTGAGTTATTTGAATTGTAACATTCTACTCAAATTGAATTCAAAACTAGAACTAACTATTCAAGGAATAACTCAAAATTTAATTTTTTTCGATATTTTTAAATCGAATCAAATTTTGTTCATTCCTACTTCAAACTCATATATATATATATATATATAATAAATATTAATTGAGTACATATTGCAGTTTTAAAATACCACATAAACTCACTTCTATTATACCAAATAATTATATTTAATTGTTAAGAGTGGTTGGGAAAATTTTATGCTACTAGCTGTATATATATATATATATATATATTCAACTTTTTACAATGACCTTTCTATAGAATACCAATCTTAAAAGAAGATAGTTTTTTTTTGTTTTTGCTTTTTTTCTCAATTTGTTCTCTTCACTTTTCTTTTTTCTTTTGAAGATAAGGAATTTATACTTTTTTAAAAGAGGCAAAGGTGAAATTCTTCATCAATCTTTCCAAGGTAGATGCTACCATTTTGGTTGTCCAATGGAATATATCTTGAGAATTTCAAATTTGAGAAAACAAAATATAGGGTAAATTTTCATTAAAATAAAATTATGATATGATATGAAGAAAGAATATAATCATGTGATCATATGAATTTCAACTTAATTAAGATCATTGCTTATGACAGAATTCAAATACTTTTTAAGACCATTTTTTTAATTATAAGGTATTTAATTAAGTTTTTTTAATAATTTTTTTTATCTTTAGTTCCTACAAACTTTTTAAATTTTATTTTCACCTATCCAACACTAAATTTTTAATTGGGTAAACTACACTGCTGGTCACCTTAAAATAGTTTTGCATCTATTTTAGTTATTCTAATTTTTTTTTGTTAATTTAGTAAATTTAATTAAGAAAATTACTTAAATTGGTCAGTGTCATTAAAATTTTTGTTAATTCACTAGCGGATTATTCATGTGCCATTTTTTTTTCTTTTGACTAAAGTTAGGAATTTCTTTATAATTAGTCCAAAACACTTTCTTTTGGTTTACTTGCAACATGAAGATTTCAATAGTTACATCAACATTTGAATCCTCTTTAAGAAGAGAAAATCCAATGACGACGACGATGGACCATTACCCCACTCTTTCCGATGAGCACGCCCACCGGCCTCCCTACCGCTACTGACATTTACGACGATATTGTATCTGTTGTGACTTCAAGTAAAGCTTCTCACTTTTACTTCCTATTCTTTTTGTTTGTTTGATAAATATATGTTTCTGCAATTTAAAAAGAAACTTTCATGGTTTTATTCCTACATATTTCATGGTTTTATCTCAACTTCAAATTATCCAAATCACATAGGTTTCTTTTCTAAATTGGAGAAAAATATAATTATCAAACCAAAAATGGAAGTAAAAGAGAGAAGTTTTACTCAGGGGCGAAGCCGCCAGCCCCCTAAAATGTAAATTTACTCTTTTGACCCTTAAAATCTTTAAAAATTGTAAAATTTCACTTTGGCCCCCCTTAAAATTATTAAAATTCGATTTAATCCTTTACAAATTATAAAGATATAAACTATGAAAAATTAAAATTTTATCCGACCCCCTTAAAAATTTGTTCTGGCTTCGCCCCTAGTTTTACTTGAAGTAATTGTAGAGTCAGCATCGTCATGGTCATTAGTAGCGGAAGAAAAGTCAATGGGCTCATCAAAAAGAATGGGGTCATGTTCCGTCATCACTACCATTGGATTCTTTCTTCTTAAAGAGGACTCAAATATTGATGATGTCACTATTAAAATCTTCATGTTCCGAGTAAATAAAAAAAGTGTTTTGGACTAATTATAAAGAGGTCCCTAACTTTAGTCAAAAGTCAAAAATGCCATATCAAAAATCCGTTAACAAATTATAGAATTTTTAACCATAGTGATCAATTCTAACAATTTGCTTAATTAACGTGACCAAATTCAAAAATTAAAGTAACCAAAATAAAAACGATGCTATTATGTACTTTATCCTTTTTAATTTCACCCTATTGAAAATTATGACCATGATAAGATGCTACCAATGTAACTCCTTGCCGTTTAAGTCCTTGAAATACATTCAACATTATATTTTATTATGTAAGTTGTTTTATATATTTGAATACCAAAGTCCTTGATGTTTTATATATTTGAATACCTAAGTCCTTGAAATACATTCAACGTGATATATAAATGAGTCAAGATTCAATATAGAAACATGATTCATAAAAAGCTTGAAAACAAGAATTTCAATTTTCCAATATGTAACAAATTCAAAATTTTGAAAATTTTTATGCTACTTTTGAAATCCGAATTCTCAAACACAACCCTACCCCAAAAAGAAAAAATTCCAAATGATATAGACATGAGAGGAGGATAGCAAGCCAAGCATTCTCCCACCTCCTTTATCAAGATTCCCTTCCTTTGAGCTCTTGCACCAGAGGCCCCCACAGATGCCTTCCCTTTGCAACATTTCAATGTACTTCCTCATCTATAAATACATCAAGTGCATAGCTCTGGATATACATTGCAAATTAGCTAACTACTTTAGAAACTCAAACAAACTTTTTAGTTCTCAACTCTCTCAAATTCACCATGGCTGACAAGTGTGGCAACTGCGATTGCGCTGACAAGAGCCAGTGTGTGTAAGTAATCCAAAATCATCGACCCTTGATGAAACTTTCAAGCAGTTCCTAGTGTTGTGTGTGATTTGAGATTATGTTGCTTTTTTAGTTCTGCATGATTTATAGATGCACATTACTACATGTATGTCACCATTATGCTGGATAAAAGCTTTTCAAAAGTATTTATGATCCCATGCTTCCTCAAGGAGATCCTATGTTACCCGGTATATCCGATACGGATCAACATAGCTAACTGCTTTGTTTAATAAGCTTGTTGTAACTAAGTGCATGAGTTTGCAATCAATATTCATTGAAACTGAAGGCTTTTTTTTTTTTTTTCTATGCTTACAGGAAGAAAGGAAACAGCTTGGTCATTGAGACTGAGGAGAGGTATATTTTCTGATCTTCAAAGACTAATATCTGCAAAGAAACAAACCAACATACACAACTTCTCGCATGCTGCCATCAAATAACATCTGAACCATCCCTGATAATTTTTCAAACAAGCAATAAAAAACTTGTCTGATGCATGATCCGCTACATGCAAGCATCAGTACTTTTGTCTCTTATTTATCATTTACTTACTTAGAGAAGCAAAAAAGGGAATTGCTTGCACTGTTGAAAATTGAGAATTAAGTTTAAAGTTGCATTCACATATGCTAAATATAACCTGTTATGTCATTTCTGTGCAGCTACATCAGCACCGTAGTGGTCGAGCCTCTGGCAGAGAACGATGGCAAGTGCAAGTGCGGAACTAGCTGCAGCTGCACAAACTGCACATGTGGCAGTCACTAAGCAGACATATAGAATGATGAAGTTTGGGACCTAAAAAGAATAAAAGTTGGGTTGAATAATTTGTGTCTTTTGTTGTAGTTTGAGTGTGTTTTCTTGTCTATCTGTCCGATGATTGTCTATGTCTCTCATTTTATACAATGATGGAATGACCATGTCAATGGCCTTTGTCTGATTAATGAACTATTATTAGTATAAATCTTCTGCCTTGACTCTAAACTGCATTTGGATATCAACAACAAAGCAGCCTTTCAAGTTTCAAATGGTAGCTCCATATATCAAACTGATCAAGTCATTACCGGACTTATAATCACTGCAGTTGCAGAGTGCAACGCAGGAAAATGCTACACCCTGAATATTAATAAGCTAAAGCTGTTCATAGTTCCAGGCGACTAGCAATATGCAGAGATTTATCTTACAGAGAACAAAAAGGATCTAGAACACCGGGTAGTTTGACAAAGAGAAACGAAGAAGAAAAGAAGAATATTGAATAATAAACCTAATAATAACACCTAAAGAAACCCTATCACCATTAACTTCTGAATTGCAATGACATAAAAAATAATAAAGAAGAATAAAATGCTTAAGTCTTCAAGGTTGAGCCATTTTACACCAACTATCTATGTACAAGGTAAAGGTGAATATTGATTAAATTTTGATACTTTGACTAGAACCAGTAAACCAAGGTTAAGAGAATAGCTCAATCCTAACAATTATGTTCATTCCTTTTTTTATGCTTTTCTACAAAGGAAAACAATTCAAACATAAAGATATAAAGGAAAATGAAAACCGCAAGAATTTATTCCCCATGTTGGCCTTCATTATCAATTAAGTTGTCACCAAGATACCATTCTAGCACTAAGGCCATTCTAGCATTAAGGGTGTGCTTGATTGAATGGACAAGCGGAAGGGTGGAAGAGCGGAAGAAGACAACGGAAAAGAGGAAAGAAAATAATCTTTTTAAGTGTGCTTGGTAGGAAAGAAAAGTGAGAAGAAAGAATATACGAAAGATGATCATTTTTCATTTTAATGTATGAAAACAAATCATTCCCAATTGGAATACTAAGAGGAGAAAACGAGAGAGAAGTAAGTTAAGTGTTCAAAATTATACATTTCTTATATTTTTCATTTTCTTTCCTCTCATTTTTTTTAACTCTACCAAGCAATGAATCGAAAGAAAATTACTTTTTCTTTCAATTTTTCCATATTTTCTACCAAGCACACCAATGGAAAGAATAAACATATTTGCTATCTTTCCACTTTTCCACTTCAATTTTTCATCTTTCCAACTTTCTTTTCTTCTTAGTGAGCAAAGCTTAAGGATGTGCTTGATTGAGTGAAAAAGTGGGAGGAAGGAAGGAGGGATTGAAAGTGGAAAGAAAATAAATATCAAGTGTGCTTAGTAGAAATAACAAGTGGAAGGAAAATAAGAACGATGATCATTTTCCTTCTTAATGCATACAAATGAATCATTCCAAATTGAAATGATAAGTGAAGAGAAAATGAGAAAGGTTGAAATCAAAGGTGAATTTTACAAAATTATGCTACTTTTAATTTTTTTTCTTTCCACTCATTTTTCAACTCTACTAAGTAATGAATGGAAAGATTTTTTTTTTCATCCTTTCCTACCAAGCATAACAATGGAAATTTATATATATAATATATATGTTTTCTCCTCCAATTTTTCATCTTGTTGATTTTCTTTCTACCCTACAAAGGAAATCTTAAATTTGCGCAATCTTCTTGGTCAAAATTTTTACCAACATAGGTTACACAATAACACAAGTAGTAATAGAAATTGAATAAGAGAGTCAGCTAATAGAAAAGTACAGAAGGGGAAATGTTTACTCAAGGAACCAAGGCATACAGAGTTTCGCTCTATCCTATCATGATTCATATAAGCATTCCAGATGTTTCAATTCATTCAATAGAGGTAAATAACCTCATAAAAAAGAAAAATAAAAAAACAAAAATGAACAGTTTACGATAAAGCTTTCTTTTTATTTCTGGATTCTTTTTTGTCAAATCATATCTGTTTAATCCTCTAATAACTAGTTTGTACCTCAAATTGTTTTCATTCTATGAACTTCAAATACCAATCTCAAACATTGAAGCCCTCTGCACGAAGGCATATACGATGAGCCTCTATCCATTTTGCACAAGCTTCTTCACCATGCTCCACAATGCATTCATCTCTCAGCTTCTTTGTCTCGGGGCAAGCACAGCAAATTTTCTTCTTTGGCTTTGATTCTGGACCAGATGTTGCCGTTGTTGATCCCCGGTTTAGCTGTAAGAGAGGCAAGGCTAAGGCAGATGTGCTTTGTGTTGGCAACTCACCCATTGTCTCAGACGGTAAGCAAACGTAAGATACTGTTACGGAAATCGAGAAAGAGAAAAACATATCACAAGAAAGCAGAAGAAAAATGAAATGTCACTAAGGACAATGAAGTAATTTCATCAAAAAAGACTACGAAAAACAGCTTAGGCCATGATAACATGAATCTTATCACAACCAGAAAACTGCAGATAATGTCTATTACTTTTTGTTTTTGATCATTCAACTACCAATATCAGCATATATACATTTTATACCATCCTTAATTGATACTGAAAGAAAGCGCATAACAATCACAAAACCAATTTATCTAGTATGATTTGAACTGAATTCGATAAGAACTTCACAAATTTATGTGAACAGCTAAAAGCAGGCCATCACTCAAAAGAAAACAAGAAAAGGTTCTTGAAAAGTTTAAAAGTGCCAATTTAGGTATTCATATGTATAGTTCGGATAAAATAGTAAACGAATAGGGATTAACTGAATTATTTCATCTACCCTTAACCAAACCATTTTTCGAATTAACCCAATTTTCGGGCAACTTAACAGTAAGATCAAGCTCCACCTTGATCCTCGCTAAAGTTTAGTCCAAAAAACATAGCCAATTTTCATCCCAAAAAAAAGGGAAAAGAAGCCATAATTCATCAGAAATACAAAAACCCAGACAGAAAATGACATGAATCAAACAAATTAACACTTTGCAATGATAAAAATCTAATCTTTTATCTCTACAAGTTTTTTTTTTCCTTTTGTTTCCCATAGTTTAATCATTTGCCTCTAGTGAATCAAGAAATAGATAGAAAAACAAAAGATAATTAATTAATTAATAAAAAGAAGAGCTTACCCTTGAATTTTAAGTAAACGGAGCCGGCAACCAGGTGAGGGGTTTTTCAGAGGTTTTAAGGGAGGCAAGAAAGGAAGAAAAGTGATTCGGTTTTACGGTTTAAAAGCAGGCCACGTTGCTGTCGGGTCGGGTCAGACCTTTTTATTGGTTGAAAATTATTATTCCTAAGAAAAGTAAATTGGAAATACTCACCCTATATTGTTTCCAATGATATTTAGGCAAAAATATTTGAAACAATGCAATTTTTATTTACAAATAAATAATAATTTAACAAATATTAATATAATTCTTTAAAAAAAATATTAATATAATAAGTATTCAATTTAATATAATTAAAAATACAAACATTCATTGATTTGTTGTTTGCTTACTGCCTTTATATAATTCAGAAAATACTAATTTTCTCGAAGTCTTTTGTTCATATTTCTCATAAAATAGTGTTATTCGATAATATTTATTTAGTAGACTCCTTGGTAACCGAAGCGAGCATTCAAATAGCTGTCCTATGTTCATTCGTGAATGTACTCCTAATGGGTTGAAGTCCATATCAACAAATATTTTGTCTTGCAGATAAGGCATTATCCTGTTTAGGTAAAATTTTTGAAATGATCCCTTTATTTCTATGTCTTCCGGCTACTTTGATTTCGTGTTTTTGTGAAATATATACACAAATCTTTTTCAGATTATCGCAATTTAGAGTGTGATCGATAAATCAATGAAATTTTCTATTTTATTGAAAATAAAAAAATTCCAACATTTAATTTCTTAATTAGGTTTGATAAATATATTAACTTTTTACTTAATAAAAAATTTTCAACAAAAAAGTATTATATATGATATAAATAACTACATATCATTTAATGTAAAAAATATTAAATTCGATTTTATTTTTCAAAAATTTTATTCTTGAAATAATCATGTCGTTATTTTATTAAAAATTAAAATATTCAAAATTTAACTTTTAAAATCAAGATTTACTAAATTCAAATAAAATATTTATATTCAGTGTTTAATCTTTATTAATATACTAAACAATTTTATAATACAAAATCAATATTTAATATTTCAACACTTAATTTTCAGTTTATTAAATGCATTATGTTAGTTCTGTTGACATCATTGTTATTATACCAATCACTCAACGTAGATTCAAGAGTGCTCAAATGCTAAGGAATTATAAGTAAATATAGACATTGTTAGGAGGATTTTACTTGAATACCACCCTTAACCTAAACATGATTAAACTCAGACCGTAAAACAAATAAAGATACCTATGATCATGCAAAAAAATAGTTTTGATGTTAAAAGTTTTAAAGTTTAAGCATGTTTGTTTTATGAAAAATAATCAAACCAAGTGTAAAAGTTCAATTCTTTGTTAAAAAAATCAAAGGAAAAAAAGACTCATTTTACCGATTTTTATTTTCTTAATTCCCATTCTTTCATTGATATTGACAATTTTTTTATTTAACTCAATAAACTAATTGATTCTCGATCCAACTAATTAAATCAACTTACCTAGTTTTATATTTCACGATGACAATTTCTTACTTTTTTTTTTTTTTAGGCATGAAAATTACAGGGAAATTATTGCTTTACACTAGAATACATTGAGCCATGAAAAGTGTATTCTCACCATTGCATTAAAAGCAAATATGGCAACCTCATATCACATTCCTTTGCACTTTTCTTTCAACTCAAGCATTTTCCTTACCTTATGCAAGAATCAAGTAAGACACATTCTAAGATCCCCTTTTAACTCCCTTGTTCTTTTCTAAGGATTTAAATAATCATCGCAATACGATTTTATAATTTATTTGTGGGGTATAGACTAATCATTTCTATTTCGAATTGAATCTTTTTTTGATAAAGTTAAATGTAAACTTGACCCAATTCTATTTGACTGTAAAAAATAACAATTAAATCCAAATTAGGCCAAACCCAAAACTAACACAGACTAACACAGACGCGAAATAACCCTGAACCAGGGATTTAAATTGCGGTCGCGGTCGCGTTTTCGGTCGCGTCGCGTTTGTCGCGGTCGCGGACATAACGGACGCTATTGCGGTCACTGCGGATATCGCGATCATGATTTTTTTTCAAATTCGCACAACTTATTGTAAAACATAGTAATTATAATTATAATTATAAAAATTCACTTTTAATGATTTTAGAATGTTTTCTAGCACTTATAAATCTTTATTAATATGATATGAGAACACAACTTTATATATGAAGTCCATGTCATATTAAAAATTGTGTCCAGAAATTTATATATATATTTAAATTTAATAAAGAAATTTTCAAATAATTATTTTAAGACAAATTTTAACAATGGATAGGTGGATAAAAGCACAATTTACATGCCTATTTTCTAGTGGTTAAAATGGACGGTGGCTGCCCCTAATTAATGAGTAAAACAAGAGTCAAAGAAGAAACAAAACAGAGCAGCATGCCAATTGCCAATAAAGCCACAAACATAAACAAAAACAGAAAAATTAAAAGAAAATGAAACGATTCTTTTTATTCCCTAACCCTAACCAGTAGCCTCCAAGGCTCCAAGCCTCCAACTCATCAGACTATCAACAAAAATGGCCGAATCTCTACTGCTGTTGAAACTTGAAAGTGTGAAAAATCAGGTAAAGGAATACTGGCTTAGAACTTAGAAGGGCTGAGAAAGAACTGGAAGAAACCTAGAAGTACTTCGAAGAGGAAATAGATGGGTTTGCTTTTCAGATTCAAGTCCTCGGCAGTTGGCTCGGCTCCTTGCTTTCATCTGCTGCTTGTTGTTTGCCCATCTATAAGAAACAGAATTTCATATTTCTTTTTCTATTGGTTTTGAGTTTTGATTACTTTTTTTGTTTCTTTGACTTCTTTTTACTTTTTTTTTAATTGAAAGCTCTCTGATTTTGCACTTTGCAGGTGGGGAATATATTCCCTTTTGTTTTTCACTGTTTCTGTCGATTTTTGTTTGAGGGGATGACTTTTTTTTTAAAATTTACTGTAACGGAAAATAACGGGAATAGCGGCCCGTTATTGCCGCAATTGGCCGTTACCCGTTAAGTTGCGGCCGCGACCCACCGCTATTGGCGTGACTCCGCTTCACACCGCTATTTTCAGCAAAAGCGGTTTCGGACGGTGCCGCTACCGCTATATAACGGCCGCTATTCTGATATCATCCCGCTATTTGAATCCCTGCCCTGAACTTAAACAAGTCCAACTAAATAACCAGAACTACTTAAACCCGAAATGATCCATGTAATAATCCAATCCCCTTCCCTAAAGAAACTTGAACCAAAATAATTAAAATCTTTTATGATCAGAACTCGAAATGATTTGAACACAAAATTGACACAAATCCAAATAAAAAAAAAGTTAATCTAAATTAACTCGGAACAAAATCAATTTCACCCACTTAAAAAGTCTAACTATACATGAAATCTAACCAGAAACACATGCTATTGCAATTTCGATTCAGATTTGATCAGTTTTCCAGAAATCCCCACCACTATGAACATACAGTTTATTCTTTTTTTCAATCAAACTAATCATATTTTTCCCTCCATGAACACACCAAAAGGAAAATCCAAGAAAGTGCCAAAGCAATATCCCCAAGAGCTTGTCTAAGCCATTCATGACCAAAACCCAGAAGCTTTCCTTCAAAACAAACTCTCCAAGTAGCCATAGAAACATGAACTAACACACACCCTTTAGCAAAGAAGCTTTGGAACTCTCCATCTTTAACGAATGCCACCATGAACAACACGAAACCAATAGTGAACAAAAGCAACCCAGAAAAGGATTCTGAGGTTTGGATCAAGAGTTGATCATGAGGCGTTGAACCTTGCAATTTGCTTGCTATTTCATGACCGTGACCCAAAACTATGACTTCCTTAGTGTAAAACATCATTAAAGCTCCACAAGTGATGGCGACTATGGATTGGAGCATACAGATAATGAAGAACCCTGGTAAGCTCATTGATCAAAGAAACTAAAGGAAACCTTTCCTTTTCTTTAACCAAGAACTGATTCAATGATTAGAAAACTTTGTAAGACATGATCTATATGTAAAAAAGAAAATAAAAACTTACTGGTATTCGAGTATTTGATTCAATGATTGGTGCATGATCTCGATTCTCGAGCTATTTTTTTTGTAAACAAGATGGAAGTTTGGATCTAAAACACTGACCCCAGAGCTGAGATTTTGGAATTAAAAGGGACTGGGTGGAATGGAAGAAGCAAAAAGGTGCTTATTATATGCATAATGATAAATTTTATCCTCAATGTTTATATATTTTTTAATTTGATCCTTATTTTTTTAAAATTAAATTTAACTATAAACCTTCCAAAAATAATAAAATAATTTTTCTAATGAAACATTACAAAAATATTAATATTTTAATTATTATTTTTGGTGTAAAAATACCTAAATAAACTAATTCCCTAGACTTATCATTCATTACTTCTATAATTTCCTAAAATACTTTCATCGTCTAAGTTATTCTCGCTACTTGGACCTCAACTTTGTGCTAAGCTATATTGTATTGCCCAACATAATAAAATCTTAATAGTTTCTAAAAATTTTCAAGAAAGATCCTAAAAGACAAAGAGATTTATGTTCTTCTATATGTGCCGTGCCAGCAACCTGAAGTGGGTTGGCCATGGAACCCCATTCCTCACTCTCCAACCTGAGTTATCCAAATTAGCCTTGGTCCATTTCAATAGATTTCTTAAGAAGACTTGTGTTCGGTGTACGTATATTTTGTACTGATATAACACTATTTATCTAATATGACACATCAAGAAATATTTTAAAATTTATAAAACTATTAAAAAAATTAAAATTCAAAAAATATATAAAAAAAATAAACATGAAGTACATGGAAATTGTCATGTAGGTTGTCATATTTAAAAAATTAAATATTTTTGTTAAAAAAAGTAAATCGATTATTTTTTAAAGGTTGAGTCAAATTTAAATTTTAAAAAAAAGGGAATACAAATTAAGTTGACAAAAATATAAATATTAAAGACTAAATTTGTTATAATACCTTTTATTATATAACATTGGAATTTATAGTGGAAGAAAATCAAGCCAAGTATCCAACTGTCCAAATAAATATAAATTTAACTATTTTACAAGAGATTTTATTTGGATATAAATAAAAAAATTAATAATAAAATGCCATGTTTCTATGTTTTTGGTTACTTCCCAATTCTGCAAAGAGACTTGAAACATAGGTGGGGTATGAAGTGATGGGTGAAACACTTTTTTTCCTTTTCTACAATAATTACAATAATAGTGACATATGTTGTCTTAATGTTTATTATATATGGAATTGGATAAGTGGGGCCTAAGCTTTTAGACATTGTGTTGGCCTATTGATAAATTCTAATAAAATTTTCTACCTAAAAGTGCATTTTTTTTAATTTCTTGAATAGGGGAGATGTGATTGGTTGATTGGTCCCTTATTTATAGAGTAATGGGTCACCATATTTGATACTTTTTTGGCTTATTTGCACTACTTGTCAAATATGATAAAAAGTTTTATGGAGAATTTTGTATTAAAAGTTGGATTAAGTTTTTGTT
Organism: Gossypium hirsutum; assembly: GCF_007990345.1. NCBI lineage: Eukaryota > Viridiplantae > Streptophyta > Magnoliopsida > Malvales > Malvaceae > Gossypium > Gossypium hirsutum. The sequence continues at coordinate 6,778,290 of NC_053427.1, forward strand.
TCTTTTGTTTTTAAAATGGGTAATGTTGACACCATTTTTTGGATAAAACGAGGTCGACTTGGATTTTGAAAAAAAAAATGAAACGGGAGTCGCCACCAATCCTTTTTTGATGAGGTGTGATCGGGTCACCTCAAAAAGTGGTTGTTTTTAATAAATGATTTAATTTTATTAAAACAACGATTTTGGTCTACGAAATTCAGAAAAATGAGTTCGGGAGTCGATTACGCACGAGGAAGGATTAGCACCCTCGATACGCCCAAAATTGGTACCTAGTTGATTAATTAGTGTCTTAGTGTCGAAAATTGAAAATTTGAAGAGTTTTTAAAAGTACGATCCTTAAAAGAAACTCTGATAACGTGAATTGAAATATAAGATTCTCTTGTTCCGAAGGAATATCACATCCAGCACGTTAGGACACGATACTCTAAACCATCGAAACCAAGATCACCTTATAGTTTAATGAAACCATACTTTGAAGCTTTAAGAGGATATTTGGCTATTTAGTCGAACGAGAAATCGAAACCCAGCACGTTAGGGCACGTTTTCTCGATTTTCCAAACGCGAAATATTGCCTTATTTAGAAAAATACAAGTGAAATTCCGGAGAGATATTCGATTATTTTGGACAAACGGGAGATTGCAGCCCAGCACGATAGGGCACTATTCCGCGAATTGCCAAATATTGAGTCTCGTCTTCATGATAAATAAAATATAATAAGTATAATAAACTATATTTAAAATTATTATAAAATATGTATATAAAAAGAAATAGTACAAAAAATGATTATTAGTAAAACAAAAATAATATAACAAGTAATGTGATACATATAATGACGATTTATACATAAAATAATTCGTTTTATTTTAAATATATATATATGAAGCATATAACAAATATATAAATAAATAAATAATATAATAATGTGAAACTTAACTCCAATTGATCAAATTAGATGAAAAGAAATAAGAAATAATGAAAATGATATAATAAGTATAATAAATAATAGTGTAAAAAATAGTATAATAAATAATAGGAAAATAATTTTAAAATGATAATAAAAAATAGTAATATTAGATTAATAATAATACCAAAAAAAAATTTTGTGATAAAAGTGCCTAAAATAAACAAAATAGGGCTTAATTGAATTAAAAAATAAAATTCTGGAGTGAAAACAGAATAAAAGGATACAAGGGGACCAAAATGGACACGTGGGTAATGAGGGAGGGGTCTGGGCGCAAATTTCCGGGGTAATTTGAAAGCATTTAAAGAAAACAAAAAAAGACTTGATTGAACGTAGGCACCCAAGACAGGGACTAATCGCGAAAATTTCCCATTTAAGAAATGTGCACATTTCCATCCCTTAATGCACGGTCAGCTTTTTCCCTTCCCAAGGCTCTACTTTTGAGGGGAAAAAAAACAAATGAAGCCTACTTTTTTATTTTTTTATTTTTAAAACATTGAACAAAACAAAAAAATAAAAAACAAAAATTACTCATCACCTCTCTTATTTTCCTTAAAGAAAAAAAACAGAGAAAGCTCCCAAATTTTCTCTTAGGCCTGCGCCACCTTCGGAGATCGGCGAGCCAAGGTCGCTAGTTCGTCGGTAAGTCCCCTCTCTCCCTCTCTTTTTTTTTTAAAAAAATGTTTTTTTAAAAAAAAATTGAAAAGGAAACAGAACAAACGAAATCCAAATCAAGAGAAAATTCCAAAAAAAAAAGAAAAATCACCTTTGAAAGAAAACCTAAAGAAATAGACGCTATTTAGACTATCATTTCTTAAATGTTTCCAACCCTTAGGTTTGGTTAGTTCTAAACAATAGTCCTGTTTCAGGTCATCGTATTATTTAGAAACTTTCAGAGTAATATGCAGAACTCCTTCTGCATGTGTATTGTCAGTCCATTAATCGTTATTTCAATGAAAAATGCTTGAAAAAGATTATCAAAATGGACAAAATGAAATTTTGTTGAGAGCAAAGCTCTAAACAAACAAATCAATCAAGATAGCAAATTTTGCTGAGATACGAGATGAATAAGATGAAAAAGATTATCACAATGGATAAGATGAAAATTTGTTGAGAGCAAAGCTCTAAATGAACAAATTAATCAAGATAGCAAATTTTGCTAGAATACAAAATGAGAATAAATTAATCAAGATGATGTATTTTGTCAAAAATACAAAAAATGAATAAAATGGAAATAGGTGCCCCAGATATCGTAGCATGAGCTTCTTTGTCCCAAACTTCTTAAGGACCCTTTTGAAAACTTGATATGTGTTTAGAAGTCCTAGAAGGCTTTGTTGATAACCCAAGATGTAGCATCCCTCATTCTTATTAATTCAGAAAGGGCAAGACTACCGCATGCCCCACCTTTGATCAAAATTTGAACTGCCCATTTCTGGGTTTTCAATTCAAAACCCTTTGGTCTCAAGGCGCCCTTTGCGGGTTTTCACCTTGGCCTCTCCTTTTTTTCTTTTTGTTCATTTTTTGTTTCTTTTTTCGAGTGAAGTATTTATTGCTTGAATCAGAATTCTCAAGATTAGGCAGGTTTTTGCCATCCATCTTGGTTAATATCGACGCTTTTTCAGATAAGGCCTTCCACATAAGGTCCTTTCCAGTTTGACATAGACTTTCCTATGAAGTCCTTCTGCATGGGAAGGATCTTCCTCGATATTAGATCCCCTCATGGAATTCTCTAGGGTGAACCTTTTTGGTGAGCTCACATCATTTGCTTTTGGTACATTTGACCATGACGGATAGCTGTTAACCTTTTCTCTTCAATTGTATCGGACCTGGATCCATTCTACTTCATCCAACTTCAACTTTGACAAGGCTCGAAGGGAAGGAATATCAACTTCGATGGGTAAAACTGTCCCTATTCCATATGCCAATGAGAAATGAGTTGTCCTGGTAGAGTTTTTTTTGTTTTTGCTTTTGTTTTTTATTTGGTTTTTATTTGTTCTTTTTTTTTGGCCTCCACTAAACTGTTCATTTTGAGGGCAACATGGTGTTAATCTTGAACAAACTGCAAACTTCTGATGTCGTGCCGTTGTTCAAATTCAATGCATTATCTAATATGATCCTTTTTGGCATTCCATATTGACATATGATTCTTCAAGAAATTTGCCGAGTGTCGACTTTATGATATTGGCATATGAAACAACCTCTACCCACTTGATGAAGTAATCAACGAACACAAAGATAGATCGATGACCGCCAGAAGCTTTTGGCGAGGTCGGCCCAAATAACATCCATGCCCCTCATAGAGAAAGTCCATGTAAAATTCATAACATGAAGAGATAAAGGAATCACATAAATCTTGTCTCCGTAAATTTGGCACTTGTGGTGTTTCTTGGTATAACTGGTGCAATCCCCTTCCATGGTGGGCCAGCAGTACCCAAATCTCATGATTTGCTTGACCATTGCAAAACCATTAGCACGTGTTCCTCGTCCAAGATCTTCTTAACCTCAAGAGCATCCACTTGTCTAAAAACATCTTTGAATTCTTAGAGTAACTCAATGACGTCTCGCTTTGTCTCTGCAGTGATACAGGCTCTAATCTTCACCTTTTTCTCTTCTCCTAAGCTCACAATTCCCCACTGAATTTTTTTTGTAAGGTTGGATCTATTTTTCGACTTGCCTTACCATCCTTAACAAATCAGGAGATAAACTACAGTCTTGATCATCTTCGAAGTCTTGAGGATCCTCTAGACACATATCTTGCTTGAAAGAAAGTTCTGAGTCAATAGCAGTGTCGCTCATATCATTGATATCTGGAGACCTATTCTAGGGACGAAGGAAGTCTCAAAGAGCTAACGAATCAAAGGGTAATTACCTGGTGGTATGAGTATGAATGAATTGGAAGGAACAAAAGAATATTTGCCAAAACAAGACACAAAGATGCATTTCGTTGAAATAAAGAATAGTGGACATGTGCCTTTTCACAAAAGGATTTTCTATTGCTCCCAGGCTTAGAACAATAAGAGCGTTCCAAATATTACTCTGAAATGGTCCTAAAAATTACAAGAATCTCCTCCACGGTCCAGTTGTTTAAAACGCCTCTAGGGATGTAGAAACAAATTCAAGATAGGTTTTTTTATTTTTTAGTTCTTTTTCAAAGGCATACACATCTTCACCTTTCGAACCATCGATATATTCAAAGAATTCCAATCCATCTGGTTTTGTACTAGAGTTCTAAACTCGACGTACTTTTGGATTTTAGGAAATTTATTGTATGCAATGAAATGTAATGTTGATGCATGAACGCGTATTTTTGGATTTTAGGAAATTTATTGTATGTAATAAAATGTAATGTTAATGCATGAACGCGTATTTTTGGATTTTAGGAAATTTATTGTATGTAATGAAATGTAATGTTAATGAATGAAGAGATACGTGCAATGAAATGTAATGTAGATGTATGAATGCAAAAAGAGACATTGATTCTTGATTCAATTCTATTAGAACAACTTTACTAGAAAACAAATCTCTTTACATAAAGCGGATACATATACGGCTTTGCCCTCATATGCGGAGACATTCGATCATTTTCTTCGTTCGAGCGTTAAGATAAGTCTCACGAACTCTTCAAAAGGGACGTATCTTATATCTCCTTTTTACTCAATCCGGGCCGTGACTCGTTGCTCACTAAACCTCATGGTGCTCGTTGGCTTCTCTTTTAAGAAAGTTCAGCGGCTCTCGAATAATCCTTGTCACATTAAATTCTCGGGCCACGGAGCAATGGTTGTGTGGTCCTCCATTAAACTATCATCCTTCTCTTATCACGTTTTCTTGGACCACATTCGGACAACCGTATTATTATCCACTTTATCAAGAAACCCATTTCCTTATGACAAGCTCTCTATTTAACAACTGAACGTGAATCAACACCTCTTTTTATAATGAAAATGCAATGCAATCATAACAAAAAGAAAACAGGTTAGTACCAAGCAAAAGCAAGCAAGAATAAATAGAACACCCATTTGGGTGAATACTAGGGGTTCGAAGTGGTTCTACCTAGGGTGGGCTCCTAAGGTTCACTACATGAGGTTTGGTTCTAAAGTAAGGGTACCTGAACCAGCAGATTCCTCGATCCTCACCCATTATAGGCTCATATGGACCGAGTTCAGTTCAGGGGAATACATTTCCCTATGGCCATGCGGAGATGAAAATCTCACGAAGACATAGATACGGATGTATCCCGGAAGCGATTCACTATCCCATGCGGAGGTGAAAACCTCACGAAGGCGTAGTTTCTCACTCCCACTTAAAAGGGTATGACCAGCGGTCATGCAATGCAATGTGCAGAGGTATAAAATAAAATACAGGGAAAAAAATATAACTCAAAACAAAAGAGATGCAATGAGAGGATCGTAAATTTAAATCGAATTTTCCACTTTCAACAAAAAGACAAGAAATAATCAACACGTGGCTTGACTCTCTTATCATCCCCAGTGGAGTCGCCAAGCTGTTGACACCATTTTTTGGATAAAACGGGGTCGACAAGAAATAATTATTTTTTTTCAATTTTTAATGATTTTCTAAAATCAGAATAGGGGAACTCGAAGTCATTCAGACTCTGTCTCACCACAATTTAAATATCTTATAACATAAAATCCAATTGCATGCACCGTTTCCTCTATATGAAACTAGACTCATTAGGCTTTAATCTCATTTTTTTTTTCAGCCCTTAAATCAATTTCCACAATTTATGGTGAACTTTCAATGTCAAACTACTGCTACTTACCAAAAACTGTTTTAGTACAAATATTGTTAACTAGTTTATAACATCTTTACTTCAATTCATTCAAACTCTATACATGCCATATAAATCTTTAAACATAAAACAAAAACTACCAGAATTGATCTGAATAGTGTGCCCTGTTGTGTTGATCCGATCTACCAACTTCTCTTTAATTCAATCTACAAAAGAAATTATCAAACACACACAAGTAAGCTTATTGAAGCTTAGTAAGCTCATAGGCATAAAAACACAAATCATATCAAATATTGTACACAATCATATATCTATTAGTTTAACTATTTCATCCTCCAAATCACAATTTCATTAATAACTCATTGGAATAATTTCCATATGGCTACTCACAATTTAACTCCCTTAGGCCCATTTCTCATTTACTTCATTGTCAAATTAGGGAACAATAAGGGAATTGAGTGCTTCATTATCACATTGCCATAGTAAACTATGGACTTTCACATTGTTACGCATCACACACCGAAGCCATAGCCTTGCCATGGTCTTACACGGTTCACATATCATACCGAAGCCATATCCCAGACATGGTCTTATACGGAATCACATTATCACATTATACCGATGCCATAGCCCAGCTATGGTCTTATACGGAGTCACATTATCACATTGCACCGATGCCATAGCCCAGCTATGGTCTCAAACGGGCGCACTTATCACATATTTTTCGTCAATTCATCAAGGTCACAGAATAGAAGCACTCAAATCCATTGTTCCTACTAATTTGTACTTTTAATTACACATTATTTATTAGTTAATGCAAATTGATAGTATTCATCAACAATAAAATACTTTAACAATCATAAGATTTTCATATCAAAACATTGAATTTTGCCATATGAACTTACCTGGACTAATTTGCAAAAGTCGTAGGAATTTAGGGACTATTCTTGACTTTTCTCCTTTCCACGATTCAGTTCGTTTTCTTGATCTATAATTATAAAATCATTCCTTCATTAGCATCCATTTCAATTCTATTCTATTTCACAATTTATGCCCTTAAATTTTTGAAATTACACAATTACCCTAAACTTTTCAATTTTTACAATTTAGTCCCTGCTTAATTTATTCATCAATTGAACTAATTATTCTCAAATAACACTTTATTTAAACATTATAAACTATTTCACAGCCTTTGACATTCAAAGTTTCATCACAAAACCCTAATTTTATAACTTTCACAATTAGGTCCTAAATAATGACTTCTATGAAAATCTCTTCATAAAATCATTATATAATAGAATTAAAACCTCAATTCCATGATAAATCATCATAAAATTTCAGCACTTATTCATGGAAACTTTCAAAATTATCCATATAATCAAAAACTAATGAATTAAACATATGGACCTAGTTGTAAAAGTCACAAAAACATAAAAATTATCAAGAAAAAGCAAGAATTAAACTTACATGATGTAAAATATGAAAAACCAGCTTTCTCCAGACCTTCTATGGCGTTTTGGCTGATAAAATATGAAGAGATCTCTAGATTCTTCAATTTTATTCTTATTTTATATGTTAAAGTTGTAAAATTTCCAATTTTGCCCTTATTTCCCTTATTTTTCTGCTGATTTTCTTGCCTTTGCCGTCCAGCCTATTCACTTTTAGGCTTAATTTCCCTTTAAATCTTCTTTCTTTTAACACTTGAGCTATTTAATCCTTTTAGCAAAATTTATTTTTATTACAATTTAGTCCTTTTTATTTAATTGACTACCTAATCGTTAAAATTTCTCAACCAAACTTTAATACTAGCTAAATGAAACTTCATAAATATTTATAAAAATATTTTATAGCTTGATTTTCAAATTTGAGGTCTCGATACCTCGTTTTTGACCCGTTTGACCTAATAAATTCTTTTAATTCACTAATTTCACCATTTCACAAATTCTTCTAAATTCTTACTTGACTCATAAATATTAAATTATTATCTTGTTCAATCTTATTTGTCGGATTTAGTGATCTCAAATCACCATTTCCGACACCACTGAAAATTAGGCCGTTACAAAATCAAAATCCAAATAGCTTTCTTCTCTAATCTTCGGCACTGACTATCAAATCAACTTGGATCTAAAGTATATTCTTCAACTTATTGATGGGTATTGATCCACCATACTGATATTTGAATAGTCATTTGGAGCTTGCTAGTTGGACTTTAAAAAGAAAAAACCCTAATGATCTAAATAAAACTTTCATATAGTTAAGTAACTTAATTAAAAACTTTTGAATAGTTTAATAATCATTTTGTAACTTTTTGAAATTAAACGATCAAAATGTAAATTTATTAATAATTTAGTGACATTGAATGTAGTTTATCCTTTTATTAAAGTACATAAACTTAATTTTTTTTATTTAATTAGTACTTGAACTTAAATTCCGTTATACACTTTAATACATTTACAATAACACCGTAAAAAATTGATTTTGTAATATCAATTCTATAGAAATCACTCATGCGATGAACCAAAGAACCGTTTTATTGTAAAACATTGATGGTGATAGAATAGAATATCCATTCCATTGAACCAAACTTATTGAGAGTGTTCAAAGTCGAACCTTTAATTTTGCAATACCCTTGATTGATTATTTAATTAAATTAAGCTTTTTTTACTATTTATTCTTCATTTCTCTCTCTTTTTTTGTCACTTCATCTAAAGAAATTAAGGATTAAACAAAGTTTAGCACTAAACTGACAAAATATATAAATATTGAGCATTAAATTTATTAAATATTTTTAGAATTAGAACTAAATTGATGAAATGTCTAAATATTAGAGGGCTAAACTTTAATTATGCCAATAAAAAGGACACATTAGCCTTCGTTTAATGATTTAACAGTAAAGTGACCAAAAAATCAAAATTTAAAAACATTAGTGACTAAATAAAATATTTTATAGTTCGAAGGTCAAAATAGAAACATTGTTATAGTTGAGTGACTATCTATTTAGTTTACCTTAAAATTTTCTTTGCAATTTACTTTTAGATAATTTGTTTTCTTTTAATAAAAGTGTAAAAGACTTAATTTCAAATCTACATTAAACCTATTAGTATTTAGTAGAATTTGAGCAATAATGGCGTGTTTGGTTGGGTGGAAAAATGGAAGGACGGGAGGAGAGAGTAGAGAGTGGAAAAGTGGAGAAAAAAATAAATTTTGAGTGTACTTGGTAAGGAAAAAAAAGTAAGAGGAAAGAAAATAGAAGGAACGATTATTTTCTATTTTAATGAGTAAAAATCAATCGTTTCAAATTAGACTAACGAGAGGAAAGAAAATGAGAAAGATTGTGTATTTTAGTTCAAAATTATGCATTTTTTAACTATTTTATTTTATTTCTTTTTATTTTTTAACTCTACCAAGTTATGGCGAGAAAGAAATTTACTTTCTTTCTTTTCTCTTTTTCCATCTTCCTACAAAGCACACCCATAAAAAGATAAAATATTATTTTTCATCTCTTTAATATTCCGACCTTTTCTAATTTTCTTTTCACTCTATTAAGCAAAACCCGAACCCAAATTTGGAAAATAAATTTGGTACTTCTTTTGTTAGGAAAATATAAATAGATATGATCCTAAAACTACCCCAAATTTAGAAATTAGAAATTTACAAAGATTTTATTCCAAAAAAAATAAAATTACCATAATACAAGGGTGTGATATTGAATTCGAAACAATATAGGGGGCATTATTGTACTTTTGCTTTTCAACAGATTTGTCTCTCGTAATCATCGACTCGACATTCTCGTGAGAGATTTGAAATTCATGTAAAGAACACGTGTTAAAAGGGAAATTCTACTAAAATCAAGCTTATTAATTTGGATTTATTTCCTTCTTTTACTTTTCTGTTTTTCCTTTTTGTCTTTTTCTTTCTTATTTTTATTTTTTTATTTATGCCCTAATTATTATTACTATTAATTTTAAACCATTTAATATTACGTTTTGATCATATTTACTCTTTTTGATATAATATTTAAAATTACCCATAACTTCTCCTCAACACAATAAATAGGATGGTAATGTGCTTCAGCGAACTCGAACAATGTTCATGTTAATCTAGTTAACATTCAATCAACTATGATTTAATTATTTTATCTTTACATGTTTAAACTATTTTTCATGTCAATTTTATAATCTTAATTTATTTTTTGAGAATGCAATGAATAAAATAGTTAGTATTATATCGGTCAACATATCATTTTTATCTTAATATTGATACATATTGATATGTTTTGATGTACTATTTCAAAGTTATCATTTTTTTTGAATTTTTTTCATATAAATATATAGTATAATTTTTAATTTCTTATCAATTATATACTATTTTAGTAAAAAAAAGAGAGATATATATACATATAAATTTATCTCAATTACATTCATATAAATATATTTATAGGTAAAATATAAGTTTTCAAATTACTAATTAAATTCAAAAATTTAATTTAATAACCAATAAATTTAAATGTAATTATGGAAGAATTAAAATAATTAATATAAAAAATTAAAAAATTGATTTAGAATGTCAAAATTTTATATTAATTATTGAAATAAATTAAAACACACTGAAATGATAAAATTATATTAAAATTTTAATTAAAATGAAACATAGAGTATATTGTAACGGTTGTAAATTTTTTTAATATTTTAAAAAAATAAACAAATAAATAATAATTCTAGTTTGATCGGTTCAATTGAATAATACTATTAAAAATTTTAAAAATTATAAAATAATTTATGCCCTTATTTTTTAAGACCAACCAGTTCCATTGTTAAAATATTTTTTTATATTTAAAAAAATATTTTTATGTTCTAAAATACTGTATTTAAAATCATAATCAATTTATTATTTTTGAATTACCTTAAAAAAGTTCAATCTGTTTAATTTCTCTCTCTAGAAGACAAGCATTAATGTAAAGCTAAAATCTTTCCCTTTCAGAAATTCCTTCCTTTTCGTACGTTTCTCTTTCTAGTGATGAAGAAGAACTGAAATTGGAGAGAAACAAAACTGAGATTTGACCCCATTTCTCCTTCATTTCCAAACTCTCTTCTGTATTTTCTTTACACCCTTTTACTCCACAAAAAGGGTCTCTCACCTCTTAATAATCTCTCTAAAAGGTTAATCATATAGTTTTTCTTTCATTTCTCATGTTTTTGTTTCTAGGTTTTTTGTTTTTCATTTTATCTCATGTTTGTAAATTTCTGGGTTTTTTTTTCTTTTCTATTAGTTTCATATGATTTTGCATGTTAATTATCTTGTTGGATGAAGGCTTGATCTTTTGTTGTAGCATGAGCTAATGTACTTATAATTTAGTTTTTGATCTGGATTTTATCTGATTATTGGTTTTTTCCGTTATAGTTGATCATTTATTTAGAATATATACATATATTTTTGCAATTCTACTGTTTGTTCACTCTTTTGATCTGATTAATGAGAATACTAGCTAAAGGAATGGCTTTAGATTGCACCATTTCAAATTGTATTGGCTACACTGTTCTTTAAAAATTATTTATTTTTAATATATATTGTTTTATACATGTCTATCAGGTGTCTGGTTTTAAAATTTTTATTTTATGAATGAAATAATATTTTATATTTATATTTGTTGTTATATGACATGGTATCATAATCTTTGCTTTTAGATGTTTTCAGGTAGCTCAATTTTGTGTTTAATGGGTGTTGAGGTTGTTGATTCAGACCTGGCTCAATTGTCTATTGACAAAGTGACTGAAGTAGACAAATCATTTCTTCATGAAAATGGGAAACTGGATAAGGATCCAGTTTATAATAACCCCATTGAAGTTGATTCACATAGTGAGGAACCAGATAAGGAAGAAGAGAATGGTGCGTTCGATCCCCACTTTCCGAAGGATGTGGTCGACGAGTGGCCTGCACCTAAGCAGATCCACTCTTTTCATTTTATTCGGTATCGCTTCTACGAAGATCCGGCTATAAAAGCCAAACTTGATCAGGCTGATAAAGAGATACAAAAGTGGAATAAAGCCAGGTTTAAGCTTACCGATGAATTAAAAGCAAAAAGAGTGAGTGAAAAGTTATTAATTTCAGTTAGATGTATAGCATGGTAGCCATTAATTGTCATACTTTAAAGATAATTATTAGGCCTATCATTATGTCATTACGGTGTGCTTATTGTAATACGATGAATGTAGGGGAATTAAACCCGGAAGCATTTATTTGAATGTTTGAAATTTATGTCCTTGAAATGTAATGACACTTACAGATATGCTATTGGTATAATGATTCATTATTGTTGTGTTTGCCTACAGAATTTGAGGAAAATTGTGAAAGAAGTAAAAAATAATGGCGCTGCCAGTTGGCTAAATTGTGATTATCTTTATGCTAATGCAGGCAGAACGATCAGAGATGCTTTCGCAAGTGAGAGCACTGAATGTTGATTTTGAGCAGTTTAAGACAATTTTAGATGAGAAAAAAAGGGAAATAGAACCACTGCAGCAGGCTTTAGGCAAGCTTCGCAATAATAAAGATGTTGATAATCGACTTAGTTTATGTGCATCTGAGGAAGAGCTCGACTTTATTGTATGATACTTCTATAAACTTTGACTGCATTTGGATTTATTCATTGTTTTCTGCCGCAGCTAATGCTTTACTTTTTCTCCTTTAGTCACTTCAATGGATTTTATGAATTGCAGATCCATAGCTTGCAATATCGCATTCAGCATGAAAGCATCTCGTTGAGTGAGGAGAAGCGAATCCTTAAAGAAATCAAACATCTGGAGGGAACCCGCGAGAAAGTTATTGCTAATGCTGCAATGAGATCAAAGATTCAAGATTCATTAGGCCAGAAAGAAGACATTCAAGATCAAGTTAAAGTAAGAAAATTCTATTTTCTGCCTTTATCCATCGGAGTGAGCCTCTTTTTATCTCTGAATATAGAGCACCATTGTGTTACACTAAAGAAAATGCTATATTTGTTTATTGTAGCTTATGGGTGTTGATTTGAATGGAGTAAGGAAGGAGCAGCATGCAGTCTGGTCCAAAAAAAAGAAAATTAAAGATAAATTGGATGAAACTGAGACTAAAATCGAGTCTTTACAAAATGAGCTGAAAGCTGTGACCCTGAAGAGGGACAAAGCTTTTGAAAACATTCAGGAGCTGAGGAAACAAAGTGATCAGGGGGTATCACCTTTTCTTTGCTTCAACTCTTAAGATATCTGCTTTGTATGTATACTTGACCATGTCGGAACATTTTCATTTATGCATCAATAACTAGTGTCACTTAAGATATTAAATGATACATATTATGTCTACTTCCAATATTCCTGTGCATGATGTTACTAATGAATCGTTTTAATTACTTTCTTTCTCAAAATTTCAGAATTCTCACTTTTACCAGAGCCGTACCATTGTACACAATGCCAAACTGCTTGCTGCACAGAAAGATATAAAGGCTCTTGAGGAGTTATCAACTGCGGAGGTTTGTTGATACTGCTTGTTAATGTTAATTCCAATGTATCTCATTTGCTTTATATTTGGCCGCTCTCTTATCTTTTATATTGCTTTTAGGTTGAGAAGTTTATGGCTCTCTGGAATGGCAATAAAGCCTTCAGGGATGAATATGAGAAAAGAATTCTGCCATCCCTGGACAGTCGGCTATTGAGTCGGGATGGTCGGATAAGGAATCCTGATGAGAAGCCACTGGTTGCACCTGAGAAATCAGTGGATTCTGAAACCGAAACAATACTGAGACCTAGTGTAAGACAACCAAAGGAAGAGGCCAAATCAGGTCCCGAACCAGATGCTAAACTAGCCAAAAAGGCCCCAAAAGATGCCAAGACTATAGCAGTGGAGTCGAATCCTTTGTCAGATACTAGTGTTGTAGCAGAGGAAATTTTGGTATCCAGAAAATTGCAAAAGAACAAGGAAGTCGATGCAGCAAAACTGAAAGAATTGAAGAGAGAAGAGGAAATAGCGAAAGCAAAGCAAGCCATGGAAAGGAAAAAGAAGTTGGCCGAAAAAGCAGCAGCCAAAGCAGCTAGAAGAGCTCAAATGGAAGCTGAAAAGAAGCTCAAGGAAATCATTTGCTTCCTTATCTGGTTTCGCTTTATCAGTTATTAGTTTGTGGGTTGAAACTGAAACTCTTTTGATCTTTTTTTCAGGAGCGTGAAAAGAAAGCTAAGAAGAAGGCGGCAGGATCGACAAATTCTGTGAATTCCGAGGAACTGATTGAAGCTGTGGCACAAGATTCAGAACCCGAGAGGGTCGATGTTAATACTGATGCACCTGTTCCTGCTACCGTTTCAGTGAAGGGTAAAGTACCAAAGGAGAATAATAGTAGGTACAGGATTCGAACCAAAAGAACCGAGTCACTCCCAAGAGCCATCCTGAAACGTAGAAAGTCGATGAACTATTGGATATGGGCAGCTCCTGCTGTGGTGGTTGTGCTGGTTCTTTTAGCATTATGTTACTATTATCTTGCCTGAAGAAGTTTTAACTTGAATGGAACTAGAGTTATAGGACAATCTTTATTTTATTTAGTTGAACAAACATTCTATAGTGGCAAAAGTTAGTTAATTTTGTTCTTTGCATCCCCATGGAGGATGGACCAGAAACTCATAATGTTACCGGTAGTTCAATCTGAATGCTTTATCTCATAGGCCGGATTTGGCCCAGGCTTAGACAAGGTATTGCTAACTGTTATTTTTGCTCAAGCTTGGCCTAATATGAAATATGGGTTTAAATGTTTTATTCAAGGTCGGCCCAAATTTTTGAGCCCAGCCTACCCAGCCTACCCTGCCTGGACCAAAGAAGGCTGCAGAACGACACTACAATTTTCAACTCAGTAATTTATGGTCTAAACTGCAAAATAGCTTAAGCAATGGTGGTGAAGGCTGATGGTTGAAGGTGGACATGAAAATGATTGAAAGTGGAAATGAAGGCAAAGGCTGAAATGGATATATGATGGGATTTTGATAGGTTGAATGTGAAAATGAAGGGTGATGTCAGAGACGAAAAGGAGGGGCTGTTTTAGGTTAGGCTGATGCTTCTAGGCTTTTAATTTTTAGGATTTATAAGACGGATTTGGGTTAGGTTTTAGGATATGGATGTTAGCTTATTTGGGTTATGTTGCCCGGTTCATGCTTGCAAAATTATGTCCAAAACTCAATCCATTTTAAAACGGTTTTTTTAAGCCTATATTTCAGGTCTCATATTTTAAGTAAATATTTAAATATTTAGTTTGATTTGATTGTTATCAATAAGTTTATTAATTTGGTTGGGTTTTTGTACTTTTGGAATTTTGACTTCTATCACTTCGAGAATTATGTCATTAACATCTTGTGTAAAAGCTATTGCTTATACATATTTTCATAATTACAAGGCACTTAGAATTGGATTGATCAATATATTGATCTGAACAAATGATTGAATTGATTTTAGATTGTATTTGAGTGAATTACGTTATGACTTAATCATTTTAAGAAAAAAATGAGGGTATGTAAACTGATTGGTTTTGACATCAAATTCAATTACCATGAAAAAAAATTGTTTGATTCTTGAAGTTAAACTTTGTTGGGGTTTTGCAGCAACAAAAGCAGATATCAAGACAGAGAAAAAAGCAGCAAGAAGTTTAATATAATTTATTTGCTCACAAACGTGCAATAAGGAATGAAAAATTGATTTCATCATCATTAACAAAACAGTACATTACTTTTATAGACAATCTTCTCTATCAAACACAACCACTCAGCCTACTAAGTTGTGATACGTTGCTTGTATACTAAAATAAGCCAACCAAGCAAGTCATTCAGCTACCTAAACACATCAAGCTGTCATCAAGCTTGTTCATTTTCAACCAAACTAAACTACATTGCAACTAAAACATAAAATATGTTACTGCAGTATGCACAATTGCTGTAGCATGCATACAAGGTGTATGCATTCAACAAAATCATCATAGCAGCATGGTTGGCCACTTTTCAACACTCCTCCTTGGCCTCCATGCTGCAAATATCTATCATTCATCAATTTTTTTTTGGGCTTGACGGTTCCAAGATGCTTTGTTTCAAGCTGACCCTGCTTAAGCAATTCATGTTCAACCTTGGCCTCATTCTCAACCAAATCTGATCCACACACTTGACTATCCCAGTCTTTTGTGCCAAAGATTTGTTCTTCAAATAGAGTCTTCTCCTCCTTCACATCCTTGGTTGGCAACTTGCCTTCAAACACATCTTGCCTTGCTCCTTTGTTCATTATAGTCTTGTTTCTTCTTGCACATACTCCTACTTACCGTGGAGTGTCTTCATACACATACTCCATCAACTCCTCTATCTTATCCCAAACTTGTTTGGGAGTCTTACAGGTGTGGGCTACTGCTGTTTTACCTTGGAACTCTTCCTCCTTCAGCTTATCCCAAGCTTGTTTGAAAGTCACACTGTAACGCCCCTAACCCGAATCTGTCACCGGAATAGAGTTACAGAGCATTACCGGAGTTATTGATTTATTTATCAGATATTTCATTTCATCTAACGTTCATATTTGGAACCAATTAAAATCAAACATACTGTCCCTTAACGTACTTATTTTTCTTGATATGTTGTACTTGAATTTATTACTCGTCTCAATTTAATTAATTTCCTTGTATCAACGTATCAAAGATAATCACCTATTTACATGTCATGATAAATATCATTCTCTTGTCATTTCTTCATAAACATAAATCAGGTAATTCATTATATCGATATTTCATGCATTTAAAAATACAATTCAAGTTACACTAACTTACCTCGTTACTTGTTCATGTTTATAATTTCATTAATCCGATATCTTTTCTTTTCCACGTTCAAGTCTCGTATTCGAGTCATCCGGATCTTTATAAAGAAATTTGATCGTCGTTTTCATTTATTTCATGTTCTAATATATTCAATTGATGCTCTAAACAAAATTACCATTTTACCTCTAAAATTTTTAATTAATGACGATTTCATCCTTTGGCTAAAAAAATAAAATTCTTACAATTTAATCCTTATTTCCAGTCGTTATTCTCAAACAAATTGATAACCAATGAATTCTATAAAATATCAGAATTTTCCATAATTTCAACAATTTTCAATTTAATCCTTAAAACATGTTTTTCCCCGATCTTGAGCTAAATTAATAATTTTATTCAATTTTGTAATTTTAAATAATAAAATAATCCATTTCATGCAAATTGGCCATTTCTAACATTTTTACATAATTACCCATAAAGTTTGACTTTTATTCAATTTAGTCCCTGAGCTTAAAACATGCAAATTAGCCATGCTAGATGAGCATTCATACATATTTTCCTCCTCCTCCTCCTCTCCGTTCCACATCCTTAATTTATATAACATGCTACAAATAACAATATCAATAATTTCACTATTTACTTATATGTATATTCAAAACTGTCCATTTGCATCATAGTCACTAAATTATTTATATCTTGAGCTACAGAACTCAAAATTAAGATCCGATAATTTTCCATGAAACTATACTTATGTATATTCTTACCATAAAATTTTTAGAATTTTTGGTTTAGGCAATAAGTACAGTTTATTCTTTAAAGTCACCCTTATTCTACTGTCTGACAATTCCGACCCTTCTTAACTAAAAATTAATTATCTCATTTTACAGAATTCAAATGATGTTCCCATTCATTTCTCTTGAAAATAGACTCATTCATAATTCTAATCATATAAAGTTAAGCCCATAATTATTTTCTCCAATTTTTGATGATTTTCCAAATTCAGAACAGAGGAACCCGAAATCATTCTGACCTTATCTCACAAAATTTACTATATCTCACAATTTACAATTTCATTTCTCACACCGTTTCTTTTATAAGAAACTAAACTCAATAAGATTTAATTTCATATTTTATTTAACCTCTAATTCGATTCCCACAATTTTTGGTGATTTTTCAAATTTAGACTATTGCTGCTGTCCAAAACTGTTTTAGTACAAGGTATTATTTACCATGTTTATAACACCATTATTTTCTTTCTCTACACTATTTTTCATTACTTTCTCTTATTTTCTCTTCACTAACATGACAAGAATATAAGACCATATATAAGGAAACTTTCAATCAACATCAATTCCATGCTTTTTCAACAATATTAAACTTAAAAATATATTGAAATCTTGATGTTCTTACCTTTTCTTATTGACTTCAATCTTTAACTTGATTTTTCTCTCTCCTCCAGCTTCTATTTCTTGAATCCAATTTGATATTCTTGCTCCCCATCATCTCCTTCCTACCTTTCTCTCTTGATGGCTATGGAAATTCTTTCAATTTTTAAGTGAAAATAATGAATTTTTGGTGGAAGGACTAAATTGTAAAGAAATAAAACTTCTTTTCTTCTTTCTCTCTCACGTTGGTTTGCATGGGAAAGAAAAGATGATGATTCTTCATCTTTCTTTCCTTATATATACTAAATAAAATAATAATAAAATAATAAAATATCATTTAAAAATCAATTTAAAGTATTAATAAACTAATATTTATTTATTTAATTTATCTAAAATATCTCCAACATCATCATTGTCTGTAGATTTCTCTCTCTTCCAATTGACCATTTTGCCCTTAGTGATCTTTTAAAATTTCATTCTTGAGTCATCACTTAATTTTGTAAAATTGCAATTTGGTCCCTTATAATTCTTCACTTATTCAATTTGGTCCTAATTCATCAATTTTCCTTGGTTTCTAGATCATTCCACCCTTAAAATATTTGCTCTATTAGTCCTTCAACTTTTCATATTTACACTTTAATCTCTCAAATTTTGAGTATTTACTCTTGGGCCACAAAACTTTTCTCACTTTTACAATTTAATCTTTTCTTGAATCAATATGTCGTAATATATTTCCCAGTGACATAACTCAATTTTTCCTCTTCTTGTCACTTTATTTTCTTATTTTACTATATTAAGGATAATATCTTACTGTAGAAATTTTCAGGGTGTTACACACACAAGGGTGAACTGCTGCTACCTTAATAAGCAACCTTCAAAGATGTCAGGCTTTGGCGGCTTCTGTCTTTCTTAACAAGCAACAAAAGAAAAATCAATGGCCCTTAAACAGTTAGGATTTAATATCATTTGTTGGGGATTTTCAGCAACAAAAGTAGAGAACAAGACAGAGAACAAAGCAACAAGAAGCTTGACATAATTTACTTGCTCACAAATGTGTAACAAGAAATGAAAAACTGATTTTCATTACCATTAACAAAGCAATGCATGACTTTTATAGATAATCTTCTCTATCAAACACAACTACTCAACCTAGTAAGTTGTGATACATTGCTTGTACACTAAAACAAGTCAACCAAACAAGGTATTCAACTACTTAAACACATCAAGTTGTCATCAAGCTTGTTCATTTTCAACCAAACTTAAAACAAAAATATGTAATTGCAGCATGCACAATTGCTACAACATGTATGTACTCAACAAAATCATCATAGCAGCATGGTTGGCCACTTTTCAACAAACTTCAAAACGCATAAGTTGTTCAAAGCTGGACTATCACCTTGAATTTGAAAGAATTTGCCTTAGAAAATGATTTCAACAACATCAAATCTTAAGATAAAACTTAAGCTTTTGAGGTTTTGAAAGCTAGCCCCCATCTCATGTTAGTAAGCAAGTTTACTTTGGATCATGATACCATGTCATCTAAGTGTTGGAACATTTTTAAATGTTTATAATGTTTCAATAAATAATTGGTTATGACTATTCATAAATAATGAGTTATGCCTGTTAAGTATGAAGAGTTATATTTATTTATGAGATGTTACTTGAATAGTTCTATCTCTTGAATGATTATGTCTATTTAAGAGGTGTGATTATTAAGAAAATGTATTTATTGAAAAGTTATGTCTTTACGAAGAGAAATGAGAATTTCTATAGATAGGAGTGTGATTTCATTTGGATGATATACCAAAAAAAAGTAATCAAAAAGTTCTTTCTATTATTCCTTTATCTTTTCCTTATTTTAGATTATTCTATAAATAATTATTGTAGAAATCCTATTTAGAACTTGATTTTCTTGTTATTCTTTGTTCAGTGTTTGGTGGACTACTTTCGTCAGTACAAAATGAAAATAGTCACTAGGCTTTATTCTATCCTCAAGGTTCATTTGTTTGACCTCATTTGCACATTGAGTATATATAGGTGGGGGCATATAAAACCTTAAAAATAGTGGTTTCACACATGTTTTAGAGCCTTTCCTTATTGATTTATTTTTTTGTTCAAGTTATTACTTGTATTTTGTTCATGTGTTCGAGATTTTCCTCATTGAAGTTTTACACTAACAGTTGGTGTCTCTAATTCAGGGATGAATTTTCCATAGTATGCATATGTTATCTTTTGCCACCTTGATGCCTTAAAATCTAGGATGAATCTTCTTTGATGTGCATGTATTATCCTTCATCATTTTGGTACTTCAAAGTTCGAGATAAATATTCATTTATCACATTGGCACTTCGAAGCTTGAAATAGATATTATTTTGTTGATGCTTCAAAGTCTAAGATAAAATATTCCTTAACGCCTTAATGCTTCAAAGATTAAGATAAATATTCATGGTTTATGGATAAGTCTTTCTTAGCATATATTCTATCTCTAACCATGTTGAGGTTACAAAGTTTAGAAGTGATCTTAGTTGATCATCAACACGTCGCATGTTTTATCTCTCAACATATCAAGGTTGCATAGTTGGGAAGTGATCTTTGTTGGTCATCATGAAAGCCTTATACAATATGTTTTATAATGTTGATGCTCCAAGTCTTGGATGAATCTTCCTTAATGACTAATATATGAGATGCCTTAATGTTTCATTTTGATATAAGTTATATGTCGATGTTTTAAACCGATATATGAGATGCCTGAAGCAATTTACTTATGATATATGATCTCTAAAATATTTGGATGCTCTACTTTTTGTTGAACAAAAAACGTTTGCGAACAAATATAAATAGAAATATAAAAAAACACCATATCTAAATTTAAAACATCAAATTAAAAAAAAAAGCAAATTTTACTAAATGTTGAAATTTATTGTAACGTCCCCTAAAACTCAAAACTTATAGCTTAGTTTACGATTCAATCCTTTATTCAATTCCAATCAAAATTTCTATCAAATAAACCCCCAATTCCATCATTTTATTCAACATGAACCATACTTAGAAATCTAATGACTTTCAAAATTTCTACTTAAAACAAGTAGTATTTATCTCTAGGATTCCAAAAACTCAAAAACCATAAGAAAAGGGGCTAAATTGACTTACCAAATTAACTTGGAACCTTTAAAACCTTATTTTTCCCTTTTTCTTTTCTTCCTTTCTCCCTTCTCTGTTTCGTCCCCTGCTATTCTGTTTCTTTCCTCTTTTTATTCTTTTGTTTCTTTTATATATATATATAATGACAATACGTACATCAAAATTTATATGATAGATTTTAGTGAACATTGAAATTGGGCTCAATAAGTGATTTGGCAATTTAAATCGTGATTGGTAGGAAGAGTTAATGAATTGCATATTTATGAATTGTTACACGTATTTGTCTGAAATATGAGGAAGTGATGGTAATTGATACATGAAAATATGAAACTATTATATATATATAAAAAAAACATGGAATATGTTTGATAATGTGTTCATTCATAATTACGGAATTATGTACCTCATGTGTGCTATTTGCATAAAGATGATATTTCAAATACTTTAGTGAATAAAGCTTAAATATGAAATAGTATGAAATTGAAACAAATTGTTATGAAAATGTATTTAAATTATCTGTAAGTGTTTCATGCTTCTCGATAATGCCTCGTACTCTATTCCGGCGACGGATACGGGTAGGGGTGTTCAATAAAATAGTACCAAACAAAGATATCAGCATCTGATCCCGACTCAATTTCGACTCAATTATGGCATGTACCTCTGGACTCAATTCTGAGCTTGATTTAGTTCGAGAATCGACTAAACCTGAATAGCTCTGATACCAACAATTTGTAACGTCCCCTAAAACTCAAAACTTATAGCTTAGTTTACGATTCAATCCTTTATTCAATTCCAATCAAAATTTCTATCAAATAAACCCCCAATTCCATCATTTTATTCAACATGAACCATACTTAGAAATCTAATGACTTTCAAAATTTCTACTTAAAACAAGTAGTATTTATCTCTAGGATTCCAAAAACTCAAAAATCATAAGAAAAGGGGCTAAATTGACTTACCAAATTAACTTGGAACCTTTAAAACCTTATTTTTCCCTTTTTCTTTTCTTCCTTTCTCCCTTCTCTGTTTCGTCCCCTGCTATTCTGTTTCTTTCCTCTTTTTATTCTTTTGTTTCTTTTATATATATATATAATGACAATAATAACTATAACAAAAATCTATTTAATAACAAATATTTATTTAACACTTGTACCAATAATTTTTATACACTTGTTTTTCTTTTATATATATATATATACATATATATTTAATAATTTAATAATATACATAATTCAAGAAAAATCTTGATTTTTCTTCCATTCACCGCCTCATTTCACGGGTATGGCTTAATTGCCATTTTGATCCTTTTATTTTCTATTACTTTAAAACTAAACTTTCACATTATATTCAATTTAATCTTTCACATTATATTCAATTAAACTTTTCTAATACACTTTTCTAATAACCTTAAAGTTCGGGTCGTTACATTTATGTCCCCAACCCACATTAGCTTATTTATTAAATAGCTATTAAGTTGGTTTACACATATATACAAGTTCCACACTCTACTCCTAATCAATGTGGGACTAATGTTTTTCATTTTTTTTCAACAAAATTCACAAGTAGCTTATTTTGAGCATCAATTTCTCATTCATCACTCAACCATTTTAAGCATATGATATACCGTTGTAAAGATCTCATGGAGTAGAATATAAAACCATAATTTTATGATTCAATTCTCTACCTATACCAATCGAGAATATGCCTCAAAGTTTCCAAAAATTATATTTTTTCCGACTCCGATTCTAAAATATGACATATATTAATATTACACTTCTGATATATGAGCTATTCTGACACTAAAACAAGATGCATGGAAGCTCGCAGGGTAAGGAATTCGTCTCAAACGTTGTCACAAGTCATATATGCAAACAAATAAAGCGTTAGGCTAGCTCAAAAAAGACGCACGGCACCATGAGGGGAAAAATGTCTTGAATTTCATAATGCAACAAAATTTAAACTTGCATTAAAAAAACACTTAAATCACATGAAAAACATGCAAAATAATGCATGTCAAAGTCAAGGTGGGGAAGAGCTAGGCGGGTATACATGGTTTATTCAAAATATCAAGTATGCATGTGAGGCCATGGTAGCATTTGGAAGAAGAAGAAGAAGAAAGCAATTTATAATGCATATTGCACGGCTATCTAAACCATCACATTTTTTGGTTCGTTCATGAAGGACGCCCAACCAGACCATAATTTTCATGGATATGTAGCCTTAAACCCGAAACATTATAATAATTAATCCAAGTGTATGTTCATATTAATAAAGTTAACACTTGTTAATTTTTCATCTAATTTGGAGTGATTTAACAAAAAGATATAAATTTGAAGAGACAAAAAATTTAAATGGACAAAAAATATAAATGAATGATTAAAATGACCATTTTTTAAAATTGGAGGACTATGTAAATCACTATACCAAATAAAGAGCCCCCAAATATGACATCGATATAAGAACATTTCTAAATTTATGTACTTTTTGCGAAAGAAATCAAGGGGCATACAAAAATTGAAAACAATTGTACAAACAGAAGCATAATTTCTTGTTCAGATGCTACAACATAAAGGACCCTTTCCAGGGAACGAATAGAGCTTAACAAAAAAAAAAAAAACGGGGGGGGGTTTCCAGACAATTACAAACTAGCATTAAAGACTAAAGTTGGGATGATAAAAGAAATTACAATATAGAAGATGATCAATGCAATCCATAGTCATGGTTCAAGCCATGCAACTTTCCTTTTCTTTTGTCTTTTTGTTGTTGTTCAAGAATCCTGTTTCCCACTCAGGCATGGAATTTCCTTCGGATGGCAGTGATGTAGAGAGTTATGAAAAGCTGAAAACAACATAAATGGCAAATGTAAAATAGAAGAAAACAAGTTGGAACCACTTAAATTATAAGGGAGATGACAGGGCTTGCCTTGGATCATTGACTCCAGTATATGAGACTGCTACATGATCTTCACTAATGAAGAAAGGGCGTCTTTAGCCTTGGGATGATCCCACTCGATGGATTTCCATTCATTTGGTTTCATCTTGATTTCTTTTAGAGGATGATGGTGAAATACTTTGCCATTGTCAGAGGAAATATCCAGCTTCAGAGGAATCCTCTTTAACTTGGGACAATTCCATATCTCTAGCTTTTGGAGAGATTTACACAGCATTACTCTCTCTCTGCTGCAAATGCTCTTCAATTCTGGTAGATGCCATAATTCCAGTTCCTTTAATTTTGGAAACGTAAATTCAGTGGTATCGCTAAGGATTTCTTCTTCTTCTTCTTCTTCTATTATTTGCTCCATTTGATCACAACCCCAAATAATGACTTGTTCCAAGTTGGTGAGATGTTGCCGCGGCGGCAGCTTAGTTGTGAACAAAATCTTTATTTTGGGACATTTAAATAAGAAAAGTACTTTAAGAGAGGAAAAGGCATGGAGGAGTGGCTCTGGATACGCAACTAGGACATTCAGATTCTTCAAATGTCGAAGAACTAGGGACTCAAGGCTTTCAAGTTGTGGACACCTAGAGGAAAAAACAGACTCCAGCCCTTCACATTCCTCAATTCTGCATTTTCTCAAAAGGGTTGCCTCTTGCAGTCCAGAAACTCCGTTTAAGCTGCTCAAGTCATTGCACTTCTCAATTACGAATTCCTCAACATTCCAAGGAAGCACACAACTGCCTTCGGTGTTACAATCTTTTACTGTGACAGAGTTGGTACAAGAATGTAACTTATACTCAACAGTCTTGCCCACCAAAATGAAGTACTTGATGGTCCTTTTACTTTGTTTCCAAAGAAAGTCAACATATTTGCTTAGGTCTTGCAGATCAGCAAACCTACCTTCAAAAGTTTCCAACTTGTTCAATTCCATTATCTCCTCTGGTCTCGACAGTGTTGGATGAATTGCCAAGTGTTGAAGACCTTGGAGATTCGGCAAAAGACCTCGCGGGATCTCTTCTAAACACGAGATGAATCTAAGATTGAGATACCATAGCTTTACCAAGCATTCCATACCTTGAGGAACCTCTTTGATTCTTGTCTTTTCAAGGTTCAACTTCTTTAAATCTACAAGTTTTGATAGAGATGGCAACTCCTCTAAATTTTCGCATTCTGAAAGTAGTAATGCTGTCAGATTCTTCAAATTGGAGATGGAATTTGGCAGACTTTTTATAGGATTTCTTGAAAGATCAAGATATTTGAGTGCATGCATATGGCGGAAGAAAGCTTCAGGAATTTCTTCCAAGGAGTTACCTGACAATAACAATGTTGTGAGCTTTTTACTCTTTGGAGACATTTTTGGAGGTATTTTTGATATGAAATTTTCCATCAGGGAAACCTTCTCCATATCTACAGCCTCTTCTAGTTCTAGTTCATTTGGTAGCTCATTCAATTTCATACCAGCTTTCACAAAAAACCTACGATCTTTTGGTATCAAAGACAGTGCCATACCTCTCACAATTTCGCGCATCATTACAATGTTCTTGCCATTGGTCCCTTGTAGCAAGCTACTGTCTAAAATCCTTTCCAAACAAGCATTGCCCTTACTCTTCGTTTCTTCTCTGCTATTCATTTCTTCTCTGCTCTCCATTTCATCTGGAAGTCCTTCTATCCAATATTCAATTATCTCCTCTTTTGGGATTCCATAGTCTCCAGGATATAGTGCACTGTGTAAGAAACAAGATTTATCTGGTTTTTCTAGATGATCATAACTGATTTTCAGCACATCTCTTCTTTTTTTCAACCGGTTTAATGCATTCCTCCAACGGAGAGGATCATGTACTCCTTTCATTGCAATAGCTACTGTAACAATTGTAAGCGGAAGACCATAGCATCTCTCAACTACATCTTTCATAATTGGTCGCATGGTTGGATCAGCCGACAACACATCTTCTCCAACTTGGCTTAAGAATAACTGGGAGGCCTCATCCTCAGAAAGTCGCGCCACTTTGACTTCCTTGCAACCCATCTTTTGAACAACCTTTCTTTCACGCGTTGTCAATACTATCTTGCACCCATTATCTGCAGATGGCACAGGGATTCCAACATCCTCAAGAGAAAAACCCTGCCATACATCATCAAGTATTATTAGGTAGCTCCCTGTTCTCCTCAAGTCTTCACGTATCTTTGCTGCACGTTCAATTGTGGTCTCATCATCTGACAAGTCATTACTCATTGTGTGTGCAATGTCCTTCTGTAGCTTACGGATATCAGGACTTTGGGATACCGTTATCCAAATCATTTTACTAAATTTAGTTTCTTCCTGCAATTTATCGTAAACATGATTCATTATGGTGGTTTTCCCAATTCCGCCCACCCCCCACACTCCAACCATTCCAACTTCCTGCTCTATCAAATACTTGTTAATTTCCTCTATTACACGAAAGTGACCTACAATATCAGTTGAGGCAACCACCAAGCTGTCAAACAAACCACCTTTTGCGCACAATTCCTTCATTTTAAGAGTTATTTGTACAAAATGCTTCCCTACGTTAGAACGCAACAGATATTTCCCTTTCTCGGCCTCATTCGCAACATGTTGTGCGTCATTAATAACATCCCGTACTGTTCTTAGCCAAATTTCAACTTCACTCGTTGATCTTCCTCCCACATAACGAAGCTGTTCTTGCAATTGAGCTTCAATATCTGCCTTCCGGGCTAGCAACTCTTCTTTAGCTACCTCGAATTCTCGCATATATTTATTGAAATTTATGTGGTAATTCAGGGGCCTGGAAAATGGTCTGACGATGGCGCCTTTAACCACTTTAGCTAAAATTGATCTCGTCACTGGCGTCACCACCACCATGACGTCCCTGCATCAAGTCCAGATATTAATTAATTCGTTGAAGAATGAATGCATTGGCATATCAAATAGTTGATAAATATATACAACTTTTTTCTATTTTAATTTTTTCCATGAGAATTATTTAAAACTAAAATATTACAATATTTCATAATAAAATGTAAGTATTTAATTTAATGTAATAATCTATGTAAATAGGAAAGGGTTGGACTTACAAAAGTGTTTTTAAACACTTCCACAACAATTTTTTTTACTATTAATATTTTAATAGTTCAATCATTGAATTTATCAAAATATTTGAACTCATCATGCATGTAATTTTGAATCAATCTGATATCTTTATCATATCGATCTAAAATATTCGCCGGTAGAAGCGATTAATCCCTCACGAGTGCTTTCCGAAAACGTAAGCGATTCATCATAAAATGTGCTTGGTTCCCATGAGTGAGAATCAAACCTCCAATTACATAGTTGAGGGATGAGGTGAACAATCACATCACATCTCATAGTAAAATATTGTCCACTTTAGTTTTAAGTGGATCTAATTCTAAAACTACAAATAACAAATGACATTTTTTCCCTTAATTTTTTTAAAAAAGAATTATGGTTAAATTACAAGAGTAGTCACCTAACTATGCACTTGGTTTATTTTGGTCAGCCAACTATTAATTTTTTCAATTCAGTCACTCAACTTTTCAAAATTAAATATTTTAATCAGTCACATGTTATTTGACTTAGTTTAACATGGGCTTTTCCCATTTGCCTAATAAAATATTTAGCCTTTCAACATTTATAGATTCTATCAATTTAATCCTAAATATAAAAAAATTCATTAAATTTAACCCTCAATTTTTACAAAATTTATTATTTTAGTTATCAAAATTTTAGAATGCTTACCTATTCTATCAATATAACTATAAACATCTTTTTTTCATTCTACAATTTCCTTTAGACCTAATGCTCTCTATTAATATAATTATTTACATCTCTTTTCATTCTACAAATTTTAGCTTTGGCATGATCCTCTCTTCCTTTAAAGTACTTGGAAAACTATGGGAATATTAGTTCTTTTTCCCCATATTTATCTAAGTTGATCTTAAGTTTGTGATTTATTGTGTTTTGGATTCCAAGGTTTTGGTAAAGCTAACCTTTGAGTGACCTAACTCCTATCAGCGAGTTGATGGCAAACCCAAATTTATTCGAAGGAAAAGCTTAGGGTCATTTGATATATTTTTCCTTTTTTTAATATATATTGATTTTTATTTATAATTATTTGTATTTATAGATTTTTAAATCATTTTAATAATTTTTATCAATTTTTTTTACTTTTTCTTTTGGATTTTTTTAGAATTAGAATTAAATTAACAAATTTTGTAAATATTGAGAGATAAATTTATTAAATTTTTAAATCAGAACTAAAATGAAAACTTTTGTAAACATTTAAGGCTAAATTTATTAAATTTTTTAGATTTAGAATCAAATTAATATTGTAAATTTGTTATTAGGCCAATAGAAACACACATTGTACTTTGGTTATTTAGTTAACAACAACTAATAGAAGAGTGACTAAAATATTTAATTTTAAAAAGTTGAGTGACTAAATCAAAAAAATTAATAATTGAGTGACTATTCTTATAGTTTACCCTAAAATTATTTTATTCAATCTTATATTTTTAATTAAAACAAACTGTTAATAAAGTAAAGTATATTACCATTAATATTAAAGTCCAAATAAATTATAGTTGATAAAATTTTTATTTTCAATGTTTTCTTTATTAAAATAAAATGTTAATTATTTTGTATTAACACTTACGTGAAATAAATAAATTAAATAAAGTATTGATTTTTGTACCGAAAATGTTTTGATAATGTCTCTTGCCCGTATCAACCATCGGGATGAGTAAGAGGTATTACAATATTATTAATTTGGTTTCAAGAAACACTAAGAAAGCATGTAATGATCTAACCATTTTTTTTTTCATTTTGTTATATTTTAATTTGTTATTGGATTCTATTGAATGATAATTTTCTTTATTTTCCATACTTATTAAAGACCATTTTCAAAATTTTATTTTTCTAAATTTTTAGTTAAGTTACCAAATCGAAAACTTATTCATAGTTTAGTAACTAATAGTGTAATTTATCCAAAATTTAATTCGATATATTTACAAAAAAAAAAAAGCATTGGAATACATATACACAAAACATTGCAAAACATAATTTTATAAAATTAAAAATAAACTCTAAAAAATCTAAAGATAAAAATGTATGTTTGTAAATATATGTTTGTTTCACCGAAAATATTTTCAAGAAAATATGTTAAATAACAAAAATATTTTACGTACAATCATCCAACAGCCAGAAATATTAGCTTCTCCAGAAAATCAAGTAATTTTCTAAAAATTATTTTTCAAATATTGTTTCCCGACCAAATGCACTCTTATATTGAGTTGAAAGTTCTTTTATTAAAATAAAATATTAATAAATAGTGAACAATATATTTACCCTTTAAATTTTCTAAAATTAATTATTCAATCATTTTTTTCTATTGAAATGGAATGTTAATTATTTTTGTTATCAACAAAATTAGTCATTCTTAAAGTAAAATTTCTTAACTGTAAATTTTCATTAAATTAAATACTGACTAATTTTTTTCTACTAATTTTTTTAATATTTACATTAATAAAAAATTTATTATTGATAAATTTTAAATCATCAATTCTCCATTCTCCATTGCTTTTTTTATTTATAACATATATCTTTTAAAATATAACTGACAGTCCATAAATCAACTAATTTATGTTGATGTTTTATTTTATTTATTTTAATTACCATTAAAAAATAGGGAAAAAAGACAATTGGTTATTCAAGAATTAAAATTATAGTTTTAACTTGTATAGAGTAGTAATTAAAGCATTGGTTATTCAAGGATTAAATATAAACGGGAGTTTTGACTTGTATGAAGTGATAGTTAAAGTATTGGTTATTTAAGAATTAAATATAAGCGAGAGTTTCCGACTTATATGGAATGATTGTTAAAGCACTTACTAAACACCAATTTGACATGATTCAAATGGTATTATTCCATCTCTCCCGATATTGTATAAGAAAATAAACAGAAAAAAAAAAAGGAGAGAGAAAAGCATTCAAGGAAGATGAAACTTCTTTTCATCGGCAGTTTGGACCATTAGTTGATGATATTAATAAACTGAATAAAAAAGTGTCTATTAGTTTTAGGAGGTACTTGTCTAACACTGGCAAGGAAGCTGGCAAAGCATTCTGTTAGTCTTTAGGAACTAGGAGATTTGCTAACATATTCAATTTTAGTTTTGTATGCTTGTTTACGCCAACAAAGAAAAAGATTATCGAAGGTAGTATTAAAAAAACACTTCAAATAGTTGATTGAGTCTCACTTAATAGGTATTGATATTGTTGCTAATAAATTCTTTATTAATTTCATTTTTTAATTAAAAAAATATTAAACTCTTTAATTTTTTTAGTAATAGTAACTAACTCATTTTAGTTTCTAGGTAAGTAATATCTTCAAGGAATTAAAGGTTAATCATTTAATTATTAATAACTTTTCGTTTTGGTCACTAAACTGTGAAATGTTAGAATTTAATCACTAATATTTCTAACATTGTTTTCAAGTCACTTTACTAATATTTTTTAAAAAATGGAAAAAATATAAAAAAAGAAAATTATATGCTTATTTTAAATCCACTTGGTGTGTACACATGTAGAAAAAGCACTCCACAGCAGCACTTTAGACACTTTAACAGCATAGAGTAAATTTTAAAAACATTTGTGATTAAATTGTATCTTTTCAGAATAATTTATTAATAATTAAATGATTATATTGTAAAAAAAAGCTACCAACTCAATCAATTACATATACAAATATAAAAATAAAAAAATAGTAAATGAGGTTATTTATTTATTTTAATTTTTAACATTAATTTCCGGCTAAAATTGAATTAGTAACTTAATTATTAGCATGTTTCTGTTTCGGTCATCAAATGATAAAAATTTTCAATTTAGTCACTAACGTATTACATTATTTCTATTTTGGTCACTTATGTTTTAGATTGTTTCTATTTTGGTCACTCTTCAGTTAAATGGTTAACGGAAGTGATAGTGTAGTCTTTTTCTAATTAGTATAATAACACATTTAGTCTTCAATACTTACACGTTCTATCAGTTTGATCCTAATTCTAAACAATTTAATAAATTTAATCCTCAATATTTACAACTTCTATCAATTTAACACATATAATTAAATATAAATATAATTATATTTGAGTACCAACTTAGGACAAAAAATAAGTATTAACTTGAGAAAATGTGTCGAGTTCGATGGGCTAAATGTATATTTAAGCCTTATAATTATAACTAAATATAAACATACATAATATTATTTATATTTATATAAATAATATTATATTTTGTACTCTTTCATAATATATAATTTATATTTAATGATGTGTTTAAGGATTAAATTAATAAAATTTATAAATATGGAAAGCAGAGGCGAATCTAGGGGGCTCGCAGGGGTCCCAACCCCCTTAAAATGGAAGCTCTTTAAAGTTTTTAAAATTTTAAATTAGTAAAAAAAAAATTGTACTTTGACCCCCTAAAAATGATAAAATTTTGATTTAATCCTTTAAAAATTATATTTTTACTATCGTAA
This sequence comes from Gossypium hirsutum, assembly GCF_007990345.1. NCBI lineage: Eukaryota > Viridiplantae > Streptophyta > Magnoliopsida > Malvales > Malvaceae > Gossypium > Gossypium hirsutum. The sequence continues at coordinate 6,809,803 of NC_053427.1, forward strand.
AAATTATAATTTAATTTCAACTCCTTTAAAAAAAATTTAGTTTCACCTCTAGTGGAGAGTTAAATTTATTGAATTATTTAGAATTAGTATCAATTGATAGAATGTGTAAATATTGAGAACTAAATATGTTATTATACTAATCAAACCAAAATAAAAACGGTCTAAAACACGAGTGACCAAAATAAAAGTTATCTAAATTAGTGACTAAAATGAACAGTTAAGCGAGTAAAACATTTACTGATTCTATAGTTTACCCTTAAATATTTTTAAAAAAAAGTTAAAATTTTATTAAAAATGAGGATGCTTAAAAAAACACACACACACACAAAAAAACAAAACATAGGGATTGCAGGAGTACCTGGCCTTGAGAAGATTAATAGGAGATCTTGAGACGGCCAAAAGAGAAAACCCAGAAAACAGTAATCACCAAATTCCTTGCTACTGTACCACAAACGCACTCTGTTAAAATGCAAAACAAAAGAAACAATTTATGGAGGTTAGGGTTCATATTTTGGTGATGGCTGTGAATGAGGTAAAGCACAATACTAGATCTACTTACAATGGTCAACGCCCAGCTGAACGGAACCACATATTGTTTCTTGCTAACGAATGTGCTCTGCTGTAAACAAAAATTAAAGGGGAAAAAACAAGAGTGACGGAAGCCAAACACTTTTTGTTTAATCTTCTCCCGTGTTGTGTTGGTGGACTGGTATCGTCTTTGAATAAATTGCCTTCCACCGCTTGGCCTCGTAGATAACTGGAAAGGGGCGGCCACTTATGAAAAACAACAAATGATCCTTCCCACCTCTTGTCCTCCTCACCTCTTTTGCTTTTTTGCAATATATTCTCCTTCAGGTTGAAATTCAGGATCAAAAAGACTTATTTATTTATTTCTCACTTGGGGATAGCTACTCTCCTCCGTTTACTCTTTCTTTTCCTTTCTCAACTTGTTAATAGTCACTTTTGACTAAAGAGAATCCTTTTCTTCAACAGTTTCAACTTTCCTTATTTTTAATTATGCACCCTTATCCTCTTTATTTATTCAAGTTAGCCCATCACTATTTAGCTCTGTTAATTTTAAGTTCATATCTATTTTCGTTCTTCAAAGGTTCCATCATAATCTCATTGGTTGCATTGGTACTTAAACAATTTAAGCCACTTAAAGTAAATAAGCTTGTGAATTGTCACTATATAATGCTAGGATACTAATTGGCACTCTATGCCTCCTTTACATTTGTGTACAAAATTCTCTTACAATATCAAAATCAATAAGAGAGTTGTTCATGTATTTCTCACATATTCTAAATGGTGATTGCAACTCTCTCCTATGTTTGCACTTTTTTTTTTCAATTTTCTAGTAATTACTTTCGACCAAAGTGCATCCTTTGTCTCTTCAAGAGTCTTCACTTCCTTAATTTTAATTATGAAACTTTATACTCTTTAATTCTTCTTTGAGTCAACTATCACTATTTTCTCTATTAGTTCTAAGACCATTATATCTATGTTCATTCTCCAAGGGTTAAATCATGACCTCATTAATTACATTTACCTATGAATTATCATTGTCGAATGTTAGTGTTGGGGATCGACCCGATTAAGCAACGAATAAGTAAAAATAGTGAAAGAACTTTAAAAATTGAACACACAAATTTAACGTGAAAAAAACTCCTCCAAATAGGATAAAAAATTACGGGCAATAATAATTTTACTATAATTGCAAAAAGATGGAGATAAAAATTAAACCCTAAAAACTTGAAAACAAATAACCCTCAAAACGTAAACACAAAATTTTCTAAATGTGTTATGAGTTCTAATCTCTAATGGATGTATGTTGTAAGGTTGCAAAAGAGCCTATTTATAGGCTAAATTCATAAGTCAAATAATAATAAAATAATATAGACTAATCAGAGTTTGATTGAAACAAATAAACAGAGTTTAACTGGAAGATTATTTATCAAATTTGACTGAAATAGGAGTCAGACTTAACAGTTAGTTTATTAATTGATCCTTTACAACTCCTTTACATTTTTCACTAAATTATCTTATGAAATTCTCTTATGAAATCACTCTATTCTTTTTTACCAAATGGCTCTAATATCTCAGCTTTCTTCCCAACCTAATTAATTTTAAAGGCAAAGCATCCATAGATGAAGACCAGAATTGACATATTTTTTTCCTCATAAGAACCCTTAAAGCACCAATTAGCATCGAAACAGAAATTATATCGACCTCTTCGCTACCAACTTCTTTGCCTTACTGTATCTACTACAATCGGACAATGGTTAGAAAAGAAATGTGTCCAATGAACTACAAAATAATTTGAAAATGAACTCAACCAAGTTGAATTTGCCACACCCCTATCAGGTGTGACAGCCCTAATTTGACCCTAGTCGGAAAGTAGTTTCGGGACCACAAAACTGAGTCACAAAAATAATTAAATGTTATATTCTATGCTTATTATGTGAAAGTGCATGTGTGAAAATTTCATCCTTTGATTTTGTCATTTGTATGTGAAATTATTAAATAGTACTTATGTGAGAAATTTTGAAAATGTGATAGGTTAATTTGTAGTGGCCAAATATTTTATGGTTTAAAATAGGTGGACTTACATGTCAAATTTCCCACTTTAATTTGTAGTGGCCGGCCAAAATGGTGATGATAAACAATATATGCATTTTAAATTAACATTATAATATTTAATGGCTTTATATTATAAAATAAAGATAAATAAAATAACAAAATGATGAAAAGGACAAAGCTTGTTCATCTTTGTTCTTCATAGCCGAAATTAAGAGAAAAAGAGAGGAAAAAGCTCAAGCACATTCGGTCATTTACTTAGCATGATTCAAAGGTATGTTCCACGTATTTTCTTGATATTCTTGCGAAATTAGCATGGTCAAAGCATTGCTTAGTTAACCCATGTTTAAATTTTGAAAATTGTTGTGTTGTGAACATTCGGTCATGAATTGAATTGAAGGAAATGGTTGTTGTTTCATGTTCTTTTTATGAGTAATGATAGATAGGTGAAGTTGAGCTAGACAAATGAGCATATATGTGCATTAGATGTTAAGTGGAAAAATCGGCTAACATGTTGTGTGTGCTATGGCCGAATGAGAACTTGAATAAATAATATTCGGCTAGCATGATAAGTTATGAAATATTAAGTAGATGATATAATTGATTTCTGAAGTGGCTAATAGGGATTTTTAATGAAATTATGCCAAGGCCGAATGTATCATGAAGTAAATAAAAATGCTAAATGTGCATTATGTGTAACGCCCCCACGCCCGAGACTGTCGCCGGAGTCAAGCTTGAGGTGTTACCGAACATAATTTATCGAATTAAGAACTTCGAATCATTTATTTCTACATTCACAGCTTTCTAGCTACCTGCGTCACAGTTACAAGAAAAATCATATCTCGAGTTACAAAACTTGAAATCAATATCCGTAAATTTTCATTAAATCTAGACTCATATATCTATTTACTAATTTTTTTCTAAAATTTTTGGTTGGGCCAATTAATACAGTTTATTAGTTAAAGTTACCCCTGTTTCAGGACTTGACTGGACTGACCTCTGTTTAATACAAACCATATTTCTCTCTCTGAAAAGTTTATATGACTATGAAGTTTATTTATTCCAAAACTAGACTCAATAAGGATTCCAAGAATATAAAATACACCACCTAATTATTTTTGTACAATTTATGATAAATTTCTAAAGTTGGAACAGGGGATCCAGAAATCACTCTGGCCCTGTTTCACTAAAATTCAAATATCTTATAACATATAATTCCTTTGCTTGTTTCATTTGTTTTATATGAAACTAGACATACTAGGCTTCAATGTCATATTTAATCCATCACCAAATTCAATTTCTATGATTTTTAATAAATTTTCAAACTCATGTCAGTGTTGCTGCAATATTCTGTTTATGGCAAATTTCATCTTTTCATGAGTTTTTATGATCTAGATAACTTATTAAACTTCCATGACATCAAACATGATCTAACTTAGCATTTTCCATGACTTATCATTATTAAGCATTTTCTCAACCAAATCATGGCCATATCACAAAATTATTTACACAAAGTAGGTGTATTGCTATACATGCCATACTTAAGTTTTACAAGCCATTTACCAAAAAGAGTCCTTCGGATAGTGTGATCGAACCTTCGACCTGTCCCGATTTCTAAGCCAACTTTTTCAAAACTACAGTGAATGAAAAGGAGGGAGTAAGCATAAATGCTTAGTAAGTCATATGCAAATAACAAGTAACATAACAATACAATTATACCAAACAACCTTAGCATGGTATCACCAAAACATATATCACATTTCTAAACATCATTAATCATCTTACCACCTTATTGTTGTTGTATCTATTTTCAACCCGAAGGTTAAGTACATACCTGTCCAAAGTGTCCATTTCACAATACTTACCAATACGTCACCTGCATCTTAAGTGTTCTTCCATTTAACTAGAAATTTTACCCGTTGAACACATCGGAATATAACTCGGATACATGGATAATTTGCACATAAGTGCCATATTTGTAGCCAAGCTACCATGTAACCCGCCCATAAGTGAACTCGGACTCAACTCAATGAGCTCGGGCGTTCGCATCCATAAGTGAACTCGGACTCAACTCAACGAGTTTGGATGCCTAGTTACATCTCACGAACTCGGACTCAACTCAACGAGTTCGGATGTTCAACCATCCTAGTGACATGTCACTTGTATCCTAATCTATTCCTAAGGTTCAAACGGGATTTTCCTCGAACACATCTCCTTGCCATCTTCCGTAAAATACCGAAACCAATACTCGGTAGCACTTTATATTTAACAAATAATACACTTAATTTGCATTTTATTCGAAAATAACCACAAAGCATCTATTTCATGATAAAAATCAGCATATCATATATTTAACATCAATAACTTAAAAATAACAATTATGCTACCTTATTTACACATGAACTTACCTCGGTACAAAATTTTTAACAATCGAGCCTATTCCTCGTAAACTTTGTTTTTCCCTCAATCACGACTTGAATCTCGTTTCTCTTGATCTATAATACCAAATTAATCTTATTTAATACATACATTCATTAAAATAGTCCTTAATACGAACTTTGGCAAAATTACCATTTTGCCCCTAAACTTTTGCATAATTACACTTTTGCCCCTAGGCTCAAGAATTTAACTTCATCCCTTATTATCATGTTTTATGACATTCTAATCATTTTTCCCTTCTATGGAAACATCAAATTCTCACTCTAACATGTATTTATGACTACTAAATATTTTTACCGATTAAGCCTTTTTACTCGTTTTTACTCAAAACTGAGTAGCACAAGTTGTCTAACAAAATTTAAAACCTCATATTCTTTCATAAAACACCAAAATACACAAATTTCACCTATGGGTATTTTTCCAAATATGAACCATAGGTTGAATTATTGTTAACATAAGCCAAATCGAGCTACCAGGATTTCAAAAACATAAAAATCATTAAAAACGGAGCTTGAAATCACTTACTATAAAGTTTGAAAATTGAAGAAACCCAAACTATGGAGGAGAGCAAAAATCGGCAGAACAATATGGAGAAGATGATCATTTTGGGTTATTTTTCCTATTTTTATTTCATTTAATATCCAAATGACCAAAATGCCCTTACTACTAAACTTTTCAAAAATTCCTTCCATGTCCTAATTTTGTCCATGAACTTAATATTGGTCAAATTACCATTTAAGACCTCCTAATTAATATTTCAAAGCAATTTCATACTAAAAACTTCTAGAATGCAAGTTTTGCAACTTATTCGATTTAGTCCCTAACTTTAAATTAAACTCGTTATGCCAAAAATTTCTTCACGAAATTTTCACACAATTATTCAATCATATCATAAACCTCAAAATAATTATAAAATAATTATTTCTATCTCTGATTTGTGGTCACAAAACCACTATTCCGATTAGGCCTTAATTCGGGATATTACAACTCTCCCCCCTTTAAGGATTTTCGTCCTCGAAAATCTTACCGGTAAACAAGTGTGGGTATTGGTTTCTCATAGTTTCTTCAGGTTCCCATGTAGTCTCTTCTACCCCGTGCTTTTGCCACAATACTTTCACGAGAGCGACACTTTTATTTCTTAGTTTCTTGACCTCTTGAGCTAAAATCTTAATCGGTTCTTCTTCGTAAGTCATATCCGGTCGTAGTTCAATTTCTGTCGGTGAAATTATATGTGAAGGATCCGAACGATACCGACGTAACATAGATACGTGGAACACATTATGGATCTTTTCTAATTCAGGTGGTAATGCTAGCCGATATGCTACCGGTCTAACTTTTTCAATTATTTCATATGGTCCAATAAAACGCAGACTTAACTTGCCTTTCCGGCCAAATCTAAGGACTTTCTTCCATGGAGACACTTTTAAAAATACCTTATCACCAACTTGAAACTCGATTTCCCTTCGTTTCAAATCCGCATAAGATTTCTGTTTATCTGAAGCAGCTTTCAAACAATCTGGAATCACTTTCACCTTTTCTTCGGTTTCTTTTATTAAATCAACTCCATAAATCTGATTTTCCCTGAGTTCAGTCCAATACAATGGCATCCGACATTTACGACCATACAATGCTTCATAAAGTGCCGTCTTCAAACTCGTCTGATAACTATTGTTATAAGCAAATTCTACCAACGGTAAGTACCTTTCCCAACTACCTTAAAATTCCAATACGCAACATCTGAGCATGTCTTCAAGAATCTGAATTACTCTCTCTGATTGTCCATCAGTTTGTGGATGAAAGACAGTGCTGAAATTTAACTTTGTACCTAATGCCTCTTGCAACTTTTGCCAAAACCGTGAAGTAAATCTCGGATCTCTATCCGAAATGATTGACAAAGGTATTCCATGAAGTCTAACAATCTCACGGATATACAATTCAGCCAACTTATTAAGAGAATAATCCGTACGTACCGGAATAAAATGAGCCGATTTAGTCAGTCTGTCAACTATTACCCAGATGGCATTTTTCTTCCCCGGAGTTAACGGCAACCTTGATATAAAATCCATGGTAATTCGATCCCATTTCCATTCAGGAACCATGATAGGCTGGAGTAATCCCGAAGGTACTTGGTGTTCAGCTTTCACTTGTTGACAAACTAAGCACTTTGATACAAACTCGGAAATATCTCTTTTCATTCCACTCCACCAGTACATTTTCTTCAAGTCATTATACATTTTCGTACTGCCCGGATGAACCGCCAAACAACCATTATGTGCTTCATACAAAATCCTTTGAATCAACTCATCATTTTTCGGTACACAAATCCGATTTTTAAACATCAAACAACCATCAAAATCGATTCTGAAATCTGATCCCATATCAGCTTCACACTGTTTTCTCTTGGCTAGCAAATCTTTATCATTTTTCTGAGCTTCAGAAATCTCTTGTAAAAACATCGGTCTTGCTCTTATCTCTGCTAGAATTGAACCATCACCTGATATCTTTAACTGAGTATTCATAGCTCTCAAAACAAATAACAACTTTCTGCTTAAAACATCGGGAACCACATTCGCTTTTCCCGGATGGTAGTCAATAACAAGCTCGTAATCTTTCAACAACTCCAACCATCTTCGTTGTCTCAAATTCAAGTCTTTTTGTAACATCAAGTACTTAAGACTTTTGTGGTCAGTATATACCCGGCACTTTTCACCATACAAATAATGTCGCCAAATCTTCAAAGCAAGCACCACCGCAGCCAATTCCAAATCGTGAGTAGGATAATTCCTCTCATGAGGTTTTAACTGCCTCGAAGCATAAGCCACCACTTTTCCTTCTTGCATGAGTACACACTCTAAACCATTTAGAGAATCATCACTATACACCACAAATTCTTTACCTGATTCGGGTTGTACTAACACTGGTGCCTCTGTTAATAACTTTTTCAATTCTTCAAAACTCTATTGACATTCTTCCGTCCATTCAAATTTAACATTCTTTCGGAGTAGTCTAGTCATAGGAGCAGCAATTATAGAAAATCCATTTACAAACCGCCGATAATACCCAGCTAGCCCCAAGAAACTTCTAACTTCGGTTACATTTTTCGCTGGTTTCCAATCAACAATGGCTGAAATTTTACTAGGATCAACCCGTATACCATCACCTGAAACAATATGACCCAAAAATCCAACTTCCCGGAGCCAAAATTTCACTTTTAGTAAACTTAGCATACAGCTGCTTATTTCTTAGAGTTTGCAAAACTATCCTCAAATGCTCAGCATGCTCTGTCTTATCTTTTGAATAAATTAAAATATCATCAATAAACACCACAACAAATTTGTCCAAGTATGGCCGAAATATGCGATTCATCAAATCCATAAACACAGCAGGAGAGTTTGTCAACCCGAATGGCATAACTAAAAATTCATAATGACCGTACCTTGTTCTAAAAGCAGTTTTAGGCACATCCGACTCTTTTACTCACAGCTGATAGTATCCAGATCTCAAGTCAACCTTTGAAAACCATGTCGCTCGTTTTAGCTGATCAAATAAATCATCAATTCTTGGCAACGGATACTTGTTCTTGATTGTCACCTTGTTTAATTGCCGATAGTCAACACACAATCTCATAGAACCATCCTTCTTTTTCATAAATAACACGGGAGCACCCCAAGGTGAAAAACTTGGTCTCACAAAACCTTTATCAGTCAACTCTTGCAACTGCGACTTTAATTCTTTCAACTCTGCTGGTACCATTCTATATGGAGCAATCGAGGTCAGAACTATTCCCGATATCAAATCAATACCAAATTCTACTGCCCTGACTGGAGGCAAACCCGACAATTCTTCTGGAAATACATCCGCAAATTCACACACAACCGGCACTAATTCAACTTTCTTTTCAACTTCTTTTGTATTAATTACATACGCCAAATAAGCTTCATAACCCTTTCTAAAATATCTTTGAGCCGACATTGAAGAAATCACACTAGACAATGCCTCTGATTTATTTGATTCAACCTGCAGAGTTTCACCATTTTCCCACTTTAATTCTATAACCTTTTCTTTGCAATTTACTATAGCATCATGCAATGTCAACCAATCTATACCCAAAATAATATCAAATTCATCAAACGGCAACAACATCAAGTCGGCCGGAAAGTAATGACCCCGAATCATTAAAGGGCATTTCTTGCATACTTTATCAACTATCACACATTTGCCTAGTAGATTCGACACTCTAATCATAAATTCTGTGTTCTCAACAGGTATATTCATACTAGACACCAGTTTCATGCATACATATGAATGAGTAGAACCAGGATCAACCAAAGCATTAACATTAACATCATAAAGAGAAAATATACCAGTAATCACATCGGGTGATGAAGCATCTTCACGCGCTTTAATAGCATAAGTTCTAGCCGGAGCCCTACCTTCAGATCTAACTGCTGCATCTCTGGCTACATTCTTACTGCTTGCTTCATTCCCAGCTTTTCTTGGATACATTCCCTTCGAATCCGCACCACTTGCTTTTGTATACTGAAATTTTTCTTTCTCAGCTCTTTCTGGGCAGTCTCTAATAAAATGATCCGGAGAACCACATCGAAAACATTCATTTGCTCTGCATGGACCATAATGATTTCTACCACACTACTGGCACTTGGGTTTAACAAATCTCAAGTTCCCTACACTGGTTGCCGAAGTAGTCTGGGCCTTAGGACCTACATTTTGCTTCTTAGAATTCCTATATGATTGCCCAGCTAAAACTTGGGAACGAGGATTCATATTTCTTGGCTTTCCGGGTTGTTGTGAGGGTACATTACTCATTGGTCTTTTCTTCCAATTTCGTGTCTCAGATTCGACCTTTTTCTTTTCCTTAAGTAGTTCTTCAGCCTTGCAAGCTCGATTGACAAGGACCACCATTTCTTTTAGTTCAAGGATCCCAACAAATACCTTGATGTCTTCGTTGAGCCCGTCTTCAAATCGTCGGCACATCTTGGCCTCTGTAAGAACATATTCTCTGGCATACTTATTCAATCGAACAAACTCTCTTTCATATTCTGTGACTGTCATATTACCTTGCTTTAGTCAAGAAACTCTTTACGTTTCTGATCAATAAATCTTTCACTAATATATTTCTTTCGAAACTCTTCTTGAAAGAATTCCCAGGTTACCATCTCTTTCGGTACCACCGAAATCAAAGTCTTCCACCAATTATAAGCTGAATCCCTCAACAAAGATATAGCACATTTCAAACATTCTTTAGGTGTACAAGATAATTCATCAAATACCCGGATAGAATTTTCAAGCCAGAACTCTGCTTTCTCTGCATCGTCATCAATATTTGCCTTAAATTCTTCGGCCCCTTGTTTACGAATTCTATCGACCGGAGTTCTGTGAAATTTTATCATATCCACACCTTGAGGCATCGGGGGTATAGGTTGAGGAATTGGGGGAGGTGGGGGAGGTTGTGCATTTGGGTTCGACGAACGAACTCAGTATACCAAGCATTCATCATTTGGAGAAAGGCTTCCCGAGCCCCTTCTCCTCCTCCTTGACCAACAGTAGGAGGTGAATTTTCAGTTGGCACCACCCCTTCAGTCGGAGCTGGTGCATTACTCTCTACATCATCAGCCGCAGTTGGATCGGGATCCATTTACTATAAAAAAATCATTTAATAGGTCAGAAGTCGTCACACTATCACAATTTATACATATGGCATGTATAGCAAAATCCGTACATACAACAGGCAGTCCGAGAACCGACTAAACCTGCTCTGATACCACTAAATGTAATGCTCCCACGCCCGATACCGTTGCTGGATTCGAGCTTGAAGTGTTACCGAACATAATTTATCGAATTAAGAACTTCGAATCATTTATTTCTACATTCACAGCTTTCTAGCTACCTGCGTCATAGTTACAAGAAAAATCATATCTCGAGTTACAAAACTCGAAATCAAGATCTGTAAATTTTCCTTAGATCTAGACTCATATATCTATTTACTAATTTTTTTCTAAAATTTTTGGTTGGGCCAATTAATACAGTTTATTAGTTAAAGTTACCCCTGTTTCAGGACTTGACTGGACTGACCTCTGTTTACTACGAACCATATTTCTCCATGTGAAAAGTTTATATGACTATGAAGTTTATTTATTCCGAAACTAGATTCAATAAGGATTCCAAGAATATAAAATACACCACCTAATTATTTTTTTACAATTTATGGTAAATTTATAAAGTTGGAACAGGGGATCTAGAAATCGCTCTGACCCTATTTCACTAAAATTCAAATATCTTATAACATATAATTCCTTTGCTTGTTTCATTTGTTTTATATAAAACTAGACATACTAGGCTTCAATTTCATATTTAATCCATCACCAAATTCAATTTCTATGATTTTTAGTAAATTTTCAAACTCATGTCAGTGTTGCTGCAATATTCTGTTTATGGCAAATTTCATCTTTTCATGAGTTTTTATGATCTAGATAACATATTAAACTTCCATGACATCAAACATGATCTACTTAGCATTTTCCATGACTTATCATTATTAAGCATTTTCTCAACCAAATCATGGCCATATCACAAAATTATTTACACAAAATAGGTGTATTGCTATACATGCCATACTTAAGTTTTACAAGCCATTTACCAAAAAGAGTCCTTCGGATAGTGTGACTGAACCTTTGACCTGTCCCGATTCCTAAGCCGGCTTGTTCAAAACTACAGTGAATGAAAAGGAGGGAGTAAGCATAAATGCTTAGTAAGTCATATGCAAATAACAAGTAACATAACAATACAATTATACCAAACAACCTTAGCATGGTATCACCAAAACATATATCACATTTCTAAACATCATTAATCATCTTACCACCTTATCGTTGTTGTATCTATTTTCAACCCGAAGGTTAAGTACATACCTGTCCAAAGTGTCCATTTCACAATACTTACCAATACGTCACCTACATCTTAAGTGTTCTTCCATTTCACTAGAAATTTTACCCGTTGAACACATCGAAATATAACTCGGATACATGGATAATTTGCACATAAGTGCCATATTTGTAGCCAAGCTGTAACACCCCGAACCCGAGACCGACACCGGAGTCGGACACGAGATGTTAACAAACTTTGAAAAATTTTTCCAGACACTGCCCAGTCTGAGTACTAGTCGCTTCAAAAATCATATCTTGAGTTTCACAACTCGAAAATAAGTTTTGTGATTTTTCCCTGAAACTAGACTCATGTCCCCATCTATGTATTTTTTTCTAGAATTTTTGGTCTGGCCAATTAGTACAGTTTATTAGTCAAAGTTTCCCATGTTACAGGGGTCGACTACACTGACCTTTGCTCATTACGACTTGGATATCTCTCTGCACAGAGCTTCAATACTGATGCCGTTTGTTTCTATGGAAACTAGACTCAGAGAGGAATCCATACATATATGGTATGACTCCTAATTATCTCTTGTCAATTTATAGTGAATTTCCAAAGTCGGAACAGGGAATCCAGAAACTGTTCTGGCCCTGTCCCACAAGAACCTGAATATCTCTTACTGTACTGTTCATATGATTGTTTCGTTACTTTCATATGAAAGTAGATTCATCAAGGTTCGATTACATAATTTATTCACTATTTAATTCCACTCCTACGAATTCTTGTGATTTTTCCAATCCACACTACTGCTGCTGTCAGCCTCTGTTTTCAAAGTAAACCTTACCTATTTTCGGGGTTTCATGGACCAACTAGGGCCTTGTCATACATATGCCCACATATGATCATACTTAGCCATTCCAATGGCTGATCATTTGCTCAACACTTCCATTCCAACTATAGTTACATCATGAAACCATTTATACATTCATAAACACGAATGGTCTAATGCCATACTCCACTTCTACAAGCCATTTTCGCATGGCTGTACACTTATACATTTCATAAAGTACTCGAAAGACAACAATGGGTAGTCCTATACATGCCATATCAAAATTCAACCAAAATAGTACCCAAAAGAGCCTTTGATAGTGTGGGCGACTTCGACTTCAAGATCCCGAGTCCGATAGCTGGAGAACCAAAAATCTATAAAACAGAGGAGCAGTGTAACGAGTAAGCAATTTATGCTTAGTAAGTTTGAGCAAGGAATTCCAGCATAAACAAAGAATAACACACATTTGGCTAAATGGAATATTTCATAATACGCAATTTACCGATATCAAACTTGCTTCACAACATTAACAACCCTTATGTACATACACAATAGACTAACTTAGCCGAAGGCCGGTAGCTCGTTTATCAACTGAGCGAACATTTATTTGTAAGGGCTCGATTAATTCAACACATACGTAACATATCCCCATATTGGGATGTTTTTCGAGTATTCGCTGGAATTTTACAGCAAGCTCATTCATTACCAAATCACGTACCTTCGGGATTTAACCGGATATAGCTCCTCGCTCAAATGCCTTCGGGACATAGCCCGGTTTTAGTAACTCACACAATGCCTTCGGGACATAACCCGGATTTAACAACTCGCACGAATGCCTTCGGGACTTAACCCGGATTTAATAACTCGCACGAATGCCTTCGGGACTTAACCCGGATTTAGTATCTCGCACAAAGGCCTTCGGATCTTAGTCCGGATATATTCACTTAGCACAAAGCCTTCGGGACTTAGCCCGGACAGCATTCAATTAATCATGCACATCTAACAATAATTCATGGCACATTCATATTTCATTTTCATTTGCGAAACTCAAACACAAGGCACACACCATCCTTGCACATTCGGCTCAATAGCCACTCATAGAGCATGATTTTAATTTGCTTAAAACATGATTTAATCACATCGTAATTTAAGCTCTCTTACTCAAGAACTTACCTCGGGTGTTGTCGAACGATTCCGCTAGCTATTCGACCACTTTTTCCTTCCCTTTATCGGATTTATTTCCCCTTTGCTCTTGAGCTTAATTAAACAAATAAATTGATTTCATCATTTAGGCATCAAAAGATGAACACAAGGCACTTAGCCCATATTTATACATTAGACATTAAAGTCTCATACATGCAAAAATCATGCATCAACACAACATATTAGCTAATTTCTTTCCCCTTGGCCGAATATGCATGTCTATTTTTGGGGTCGATTTCAACACTTAATACACACATATACACACTAGTAAAGCATCCTCCCCCTTTTCATTAATTTAACACATGCATTGCTCATTAACATGCAAAGTTACATTCGGCCTTAGCACACATCTTGCTAGCCGATTCTTCTCCATTTAGCAACCAATGCACATATGTGCTCACACAAAAAAATGCTAAAAAGGAGGTTCAAGAATCATCAAGCCATCATCACATGCATCATTAACAAGCTTCATATTTTGCATGCAATGGCATTAACACAACCTCCACCTAGGCCGAATCTTAACTCATCCTCATGCCTCATCACCACAACATCAAACATCAACCAAGAATGATGCATCCATGGTCAAGTGCCATTTCCATCACATAGCAAGATTTAGACCATGGGCTAGGTAGAACTCAAGCTAACAACTAAAACATGCATGCATCTCATGGAACATCATCAAACATACCTTAGCCTAGCTACATGCATGGCCGAATCTCTTCACCTTTCTTCTTCTTTCCTCCTTAAAATTTTTGGCCAAGGATGAACCAAAGGATGAGAAATTTTTTTTCTTTGTTTTTCTTTCTAATTTAGGCTAAATGAAGGTGAGAAAGGATGAACACAAATTTTTCTCCTTTCTTCTCTTTAGCTCACGGCAATGGGGGGGCAACCACACATTTTTTTTTTCTTTTGTTTCCATTTCTTTATTACCCATACTCCTTATTTTATTCTTCCATTAACAAAACATGTTTCATGACATGTTTTGCCCATCATTCCTTGTCATGGCTGGCCACTACTCATTAGGGGGGAAATTTGACATGCAAGTCCCCCCCTTTGTCCACATGCACTAATAGGTCCTCACACATTGACCTATCACATTTTAAAATTTTCTCACATAAGTCCTATTGACTAAATTCACATGCAATCGACTAAATCGAAGCTTGAAATTTTCACACATTCATAATTACATATTCTAGACAATAAGTATCACATTCAAACATTTTGGTGACTCGGTTTAGCGGTCCCGAAACCACTTCCCGACTAGGGTCAACTTTGGGCTGTCACAACTCTCCCCCACTTAAGAATTTTCGTCCCCGAAAATCTTACCAGTAAATAGGTTTGGGTATCGTTCTTTCATCGAGCTCTCGGTCTCCCAAGTAGCTTCCTCGATCCCCGTGTTTGAGCCATAACACCTTTACTAGCGGAACTCTTTTGTTTCGCAACTCCTTCACTTCACGAGCTAGGATACGCATCGGTTCTTCTTCATAGCTCATGTCGACTTGAATTTCAACCTCTGATGGGCTAATTATATGCGATGGATCAGATCGATAGCATCGAAGCATCGAAACATGAAAGACGTCATGAATCTTTTCAAGCTCCGGGGGCAAAATCAATCTATACGCAACCGGACCAACTCGTTCGGAGATTTCGTACGGCCCAATGAATCTTGGGCTCAACTTGCCCTTACGGCCGAACCTGAGTATCTTTTTCCAAGGTGAAACCTTAAGGAACACTTTGTCTCCCACCTGATACTCGATGTCTTTTCGTTTCAAATCTGCGTACGATTTCTGACGATCCGTGGCTACCTTCAGACTTTCACGGATTACCTTTACTTTCTGTTCAGCATCTCTAATCAAATCAACTCCAAAAATTTTACTTTCACCGAGCTCGGTCCAAAACAATGGTGTACGGCATTTACGACCGTACAAAGCCTCGTAAGGTGCCATCTTAATACTTGATTGAAAACTATTGTTGTAAGCGAATTCAATCAAAGGTAAATACCGTTCCCATGAACTACTGAACTCGAGGATGCAACATCTCAACATATCCTCAAGTATCTGAATTATCCGCTCGGATTGACCATCGGTTTGGGGGTGAAAAGCAGTGCTAAAATGCAGCTTGGTACCCAGAGCTTCTTGCAATTTCTTCCAAAATCGTGAGGTGAATCTCGGATCTCTATCCGACACGATAGAAACAGGTACCCCGTGTAATCTCACAATTTGATAAACGTACAATTCAACTAGTTTCTCCAATGAAAAATCCGTACGTACGGGGATGAAATGAGCCGACTTAGTCAGTCTATCAACAATAACCCATATCGCATCCTTCTTACTTGCTGACAAGGGCAGTCCGGACACAAAGTCCATTGTGACTCGATCCCATTTCCACTCGGGTATCATGATCGGCTGGAGTAATCCTGAAGGCACTTGATGTTCCGCTTTCACTTGTTGACATATTAAACATCTCGAAACAAAGTCGGAGATGTCCCGTTTCATACCATGCCACCAAAATTGACGTTTCAAATCGTTGTACATTTTCGTACTCCCCGGGTGAATTGACATTTGGCTACAATGGGCTCCGTTCAGAATCATCGAAATGAGTTCCGAATTCCTTGGAACACACAAACGATTTCTAAACCTCAAACAATCATCATCATCAATTTGAAACTCCGATTCCTCGTTCGGAACACACTTAGCCCGTTTTGCAACCAATTCATCATCGACTTTCTGGGCTTCACGAATTTGGTGAGTCAATAATGGTTTAGCTTTTAATTCAGCTACCAACACATTGTCTGGTAGAACAGACAAATGCACATTCATCGCTCGTAAAGCAAACAATGACTTCCGGCTTAAGGCGTCCGCAACCACGTTAGCCCTTCCCGGGTGGTAATCAATGACAAGCTCGTAATCTTTCAACAACTCAAGCCAACGTCTTTGTCGCAGATTCAAGTCTCGTTGAGTCATCAAATATTTGAGACTTTTGTGATCCGAAAATACATGGCACTTCTCACCAAACAGATAATGTCGCCATATTTTTAAAGCAAACACGATGGCAGCTAGTTCGAGATCATGGGTCGGATAATTCCTCTCGTGTGGCTTCAATTGTCTCGACGCATAGGCCACGACTCGACCTTCTTGCATCAATACGCAACCCAACCCAAGTAGGGATGCGTCACTATAAATGACAAACTCTTTACCTGATTCGGGTTGCACCAAAATTGGAGCTTCAGTCAAATGAGTTTTCAGTTGGTCGAAACTTTTCTGACATTTCTCCGTCCACTCGAACTTAACATCCTTTTGAAGTAGCTTCGTCATTGGTGTGGCTATCATCGAGAAACCTTTCACAAATCGTCAGTAATAACCGGCGAGCCCCAAAAAGCTCCGAACTTCAGGAACATTTCTCGGAGGTTTCCAGTCAAGTATGGCTAAAATTTTGTTCGGGTCAACTCGAATACCCGACGCGGATACCACATGACCCAAGAAGCTAACCTCTCTTAACCAGAACTCACACTTACTGAACTTAGCATATAACTGCTTATCCCGCAAAATTTGCAGCACTAGCCTCAGATGCTCAGCATGTTCGGTCTCGTCTCTTGAATAGACCAAAATGTCATCAATGAACACCACTATGAACCGATCCAAATACAGTCTGAAGATCCGATTCATCAAATCCATAAATACTGCAGGGGCATTACTGAGCCCAAACGGCATCACTAAGAATTCGTAGTGACCATATCTCGTTCTGAAGGCAGTTTTGGGAATATCTGAATCTCAGATTCGCAACTGATAATAGCCCGATCTCAAATCTATTTTTGAGAACACTGAGGCTCCCTTCAGTTGGTCGAACAAATCATCGATGCGCGGCAACGGATATTTATTCTTTATCGTCACTTTATTCAGCTGACGATAGTCAATGCACAACCTCATGGTTCCGTCCTTCTTTTTCACGAACAATACTGGTGCACCCCAAGGTGAGAAACTTGGTCGAGCGAAACCTCTATCCGTCAGTTCTTGCAACTGAGCTTTCAACTCCTTTAACTCAGTTGGTGCCATACGATACGGAGCTATCGAAATCGGCGTAGTCCCAGGTACAAGCTCAATACCAAACTCTACCTCTCGAACATGTGGTAAACCCGGTAATTCTTCCGGAAAAACATCCGGGTATTCACAAACCACCGGCACAGATTCGGGTTTCTTTTCTAATTCTTTGTCACCAAGTACATACGCAAGGTATGCTTCGCACCCTTTTCTTACATATTTCTGTGCCAACATTGCTGATATTACAGCTGGCATCCCCTCCAAGTCCGCAGACTCAATTCGGACTACTTCGTTATTTGCGCACCTCAAATCAATAGTCTTGCTCTTGCAATTCACAATCGCATCATGCGCGGTCAACCAATCCAACCCAAGGATAACATCAAATTCATCAAACGGCAAAAGCATCAAGTCCGCCGGAAAACAGGAACCTCGAATTTCCAGGGGACATTTCTTACACACTTTGTCGACAAGCACGTAACGACCCAAGGGATTTGACACCCGAATTACGAACTCAGTAGACTCAATAGGTAAAGTCTTACTGGATGCTAAGGTTTCACATATGTAAGAATGAGTAGAACCGGGGTCAATCAAAGCAATTACATTAGTATCAAAGAGAGTGAATGTACCGGTAATAACATCAGGCGAAGAAGCATCCTCGCGGGCACGTATAGCATAAGCTCTAGCAGGCGCACGGGCTTCGGATCTGGTTATATCATCTCTAGATCCTCTCTGACCACCACTAGCATTGCCCATATTTCCAGATGGTCTACCTCGAGCAGTGGTAGCACCCGGTCTCCCACTCTGATTTGCATTCTGTCCCGACAACCTCGGGCAATCCTTAATGAAGTGGTCAACTGATCCGCATTTGTAACAGGAGCGGTCAGGAAATCTACAACTCCCCGAATGCCATTTACCGTAATATCGGCATTTCGTCCTGTCTCGACGTTCATTCCCAACACTGGCGACCGAAGTGCCTCGTGTACCCACAGGGGGTCGATCACGATCTCGTCTAAAAAGGTCCGAAGTGCCTCTAAACTAGCCCGTATCATCTCGAAATCTCTTCGATGTCTGTTGAAGAGACCTCCCCGAGGATCTTTTACGAAACTCTCCAGTTCCCTCATCAACTCTTTGCTTTTCTTTTCTAAGCTCTTCGGCTTTACAAGCTCGTTCAACAAGTACCACGAACTCTCGTATTTCAAGAACGCCAACGAACATTTTTATATCTTCATTCAGCCCATCCTCGAAGCGTTTACACATAATAGCTTCGGACGAAACACATTCCCGAGCGTATTTGCTAAGTCTAACAAATTTTCGCTCGTAATCAGTAACCGACATGGAGCCTTGCTTAAGCTCAAGAAATTCCTTCCGTTTTTGATCAACAAATCTCTGACTGATATACTTTTTCCGAAACTCAGTTTGGAAAAACTCCCAAGTTACTTGCTCTCGGGGCACAATAGAAGTCAGAGTACTCCACCAATAGTAGGCAGAATCACGTAGCAAGGAGATAGCACACTTTAGGCATTCATCGGGTGTACAAGATAGCTCATCGAGTACCCGGATAGTGTTGTCCAGCCAAAATTCAGCTTGCTCGACATCATCGCTATCCATAGCCTTAAATTCAGTAGCCCCATGTTTTCGGATTCTGTCAACTGGGGGCTTATTTGACCTTATTTGGTCTGTTACCGGTGGTATTGTAGGTGCGGGGGTAGTATTTGTCGGGAATGGAGGTTGTGGAACAACCATATTAGTTCGAATGTATTGGTTAAACCAATCATTCATCACGCTATAGAATGCTTGTCTAGCTTCATCATTCGGATTACTAGCATTAGGTTGAGAGTCCGCCGGCACTGTCCCTTGTGCGGGAGCAGGCGCTACACTCTCAAGATCATCAGCTACCTCTCGGTCACGATCGGGATCCATTACTATAAATAAACACATTTACAATTGTCAGAAATCACCACACTATCAAGTAATCACATAAAATGGCATGTATAGCTAGACCCAAAACATTACGGTAGTCCTAGAATCGACTAAACCGTAGCTCTGATACCAATAAAATGTAACACCCCGAACCCGAGACCGACACCGGAGTCAGACACGAGATGTTAACAAACTTTGAAAAATTTTTCCAGACACTGCCCAGTCTGAGTACTAGTCTCTTCAAAAATCATATCTTGAGTTTCACAACTCGAAAATCAGTTTTGTGATTTTTCCCTGAAACTAGACTCATGTCTCCATCTATGTATTTTTTTCTAGAATTTTTGGTCTGGCCAATTAGTACAGTTTATTAGTCAAAGTCTCCCATGTTACAGGGGTCGACTACACTGACCTTTGCTCATTACGACTTGGATATCTCTCTGCACAGAGCTTCAATACTGATGCCGTTTGTTTCTATGGAAACTAGACTCAGAGAGGAATCCATACATATATGGTATGACTCCTAATTATCTCTGGTCAATTTATAGTGAATTTCCAAAGTCGGAACAGGGAATCCAGAAACTGTTCTGGCCCTGTCCCACAAGAACCTGAATATCTCTTACTGTACTGTTCATATGATTGTTTCGTTACTTTCATATGAAAGTAGATTCATCAAGGTTCGATTACATAATTTATTCACTATTTAATTCCACTCCTACGAATTCTTGTGATTTTTCCAATCCACACCACTGCTGCTGTCAGCCTCTGTTTTCAAAGTAAACCTTACCTATTTTCGGGGTTTCATGGACCAACTAGGGCCTTGTCATACATATGCCCACATATGATCATACTTAGCCATTCCAATGGCTGATCATTTGCTCAACACTTCCATTCCAACTATAGTTACATCATGAAACCATTTATACATTCATAAACACGAATGGTCTAATGCCATACTCCACTTCTACAAGCCATTTTCGCATGGCTGTACACTTATACATTTCATAAAGTACTCGAAAGACAACAATGGGTAGTCCTATACATGCCATATCAAAATTCAACCAAAATAGTACCCAAAAGAGCCTTTGATAGTGTGGGCGACTTCGACTTCAAGATCCCGAGTCCGATAGCTGGAGAACCAAAAATCTATAAAACAGAGGAGCAGTGTAACGAGTAAGCAATTTATGCTTAGTAAGTTTGAGCAAGGAATTCCAGCATAAACAAAGAATAACACACATTTGGCTAAATGGAATATTTCATAATACGCAATTTACCGATATCAAACTTGCTTCACAACATTAACAACCCTTATGTACATACACAATAGACTAACTTAGCCGAAGGCCGGTAGCTCGTTTATCAACTGAGCGAACATTTATTTGTAAGGGCTCGATTAATTCAACACATACGTAACATATCCCCATATTGGGATGTTTTTCGAGTATTCGCTGGAATTTTACAGCAAGCTCATTCATTACCAAATCACGTACCTTCGGGATTTAACCGGATATAGCTCCTCGTTCAAATGCCTTCGGGACATAGCCCGGTTTTAGTAACTCACACAATGCCTTCGGGACATAACCCGGATTTAACAACTCGCACGAATGCCTTTGGGACTTAACCCGGATTTAATAACTCGCACGAATGCCTTCGGGACTTAACCCGAATTTAGTATCTCGCACAAAGGCCTTCGGATCTTAGTCCGGATATATTCACTTAGCACAAAGCCTTCGGGACTTAGCCCGGACAGCATTCAATTAATCATGCACATCTAACAATAATTCATGGCACATTCATATTTCATTTTCATTTGCGAAACTCAAACACAAGGCACACACCATCCTTGCACATTCGGCTCAATAGCCACTCATAGAGCATGATTTTAATTTGCTTAAAACATGATTTAATCACATCGTAATTTAAGCTCTCTTACTCAAGAACTTACCTCGGGTGTTGTCGAACGATTCCGCTAGCTATTCGACCACTTTTTCCTTCCCTTTATCGGATTTATTTCCCCTTTGCTATTGAGCTTAATTAAACAAATAAATTGATTTCATCATTTAGGCATCAAAAGATGAACACAAGGCACTTAGCCCATATTTATACATTAGACATTAAAGTCTCATACATGCAAAAATCATGCATCAACACAACATATTAGCTAATTTCTTTCCCCTTGGCCGAATATGCATGTCTATTTTTGGGGTCGATTTCAACACTTAATACACACATATACACACTAGTAAAGCATCCTCCCCCTTTTCATTAATTTAACACATGCATTGCTCATTAACATGCAAAGTTACATTCGGCCTTAGCACACATCTTGCTAGCCGATTCTTCTCCATTTAGCAACCAATGCACATATGTGCTCACACAAAAAAATGCTAAAAAGGAGGTTCAAGAATCATCAAGCCATCATCACATGCATCATTAACAAGCTTCATATTTTGCATGCAATGGCATTAACACAACCTCCACCTAGGCCGAATCTTAACTCATCCTCATGCCTCATCACCACAACATCAAACATCAACCAAGAATGATGCATCCATGGTCAAGTGCCATTTCCATCACATAGCAAGATTTAGACCATGGGCTAGGTAGAACTCAAGCTAACAACTAAAACATGCATGCATCTCATGGAACATCATCAAACATACCTTAGCCTAGCTACATGCATGGCCGAATCTCTTCACCTTTCTTCTTCTTTCATCCTTAAAATTTTTGGCCAAGGATGAACCAAAAGATGAGAAATTTTTTTTCTTTGTTTTTCTTTCTAATTTAGGCTAAATGAAGGTGAGAAAGAATGAACACAAATTTTTCTCCTTTCTTCTCTTTAGCTCACGGCATTGGGGGGCAACCACACATTTTTTTTTCTTTTGTTTCCATTTCTTTATTACCCATACTCCTTATTTTATTCTTCCATTAACAAAACATGTTTCATGACATGTTTTGCCCATCATTCCTTGTCATGGCCGGCCACTACTCATTAGGGGGGGAAATTTGACATGCAAGTCCCCCCCTTTGTCCACATGCACTAATAGGTCCTCACACATTGACCTATCACATTTTAAAATTTTCTCACATAAGTCCTATTGACTAAATTCACATGCAATCGACTAAATCGAAGCTTGAAATTTTCACACATTCATAATTACATATTCTAGACAATAAGTATCACATTCAAACATTTTGGTGACTCGGTTTAGCGGTCCCGAAACCACTTCCCGACTAGGGTCAACTTTGGGATGTCACACAAGCTACCATGTAACCCGCCCATAAGTGAACTCGGACTCAACTCAACGAGTTCGGATGCCTAGTTACATCTCACGAACTCGGACTCAACTCAATGAGTTCGGACATTTCTCATCCATAAGTGAACTCGGACTCAACTCAACGTGTTCGGATGTTCAACCATCCTAGTGACATGTCACTTGTATCCTAATCTATTCCTAAGGTTCAAACGGGATTTTCCTCGAACACATCTCCTTGCCATCTTCCGTAAAATACCGAAACCAATACTCAGTAGCACTTTATATTTAACAAATAATACACTTAATCTGCATTTTATTCGAAAATAACCACAAAGCATCTATTTCATGATAAAAATCAGCATATCATATATTTAACATCAATAACTTAAAAATAACAATTATGCTACCTTATTTACACATGAACTTACCTCGGTACAAAATTTTTAACAATCGAGCCTATTCCTCGTAAACTTTGTTTTTCCCTCGATCACGACTTGAATCTCGTTTCTCTTGATCTATAATACCAAATTAATCTTATTTAATACATACATTCATTAAAATAGTCCTTAATACGAACTTTGGCAAAATTACCATTTGCCCCTAAATTTATTCATAATTACACTTTTGCCCCTAGGCTCGGGAATTAAACTTCATCCCTTATTATCATGTTTTATGAAATTCTAATCATTTTTCCCTTCTATGGCAACATCAAATTCTCACTCTAACATGTATTTATGACTACTAAATATTTTTACCGATTAAGCCTTTTTACTCGTTTTTACTCAAAACCGAGTAGCACAAGTTGTCTAACAAAATTTAAAACCTCATATTCTGTCATAAACACCAAAATACACAAATTTCACCTATGGGTATTTTTCCAAATATGAACCATAGGTTGAATTATTGTTAACATAAGCCAAATCGAGCTACCGAGATTTCAAAAACATAAAAATCATTAAAAACGGGGCTTGAAATCACTTACTATGAAGTTTGAAAGTTGAAGAAACCCCAGTTATGGAGGAGAGTAAAAATCGGCCGAACAATATGGAGAAGACGATCATTTTGGGTTATTTTTCCTATTAAAATTGGTCAAATTACCATTTAAGACCTCCTAATTAATATTTCAAAGCAATTTCATACTAAAAACTTCTAGAATGCAAGTTTTGTAACTTATTCGATTTAGTCCCTAACTTTAAATTAAACTCGTTATGCCAAAAAATTTTTCACGAAATTTTCACAGAATTATGCAATCATATCATAAACCTCAAAATAATTATAAAATAATTATTTCTATCTCAGATTTGTGGTCACAAAACCACTATTCTGATTAGGCCTTAATTCAGGATATTACATTATGTGCTTATATGTGTATTCGGCCAAGGAAGTTTGATATGAAGCTTTGATAGGTTTGAGTGATGAATGGCTAAATGAGCTATAGGTTATGTATGGATGAATTTTATGCATATGTGTGTGTGGCATTAGTAGTTAATGGCATTCGGCATTGTTTAATTAAAATTAGAAATGAATGTTTGAAAGTTAAATAGGTCGCTCTAATGACCGAATATGCTAAAAGCTAATATATGGACTAGTTGATAAATATGTGTTATGGAAATGTGAACAAATATCTATTTGATTTAGTATTCGGCTATGGTTAATTGTATAATAAATTGGTGTGGATGTTTTGAATGAGATATGCACAATTATAAGTTGAGTTGAGAAATGATTTCTCAAATGTCTAAAATAATATTCGGCTATAGCATGTAAGCATGACTAGTTGGTGTTGAATGTTTTTAATTAGAAGAAGGTTATAAGTTGAGTTTAATGTTAAAAGAAATATTTGAAAAGATGCATAATGCCGAATGTGACTTACAAAGTACATAAATTTGAAAATGAAATGGTGATAGACTTAAGTGGACAAATGATACGATTGAATTGGTTTTTGAAATGTATATGGTTGCCGTATGTATGTGTTTGATTGAGAAGTAAATTTGTTTGATTTAGCTCAAGAGCTTAGAGGACCAAAGTTGGATAGGGGAAAGGAGAAAGTAATCGAATAGCCGTTGTAATCATTCGACAACATCAGAGGTAAGTTTTAAGTAATCAAATGTAAATAACAATTGATTATAATCTGATATATTATGTGAATTAGGTATTCCTTGTAAGGTATGGATTTAGCCGAATGTTAAAAATGAAATGATGGTGTATTGTATCATGCTTATATGGCCTAATGGCAAGTATAACATGTTGGTAAATATGCAATGTGCTTTTATAATCGAATGATAAGTTTGAAATGAATGTGAGCAAAATGTTATGCATAAGCTATCGAATGCTAAGTGTGAAAATGAGATGAAAGAAAAGTGTTTGAGATGTATAATTATATATGTTCAAATGATGCTAGTACCTAATTGATATGATTATGTTATATGGAACTTGTCAATTTGATTATCGTACGGTACTATTCAGGCCTTCGAGCCTAGCAGGCTATAATGCCGGTGAGTTAATATCGGGCGTCGAGCCTAGCAGGCTATAATGCCGGTGAGTTAATATCAGGCTTCGAGCCTAGCAGGCGTAATGCCGGTGAATGAGTTCAGACTTAAAGTCTAGCAGGCTTCATGCTGGTGATGAATTCGGGTTTTAAACCTAGCAAGCTAATTGCCGGTGATTTGATATAAATCTAAGATTTCGAGACTTCGTGATAAAACGACAATTGAAATCGTATAATACCTTAAGTTGGTCAGGTATGTATCTTGTACTTATATGAGCTTGATTGGGATTGAATCCCAAAAAAATGAAAAGTTATGAAAATTTACAAAAAAATATTTGATAAGCAGGGGCGAAGCTAGAACAAATTTTTAGGGGCGGATAAAATTTTAATTTTTTATAGTTTATATTTTTATAATTTGTAAAGGATTAAATCAAAATTTTATAATTTTAAGGGGGCCAAAGTATAATTTTACCTTTATTAATTTAAAATTTTTAAAAAATTTTAAGGCCAAAAGAGTAAATTTACATTTTAGGGGAGCCGGGGCCCATGCCAGCCCCTCCTCGGCTTTGCCCTTGCTGATAAGTGAAGAACGTAGTAAAAAATTTAATATCTTGGTGCTTTGACCTAATGTTCGGGTCAGGTATGAGATTTTTGTATTGACTAGGGTGTAATTAGTTTGAAAAATGTGTTACACAAAAGAAATTGTTAAGACATTTCCTATTTTACACGAAAAAAAAGACAAAACGAGAATCATTAAAGATTAAACAAACCTTTTATATTAAAACAAACCAAATAAAAATTAAAACAAAAACAATCATACAAGATTATTAGGCAAAACAAAGAAAAGGAACGATCTGCGTTGCTGAAATTTGACCATATGCAGCCATGGCCTCGGAAACCCTAAGATCACTGCGACTAATCTACCACAAAGCAGCCAATGTGAGCCACGATTTCGCAAGTTGAACAGTAGTAAAACCAGTGATCTCGGTTTCTTTCGTTATTACAAAATCCACAAATGTTATTATCCCAATAGGTATCTTCCAGAGAATCATAGACAAGTGTAAGACTGTGGCGATGGCGGCTGCTAGAAGCTGTGGGCTCTAACAAAACGCAACCTACGTGCAGATTGAAGTTGCAATCATAACATCTGTAGCTAATGGATTTGCTCAGCTCACCGCACCCGCAACATCGGAACTTGTAATCATACGAGGTTGGCATCATTATAAGATTGAGGGGATGGGGGTGAGATCCGTGATTGATGATGAGCGGTAGGAATTTACCTTCCATGTTGGTTTTGAAGATACAATCACGACAACTAACGGAGAAATCCTTGTTGTTCAATTCACATGTTTCACACCTCTTCTGTTTCTCCGGGCGTATTTCATACTCAGTCGGCTCTTTTGATGCTCGGAGATTTTTAGGGCAACTTTGCCGAACAACTTCTAAATCATTGGGATCTTCAGCGCAAGATTTGTGGAAAATGTATTCATTGCACGCCATGCATTGATACATAGGACCTGAAATGGGTTCCTGGCACCTTTTGCAAAGGAGGCTTTTCCCCGACTCAGTGAATGGCTTATAAATGTTATACAAAGACAGAGCATGCAGGTGAGTGGAATTCCTTTCTGCGAGCTTATCCAACAGTTCGGCTGCAAAGTTTTCGGCAACGAAGCGTTTGGGGTCAACAGTGTACTTCTGAACTCCTTCAAATTGGTATCCGTCGGTCGCATCTTGGGCTTCGATGCATTGAACAATTACCAACCTAGCAGCAGCAGAGTCCGCCAGCTGCTTTAGCTTATCGATGAGGGAGTGAAAAGGGAGTATTGTGCTGATGATAAGCCCCAGATCCAACTTTTTCACCTGGGTTGTCGCAATTTTAATGACAAGTTCGCAGAACAAGTCGATGAGAGTTTCGGAGTCAGCAACGGCGGGGGCTGGGGCGGAGGAGGAGGAAGGCAAAGAGTGTTGAAGTGTAGGGATGATATCATCTTCGTCAATGAGGTGGAGTTCGAGGTGTTTGGCAAGCTCACAGGCTACTGCGCCCCTGCTTGAGGGGCCTATCACTACTGCTATGATAATCGGGGAATTGGGTTTTTCTTTGGCCGGAGCAACAGGGTGTTCCATGCTTTTTCAATTGTAATCAAATTTCTTGGCTTGTGGGAAGCTGAAAATTTGAAGTCAACAAAGTCAATGTAAAGGTGTGAAATTTAATGTAGCTTTCCTTGCACATTCCTATCCCAGACCCCACGATTTGCAAATTGGGATTTGCTTTTCGCTGTAAACGTGCCAAACAATTATTTACTGGAACCTTTTTAATTCATATACTCGGTGAAAAAGGACTATTTTACCAATAGAGGCTTATTTCCAATTTTATTTACGGAAATAGCTATTTTTCCATTATTTATTAGAATAGGCTGAAAACACCAAAATGCGTCTACATAGGAGTGTTTTAGGGAGATATTCTAGTAAAACGCATCCTTGAGGGAGCAATTTTGTCATGTCAGTACAAAACGCGCTGACGTGGACGCGCTTTGCTGACTTGGCAAAATCACTCCCTCATAGATACATTTTAGCCCGTGTAAGATAAATTTTTATATTTTTAATTTTTTGGAATTTAATTGTATATTTTTTAAATTGATGCCTAATTATCGATATAATTTCTTTTGTTAAATTAGATGGTATGACATTTTGAAATTAATTTTTTTTTCATATTGATATCAATATAACTAAAAAAATGACGTTTGCAATGAATTTGAATTTAACAAAATAATTTTAACTATGTTAATAATTTCACTTTAATTTTGAAATTTAAACTATAGAGAGATTAAGTGTCTAAAAATTAAAAATATAAAGTTTAAATTTTAAATTTACGAAAAGTATAATAATGACCGAGCTTGGCATTAAATTGGGGGCTACCTATTTTTTTTTAAAATTTTGGGTTTTAATGAGAATTTTTAAAAATTTGGATAGATATATTTAAAATTTTCAAAAATTTACAAAAAAAATTTTTTTGGAAGAGCGTAATTAAATTTTAAAATTTTTTTGAAAGGTATAGAGAAAATTTTTAAAAATTTTGAGAGACTTAATTAAAATTCTAAAAAGATTTAAGGGTATAATGAAATTTTAAAAACTTTGGGGTTAAAGCCCCTCAATCCTTTTGCATATTTTAACCAAAATATTTTCATTAAAAATAATTGAAAACTTGCATCTTGTTTTTTTTAGATTAATTTGTCAAAAACAAAATTGAGCATTTTTAGCTGGGTAAATTAGAAAAACATATTGTTTTTTTTTGTAAAATTTAAGTCGATTTTGGAGAGAAAAACAGAAAACACTTTTTACAAAATGTATTTATTTTGATACATTAATTCTTTCAATTAAATGGTTAAATGTTAGTGGTTTTTTTTAAGTCTTGGATTTGATTTCTTTACTGCTCACATTTGTATTTTTTATTTCATATTATTTTAAATTTTTAAAAATTTTAATCAATTTTTTAATTAGTAAATATATTATTTTAAAAATTTAAATTATTTTAAAAAATTAAAATAAAATAAAAAATATAAATGTGAGCATGAGAAGAATCAAATTTGAGATCCAAGAATAAAACTATTAACATTTAATTATCTAATAAAAAATCTAATATATAAAAAATGTATTTTATAAAATCAATTTCTATTTCTCTATATTGATCTATTTCCTAAATATAAAAAAAAGTACTACCTCAGAGCTATTATGATGTTTTAGAAATATTGAATTATGATTAATTTTTTTCTTTCAAACATGAAAAAGTACTACCTCTTAGCTCTTCTTTTCATGTACCTAACGTTCAATTATTGAAAGAAAAATGCTCCTTTGAGTGGATTCATTTTACACCTCTTCTTTTCATTTACGTCCCATTTAATCTCTTATTTTATTTCTCTATCTTAGCAACGCCTAGCTTAACCGGCGGTCTCCAGGAAGCTATTGTCGTCAGATCAGCTAAAAACTACAGCCTGAAGTTCAAACACTAAAAAATTGCAGACGCCAATCTGCGATGGTCCCAAATGAATGAGCCTGCCTGCAGATTGTGCACCTCAACACTTGTATTTAACGGTACGTAATCCCAATCTTCTTACTGCTCCATTTGTTCAGAATAACAAAACCAGTATTTTCAAAACTGGACCAAATTAGTTGATTGAATCAAGAATAGATGAGGGTATTAGCTAGAAGATAGGAGTTGACTAGAACTTTTTAGAGGTCGAAATTAAATTTTAATTTTTAATAACATATATGTTTGTAATTTTTAAAAAATTAAATTAAATTTTTATATTTTTAGAAGGTGAAAGTGTAATTTTACTTTTATTAATTTAAATTTAAAAATTTTAAGACTTAAATGAATAATTTTTCATTTTAAGGTGTCCATCCTTACCAGCCCCCTAAATATGCTATTGGGTGAAAATGATTGACTCGTCAATCGATATAAACTAGATGAACCAAGCAAAAAAATTTGGTTGAATCACTATTTTTATTTTAAAAATATTTTTTATGAATATTTAAAATTTTATTTAATTGAATCGGAAAAATTGATCAAACTGAAAATTTGTGCTTGACCGATTTGACCAAAGAAAAAAAGAAAAAATATATGTGTAAAAGAGAAAATATTACAACTTTTTTTTTTCTACATATCTTTTAAATAGATTGAATGTTTTAACTAACTATTGAATTAACAGAAGTACTTATTTGGGAACAAAAAGAAATTTAGGTTTCATTTGTGATAAAAAAATGTTTAGGTATCAATATAGGAAAAAATGCATAGTTTAGGTACTAATTTGTAGGTTAAGCTTTTTTAAAGGAAAAAAAATAGATTTAACAATTTGACTGATTGTTTGGTTAACGGAGGAGGTACCAATTTAGGAAAAAAAAGTTTAAGTACGAAAACAAGAGAATTTAAATACCAATTTGTGAGTTAAACCTAAAGAAATACTTACAAGAATACTATATGTTCAATAAATGCAAAAAAAAAAAACATGTTTAAACGCTATTAGCACATTTTACATTGTTTATGAATTTGGGGATAAATATCAAATTTATAGAGTACTTTACTTTAATGTATAATTTAATACATGTGTTCTTATTTGGTATAGTTATACATATGAAACTTGAATTGTAGTTCATATGTGTACGTGAAACTTTGATTTTGATTCAATTGAATATATGTAAATGAATGAATACATACATTTAATTTCATATTGGATTAATATAACTGTTTGTGTATGTATTCAATGTAAAATGATGCTAATTCAAAAATATTGTTAGTGATTTGTAAAATTTGAATCAAATCAAAATTTTATTTATACAGTCGCACTAAATCGAAGTTCATCTATGATATAACATATTGGAACAAAGTTCAAGTATCCATGATTTTAATTTGTTTTGAATAAATCCCACTATTTTAATATGTTAATAACTTGTACAATTTATTTACTTACGCAATTAATTAGCATGTAGAACACAAACATACAGAAAACACAACTTACCACATTTATCTGTTTTCCTTTTGTCTGTCACTCTTGATATTTGATAAATATCATAAAATTTTAGTAGCTGAAGTTAATCTCTTCATGAGACTAGGAAAGACTGATGAAGGCCTAATTGGCATCAAAATTTATGTATTTTAGGCAGGCAACTTCTCCAAATCTCATTCACTAATTAAAGAATTGTATTTTAACAGGATGCAGGAATCACTGGCAAAGTTAAGCCACATATTATAAAGGAAAGGAAGGATTAAAGATTGATAATTGAGACTCCATGGCTGTTGAAATAACTCAACTTTTGAGACAAAAATTAGAACTGCTCACTAGAAATCCAAATTTGAAAAGTGAAGCTGAAAAATCCAGAAAGGAGCTGAAAGAGTTGAAGAAATCCTTGAAAGGTGCGGTGAGCGTCCAAGTAAGTGACCAAAAAACTATCGATGACTGGTCGAAGCTTGTCAAGGATATCTATCTTGTGGAGGACATGATTGACTCCTTGGACTCTATGGTACTGCAATGCCACAAAGGTTTCAATATGAAGTATTACTCCGAGAGCATCAAGTGCTGGTTGAGCGAAAGGCGATTAAGAAAAAAGATTGGGAATTTGAAGGACAAAGTAATAGAGGAAAATTTGAAGGACAAAGTAATAGAGGAAAGGAAAGTCAAGCCAACTAGCTCAAAAGTTGTGGGAGTTAGACCAAAAGTTTATTCAGAAGATAAGCAGGCCACTGTAGGAGAAGAGCAGGTTTCGCTTGAATGTTCACTGAGTGACTTTATTGATGTTGTACCAATTTCTTCAGTTGAAAGCCATGGCAAAAAATGGCTTAAGAAACCAGTGACGATCGTTTTGGATGATTTAGTAAAGAAATTAGCTCAGCCTTTCCTTAGTCGATGCCTGCTTCAATATCTCATCTCAATGGCTTTAGTTGCATTCTCAAGTAAGGCAATTTTATTGTGGGCAGTCTACAATTCAGAAGATATCAAACAATATTTCCAATGCATTGCTTGGGTCCCTGTTCGTAAAGAGTGTGAAGAAAAGGATATCTTGCAAGCCATTTTAGAACAAGTTATGCGTAACAAAACGAAAGAGGAACAGGTAGACAAGGTGCTTTGTGATTTCTTAGTTGGGAAGAGGTATCTGATAGTTTTGTATGGAGCTTTAACGGCTAGTATTTGGAACGAGCTCAAATCTGCCTTTCCTTTCTCTTTTAATGGTAGTCGGGTGATTCTTGCAATTCATAATAGTTCATGGATCATTGGAGAAAATGGTGTTGTTGATGATGCAGCATTAAGACATGCTTCAGAAGAATGGCCTCAACCTTCTAATTATTTGGAGGATGATTCTAGCATTGCCATAAAGGCTGCAATGAGTAAGCTAATGCAATCGATCCTCGGTTCTTACAGGTTGCTGTTTCTCATTTCAATTGTGGGTGTTGGCAAGAGTACTCTATTGCGGGAAGTATATGATGCAAAAGAAGTCAAGCAGCATTTTGAATGCTGTGCTTGGGTTCATGTTCAAGAAGAGTTCGAAGAAATAGATGTTTTAGTTGAAATCTGGAAGCAGATAGGCGTCAGGGAAATTAAACTATCCCTTGAGCCAATGCGACAAATGGTTTGCAATGTCTTAGCTCAGAGGAGGTACCTAATAGTTCTATGTGATGTCTGGACATCCCGTGTCTGGGAAAGTCTAAAAATTTCCCTTCCCAACTCCTTGACTGGTAGCAGGGTGATTCTTACAGTACCTCGTGCAGAAATAGCACGGCAAACCAATTCTTGGGTCTTTCAAATGATTCCCGGAAAAGAGTTACCTGATTTAGAACACTTGCAGGAAGATGCTTTCGACCGAAAGGTTGTGCGACGGTGGAATTTGGTTTCTGATATCATGGAAAATGAGTCTGAAATCATAGGGATGAGGGATATGGTAGAGGAATTAGCGAAACTTGCACTCGGCAGCTATAGATTGCATTGTTTGATTTCGGTGCAAGGTAAGGCAGGTTCTGGCAAGACAACTCTTGTGAGGGCCTTTTACAACAGCATAGCAACTAAGCAGCACTTTGATTGTCGGGCTTGGATCACTATTCCGCAAGAATATGATGAAAGAAATCTCCTGCTTGATTTATTGGGACAACTTATGAAGACAAAGCAGAAACAGAGCTTATCCATTGGGCAACTACATAGAAGGCTTCACTATTTCTTGAAATGGAAGAGATATTTGATAGTTTTAGATGATTTACAGAAGCCTCAGATATGGAAGAGTACACTCAGTCACGTCCTCCCAAATTCATCCAATGGTAGCAGGGTGATCCTCACCCTTTGCAAGGCGTATCTAGCGTACCATTTGAATCCACCGGCCGTAGTTCTCCCATTACGCCCATTAAATAAGGATGAGAGTCATTTCTTGTTCAAAAAACGTGTGCATAAAGATGATGTACCGTCAGATTTGATGCAAAGATGCCGTGGTCTACCTCTTTCGATAGTTCTGTTGGCAGGTCAGTTCAATCAGCAGACATCCTTGGGGACTGAGAAGATAGATGGAAATGATGCGAGGCCAAAATCCAGTGATACTGAAGAAAATCTCCTCAAGATCTTCGATGAGTCCTATAAGGACCTGCACTTCCCTTTAAATTACTGTCTTCTTTATTTGGGTCTCTTTCCCAGATCATATGAGATCCCCATAAGAAGGTTGCTTCTGATATGGCTTGCTGAAGGACTACCGATCAAACAACCACAAGGGAACAAAGAAACTCCAGAAGAGCTGTTGGCCGAACAGTTGGTACAACTAGAAAGCAAAAATTTGGTTGAGATCGTTAAACGGAGCTTAGACGGAAGCCCCAAAACATGTCTCCTACCGAATGCATTACACGATGCTTTGTCTCTATATGCTAAGAAGTTTGGTTTTCTTCACATACATCGCATGGGCAGCAGTTCAACCTCTACAACACAGTATAGTATCGCTATCCGGAGGCTTGCAGATGGGTTACGTTTGTTCATCAAAACCGAGCATGAAAAACACTGCTTGAAAAATCTACGTTCTTACATTTTATTCTACCACGGAAAAAGAGATACCGCAGATGGGATAAGAGACCTTCTTAATGAAATGGTCAAGGACCGTTTTGGAAAGCTTGTAGTGCTTGATCTAGAAGATGTTACTAAACCAGCGCTTTCTGAGGCCATTGGAAGTCTGCCTTGCCTAAAGTATTTGGGCTTAAGACGGACTCATTTGGATTCAGTCCCAAAGTCAGTTGCCGAGCTCCCTCGTTTGCAGTCTTTAGATGTGAAACATACTAATGTAATCAATCTACCAACAACCATTTGGGAGGCAAAGAAGCTTCAGCATCTCTATATGAATGAAATTTATATTGACTTGTCCATTCAGAAGGGATGTGATGAGGGACCTTCAACTAACCTTCATACACTATGGGGATTGAAAATTCGAGGACAAATCCCGAATCATAACCAGTTGAACAGGTTACGTGGTCTAAGGAAATTGAAATTAACATGCTATAAATCATCTATGGAAGTTATAGATGCCTGGCTTTCAAATCTAACAAATCTCAAGTCCTTGAAGTTGAGATCAGTAAGAGAAGGACAAGAGCCTTCAACACTTCCATTGAAGAGCGCGAACAAGCTCCAGAGCTTGTCTAAACTATATCTGCTTGGACAACTAATAAAGCCGAGAGAGATACTTGGTGAACTTCCAAAAAGTCTCTCAGTCCTTACTTTGTCAGGGTCATATTTACACGAGGATCCAATGGAAAAACTTGCGGAGCTGAAAGAACTGAAGGTCCTTAGGCTCTATGGTCATTTCTTCTTGGGGACAACTATGGTTTGTGGGAACCAGTTTCCTAAGCTTCAAACCTTGAAATTGTGGAAGCTCGAGCATCTAGTGCATTGGATTGTGAAGGATGGCACAATGCCAATCCTGGAAAATCTTGAGATCAGATACTGCAAAAAACTGAAAAAGGTTTTTGGTCTGGAGAAATTAACCAGCTTAACAGAATTAACCTTTGACAGATGTGGGATTGTTAGTAGATGACGTTAAGAATAGAACGAACAGCTACTTAAAAATCGAACTGGAAACGCCGGAAGTTGTCTCCTTCAAGAGTGAGTTCTCACTTGTCCAAATACTATACTTTCATTTCATTTGGAAATATTTTGGTATATTAACTGCAGGATCAAATTAATGAAGTGTCTGCAAGATTCATGTTTTCTCTTTTCCTTCTATCACAGGAATCAAGAAATCAGGCGAAAATGAAATCTCAAACTGACCAATTCCATGGCATCTACAACTGGAAAATAGAAGTTCCAACGCTAGAGGATACAAATTCCAGGGCATTCAGCCTTCAACGGTTGGCAACAGCTCCAGAAGGGTTTTTCTTTTTCTTTTTTGCAAGATTTTCTTCCTGTCTTTTAACTCTTTCTTTTGATTCCAAACTTTAGCATCTGAAGCACATTCTACTTTGGTAATATTATACTTGAAATTCTAATTTAATTCTATTTTTATAAATGATCGATACCATTATTGTTGCCATTGGAAATTGTTTCTAAAAAAATAATGTGATTTTTTCGAAAAATATAATATTGGTTGATTCTACATAAAACATTTTTGTTGTTGGATAAAATTTTCTAAACTCATTTTTTTAGAAATTGTTTTTAAAACATAAATATTTTCATAGTCGAAAAACTGTTATAAAATGTCATATTCATCTTCAATAAAACATAAACAATCCATAAAATTACTTGTTATGATTATTGTGAAATATAGCAGTAGGTAAAACACTGTAGCTAAGCTCTCAAAGAGCCAACATCACACTTACTCTAGCAATTGTTTAGGAATAACACCCCTACATCCATTGCTTTCAATACATTTTTCTTTTACCATCAAACACCGAAAATTTGGAAAAAATGATTTTGGATTTTTTTTTAATCAAATGGATTATTCAATGTAAAAATAGCTTATATATTTATTAAAAGTAAAAAAAAATATAATAAAATTTTGAGAAATGTGTGATAACTTTTAAAGTAAAAAATATTTTTATTAAAATTAAAATATAATAAAAAATAAAAAAGGAAATAAAGTTGAATCCAATCAAGTCATGTTTATTGTGCAGGAATTGATATTTTTATTTAAGGAATAATTTTTTAAGATAAACTTTTGCTTTCGGACGTTCCATATTTTATATGTTTATATCATTGTTCTTGATTTGGTTTTAACTTATTTAATTTAATTTATTATTGAATTCTATTTATAAATTATCTCAATTTATTAATGCAAATTTATTTTGAATCTCTTTTTGTGTTGTTTTCTCAAACTTATTATGATCAAAACTATATTTTCTTGTAACCATGATGGATCCTATTTCTTAGTTAATTAATTTATTTACCCTTCAATTGTTTGATCCTTATTAATTATTTATTTATTCTTGTGCTTATTTAATTTACTTGCGTGATCACCAAGTTGCATTAACTTGATAATCTTGATTTATCTTGGAAGAGAAAATTAAGGTTGAGATCTAAACTAAATAGATTAAGATTAACTTTAGTAGAGTTGATGGACGAATTAATTTTTGGCTAAAATATAAATATATATGATGCCCTAATCAACCTAATAGATTTGTTTTTAGTGATTTCACCCAACTAGTATAACACCCTATTACTCAACCTAATCGTCGAGTCTGAGCAACGGGATGTCACGTTCATTGCCAAGGCAACTTTCATAATATATATATATTATTCATATCAAACACACAGTTATATAACATAACATACAATTTGAACAAATCTAAGTCAAGCTTACGAGGATCCCTTTTTGATGTCCGAGCATGAAATAGATCTAAGTTGCAAAGTTTCAAAATTTTGGAAACATGAATCGATACTTGACCGATTGTACCGATACTTATAAGGTACCGGCCTCTAGTATCGATACCAAATTACGAATCTGTTTCTTTGAAATAATTTATCAACATGCATAGGTATCGATACTTTATCAATACCCTGGTGTAAGGTATCAATACTTTAGTCCGTTATTGTGAAAAAAAATAATAAAATAAAAATAAAAAACACAGATTTTTACGTGGAAACTCTTTTGGGAAAAAACCACGGACAGAGGAGAAGAAAATTCACTATGTCGAAAATTTTGAATCAGTACAAGAGGAATAGACTATATCTATTTATAGGCTTGTAAAGCCATATTCTAGTAGGATTGAAACACCTTATCCTAATCAATATAAAATAGATGGAGTTTAATAAGGTTTAAAAAACCTTATTCTAAAATAAAATAAAAGAAGTCTAGTTCTATATTGATTTTACTTTTATTTTATTTTCCATCGTATTTTATTTAAATAAGAATTCGAGTCACTTAATTCTAACAATCTCCTCCTTGACACAAATTATCAATGAACAAGTTTTTCATCGCGAACTTTTAATGAACAAGTTCTCCACCTCTTCCATAAAACCCCTTAAGGGTTTAACTTCAACAATGAACACCAACCAAGTCTAAGCAATGCTCAAACTTGGTTATAGGAAGTGACTTAGTCATCATATCTGCAGGATTTTCATGAGTACTAATTTTGCTCACAACAATATCACTACGAGCAATAATATCACGAACAAAATGATACCGAACATCAATATGTTTTGTTCTCTCATGAAACATTTGATCTTTTGTAAGGAAGATGGCACTCTGACTGTCACAAAATACTGTACTGATTTGAAGGTCTTCATTGAGTTCACTAAATAGTCCCTTCAACCAAATAGCTTCTTTACAAGCCTCAGTAATCGCCATGTACTTAGCTTCAGTGGTAGACAAAGTGACTGTAGTTTGCAAAGTGGCTTTCCAACTAATTGCACAACCTCCGATTGTAAAGACGTAACCTGTGAGAGATCTTCTTCTATCAAGGTCTCTAGCAAAATCAGTATCAACATACCCTATGACTCCATCTTTAGTTTTTCCAAACTATAAGCAAACATCAGTAGTGCCTCGTAAGTATCTTAAAATCCACTGAACTGCTTTCCAATGTTCTTTACCGGGATTTGCCATGTATCTGCTAACTGCACTGACTGCATATGATAAATCTGGACGTGAACAAACCATAACATATATGAGAGATCCTACTGCACTAGAGTATGAAACATGTGACATGTACTCAATCTCATCATCTGATTGTGGAGACAAAACCGATGAAAGTCTGAAATGGGCTGCTAAATGAGTACTAACAGGCTTAGCACTCTGCATATTGAACCTGCAAAGAACTTTCTCAATGTACCCCTTCTGACTTAGGTACAATTTACTTGCTTTTCTATCTCTGAGAATCTCCATACCAAGTATCTTCTTTGCTGGTCCTAAATCTTTCATCTCAAATTCTTCATTTAGTTGGGCTTTGACCTTTCTTATATCTTCTTTATCTTTTGCTACTATCAACATGTCATCAACATAAAGAAGTAGATACACAAAAGAACCATCACTGTTTTTTTTAAAGTAAACACAACTGTCTAAACTACTTCTTTTGAAATCATGAGAAGTCATAAAGGAATCAAACCTCTTGTACCACTGTCTTGGTGACTGTTTCAAACCGTAAAGGGACTTTCTCAGCAAGCAAACATAGTCCTCTTTTTCTGAGACTATAAAACCCTCTGGTTGTTGTATGTAAATATCCTCCTCAAGTTCTCCATGCAGAAATATAGTTTTTACATCTAACTGCTCAAGCTCCAAATAATGCATGGCTACAATACCAAGCAAAGCTCGAATCGAACTATGCTTAACAACTGGAGAGAACACATCTGTGAAGTCCACTCTTGGAATTTGACTGTAACCCTTTGCAACAATCCTTGCTTTATATCTGGGTTCTTCAACTCCTGGAGTCCCTTCTTTCTTTTTAAACACCCATTTACAACGAACAGCCTTTTTACCTTTAGGAAGTTTCACAAGGTCCCATGTTCTGTTTTTGTGGAGTGATTCCATATCTTCTTGCATAGCAAACATCCACTTTTCTTAGTCTTCACAGCTAACCGCCTCAGAATAATTAGATAGCTCTTAATTCGCATCTATATCTTCAGCCACATTTAAAGCATAAGCAACTAGATCAACCTCGGTATACTTCTTTAGAGGTTTAATTTCTCTTCTAGTTCTGTTTTTGGCGATAGAGTATTGTGGTGAAGAAGCAACTGTATTATCAATTTTTGTTCTGGCTTGAGGAGTTGACTCTGTATTAATCTGATGCTCCACCTGCTTTTGATTTTCTTTATTGGAAGAGGATTTAAGAGATAAGTTAGGTAGCATAGCAGTTTCATCAAAAACAACATCTCTGCTAATCACAACTTTTCTATTTTCAGGACACCATAACTTATACCCTTTTACACCAGCTTTATAACCAAGAAAAACGTATTTAATAGATCTCGGTTCCAATTTTCCATTATCAACATGAGCATACGCAGGACACCCAAAAATATTTAAATCAAAATAATTAGTAAGATTACCAGACCATACCTCTTGTGGAGTCTTTTTCTCAATGGCAACGGATAGAGATTGGTTAATCAAAAAACATGCAGTAGAGGCTACTTCTGCCCAAAATGACTTCGGTAAGTTGGCATTTGACAACATACATTGAACCTTCTCTATGATCATTCTGTTCATTTGTTCTGCAACGCCGTTTTGTTGTAGAGTATGAAGAACTGTCAAGTGTCTCATGATCTCTTCTGACTTGCACAATCTATTAAACTCATCAGAACAGAACTCTAAGCCATTGTTTGTGCTGAGGTATTTTATTTGTTTTCCTGTCTATTTTTCAATCATAATTTTCCAATACTTAAATGTGGAAAACACATCTTTTTTCTACTTCAGGAAGAATGCCCAAAATTTTCTGGAAAAATCATCAATAAAGGTTAGCATATAATTAGCTCCACGTCTTGAAGGCACTCTAGATGGCCCAACGTTCCCTTCATGTTATGGATTCCTCTAGTGAATCAAACTTTCTTTTGCTTCCCAAAAATACAGTGCTCACAGAAATTCAGTTTGCAAATTCCTTGCCCATCAAGAAGTCCTCTTTTGTTCAATTCTGCCATGCCATTCTCACTCATATGCCCTAGGCGCATATGCCAAAGTTTAGTAATATCATTATCTGACAAGGAAGAGGAAGCGACAACTGCATCACCAGTAACAGAAGAACCCTGCAAAACATATAACTTGAAAATCTTTTTCTGCCCTTTCATCACAATAAGGGACCCTTTGGAAATCTTTAAAACCCCACTTTCAGCTGTGTATCTGTACCCTTTTGAATCAAAAGTACTCAACAAAATTAAATTTCTTTTCAATTCTAGAACATGCCGTACGTCACTAAGTGTTCTGACAACTCCATCAAACATATTAACTTTAATTGTTCCAACACCAGTGATTTTATACGAAACATTATTTCCTATTAAAACAACCCCTTCAAACACTGTTTCGTAAGTTGTAAACCAATCCCGATTGGGACTCATGTGGAAGGTGCAGCTGAATCAAGTATCCACTTCTCGCTTACTTTAGAATCATTGACAGAAGCGACTAGAAGTTCACCATCGCTGTAATCTTCTACAACATCAGCTTCACTGGAATTTTCTAGTTGTTTTCCCTTTTGATTCGTAGCCTCCTTTTTAATATTATTTTGTAGCTTATAGCACTCAGATTTAATGTGCCCTTTCTTCTTGCAGAATTTACAAGTTTTACCTCTGTTTGAAGACTTCGATCTACCCTTAGATTTACCACGAGGATTCCATTCCTGTGTCCTACCACGATCATCATCAGTATTCCGATCTTGTCTCCCACGAACAATGAGACCCTCTACCTGAGAGTCGGTTTAACCACAAGATACTTCATCTTATCATACGAGGTTAAAGAATCATAAACCTCATCAACTGTGAGAGATTTGCGGCTATATAAAATCGTGTCTCTAAAGGTTGAATAATACGGGGGCAACGAACAAAGTAGAATCAACCCTAGATCTTCCTTATCATATTGAACTTCTATGGCCTCCAAGTTTGAGAGAATTTCTTTAAACACTGTTAAATTTTCGTGTACAGACGCGCCTTCCTCCAAATGATGAGCATAAAGACACTGCTTCATATGCAACTTGCTTGTTAGAGTTTTCGACATACATATTTGTTCTATCCTCTTCCATAATGCAGCGGCAGTCTTTCTTTCATCACATCCTGCAAAATTTCGTTGGACAAATGCAGATGTAATTGTGTTAACGCCTTTCGATCCTTACGTTTCTTATTTTCATCTGTTAATGTCGAAGGTATCTTATCTATCCCTAGCAGGGCATCCTCCAGATCCATCTGCGCAAGAACTGCTTGCATCTTAATCTGCTACAATGCAAATCTAGTGTTGCGATCCAACAGTGAAATTTCATACTTCAAAGACGCCATTACTGTGATTGAGATGAACAACCCGAAAGCTCGGATACCAATTTGTGAAAAATAAAATAAAATAAAATAAAATAAAGAACATACAAATTTTATGTGGAAACCCTTTCGAAAAAAAACCACGGGCAGAGGAGAATAAAATTCACTATGTCAAAAATTTGAATCAGTACAAGAGGAATAGACTATATCT
Organism: Gossypium hirsutum; assembly: GCF_007990345.1. NCBI lineage: Eukaryota > Viridiplantae > Streptophyta > Magnoliopsida > Malvales > Malvaceae > Gossypium > Gossypium hirsutum. Next base: position 6,851,527 of record NC_053427.1, read on the forward strand.
ATTTATAGGCTTGTAAAGCCATATTCTAGTAGGATTGAAACACCTTATCCTAATCAATATAAAATAGATGGAGTTTAATAAGGTTTAAAAAACCTTATTCTAAAATAAAATAAAAGAAGTCTAGTTCTATATGGATTTTACTTTTATTTTATTTTCCATCGTATTTTATTTAAATAAGAATTCGGGTCACTTAATTCTAACAATCTCCTCCTTGACACAAATTATCAATGAACAAGTTTTTCATCGCGAACTTTTAATGAACAAGTTCTCTACCTCTTCCATAAAACCCCTTAAGGGTTTAACTTCAACAATGAACACCATCCAAGTCTAAGCAATGCTCAAACTTGGTTATAGGAAGTGACTTAGTCATCATATCTGCAGGATTTTCATGAGTACTAATTTTGCTCACAACAATATCACTACGAGCAATAATATCACGAACAAAATGATACCGAACATCAATATGTTTTGTTCTCTCATGAAACATTTGATCTTTTGTAAGGAAGATGGCACTCTGACTGTCACAAAATACTGTACTGATTTGAAGGTCTTCATTGAGTTCACTAAATAGTCCCTTCAACCAAATAGCTTCTTTACAAGCCTCAGTAATCGCCATGTACTTAGCTTCAGTGGTAGACAAAGTGACTGTAGTTTGCAAAGTGGCTTTCCAACTAATTGCACAACCTCCGATTGTAAAGACGTAACCTGTGAGAGATCTTCTTCTATCAAGGTCTCTAGCAAAATCAGTATCCACATACCCTATGACTCCATCTTTAGTTTTTCCAAACTATAAGCAAACATCAGTAGTGCCTCGTAAGTATCTTAAAATCCACTGAACTGCTTTCCAATGTTCTTTACCGGGATTTGCCATGTATCTGCTAACTGCACTGACTGCATATGATAAATCTGGACGTGAACAAACCATAACATATATGAGAGATCCCACTGCACTAGAGTATGAAACATGTGACATGTACTCAATCTCATCATCTGATTGTGGAGACAAAACCGATGAAAGTCTGAAATGGGCTGCTAAATGAGTACTAACAGGCTTAGCACTCTGCATATTGAACCTGCAAAGAACTTTCTCAATGTACCCCTTCTGACTTAGGTACAATTTACTTGCTTTTCTATCTCTGAGAATCTCCATACCAAGTATCTTCTTTGCTGGTCCTAAATCTTTCATCTCAAATTCTTCATTTAGTTGGGCTTTGACCTTTCTTATATCTCATTTATCTTTTGCTACTATCAACATGTCATCAACATAAAGAAGTAGATACACAAAAGAACCATCACTATTTTTCTTAAAGTAAACACAACTGTCTAAACTACTTCTTTTGAAATCATGAGAAGTCATAAAGGAATCAAACCTCTTGTACCACTGTCTTGGTGACTGTTTCAAACCGTAAAGGGACTTTCTCAGCAAGCAAACATAGTCCTCTTTTTCTGAGACTATAAAACCCTCTGGTTGTTGCATATAAATATCCTCCTCAAGTTCTCCATGCAGAAATGTAGTTTTTACTTCTAACTGCTCAAGCTCCAAATAATGCATGGCCACAATACCAAGCAAAGCTCGAATCGAACTATACTTAACAACTGGAGAGAACACATCTGTAAAGTCCACTCTTGCGTATGGAAAACAAAATTGTATGCTAAGTATAAAATCAGTGATAATTCTATAACCGAACATTATAACATAATATAAGTTATGCAATGGTATGGATCAAAGATCAAAGGTTCATATGCAAATCAAAATGTCAAATTATACCATTTCATCATATTTATTATCCCAATCATATTCAATTTACTAACTAAAGATCATTGTTCATTTCATGTCACATTTAAATCACAATGGTTGGTTGTCATGTTTCCATTTCAAATTCTGACCTTATAAATCTGATGGATATAATCAATTGTCATTTCAACCCATTTCTTATGTCATTGTACCATTTTACATTTTAATTCCCTATTAACCTGAATCAGGCTGAAACGGATACACGGATCTAATCAACCATACCAATTTAACACTTACTGCCTCATTGGATAAATCCGAAGTAATAAGTTGTGTCCAATGCTCATTGGTATAACCGAAGTAAAAATGTGCCCAAAACTCATCGGTTTGTAGTCGAAGTAACCCTGAACTCTTCCTATCCTATGGCATGCCAACTATATCTGACTCTGCCCGAACAATTAATAGGATAACTGTAACAACCTATTTTCAGTTAAATCGGAACAGTGGTTTCGTAACCACAAATCTGAGCAAAAAAAGATCAATTATTTTAATATTAGTTGCATGATTCATAATATGATAGGAAAGATATATAAAAAAATTTTTAGGAAAAATTTTACCGATTATGTGTTTAATTGTGGAAAGGACTAAATTGCATAAAATGCAAAAGTTGAATTCTAGTAGCTATAAGGATTAAATAGCTATGGAATTCAAAACTTGAGGTCCTTATATGTTAATTAGACCATTAAAGAAAAGTTAGTAGACATTTTTGGTGAATCATCCATGGAAAAATTTAAAAAGGGCAAGGACTAAATTGGAAATTAAAATAATTAAAAGATGATAAATAATTAAAATATAAAATATCATCTTATTTCATCATCATCTTCATATATTTTACATGGAAACCCTAGGAAAGAGAAAACAAGCTTTCTTGGCTTAATTGGGTAAGTATTCAAGTCTTGTTTTTAGTAATTTTTATATTTTTGAAATCGGGATACTTAAACTATCTATTTACGGGATTAATTTGAAAAATTATCAAGGTATGGAAATTTTTACATCGATGTAAATGCTGAAATTTTGAAATTTATGGTAGAAAATGAAAGGTTGTTGATAGATAAACAACTTTTACAAAGTGCATTTTTATGGAAACATGATTTAGGGACTAAATTGAAAACTTGTAAAACCCATGGAAAATTTTGAATTTTGTGAAACATATGTGCTGTAAACGTTATATTAAAATTTTAGTTAGGCTTGGAATAAGGATTAAATTGCATGAATTTCGTTTTCCGAGCCTAGGGATGAAATTGGAATTAATTAAAAGTATAGGGGCAAAATGGTACTTTTGCATAGAATGTGAATTGAATTTAATTGAATATGAAATGTGATAAATTGATGATTAAATTTATTTATGTAGATCCAGAAAGATCAAATATGGAATTGGATCGAGGAAAACAAAAAGTTTTGGATTAGTAGATTATATACGCGAACTAGTGTTGAGGTAAGTTCGTGTAACTTAATTGAGCTTGTAAATATGTTGAATTGAATGTTGTATTTGTATAAAATGTGATATATATTTATGTGAATTATTTAGATGTTACAATATATAAAATGAATATATGCTCGGAATTGTTTGGAGAGGATTAAGTTCCGTTTGAATATTGGATTTTTCTCATTGAATGAGGTCCTGTATTTGTTGCTGACAGGATTTAGCTCGTATGAGTAATCCTATTGACCTCATTACAAATAAGATTTAGCCTAGACGGGTAATCTTGATATAAGCCCTCTCAAGCATATGTTACAGATAGGATTTAGCTTAGACGGGTAATCTTGATTAAGCTCTTTTGAGCATATGTTGGAGATAGGATTTAGCTTGGACAAGTAATCCTGTTATATATATGTGGCTCAAGAGTGTGCTTTTTGATTAAGTGCTCTAATGGGTACTCCTAAATATGAATTGATGGGTTATAGATTTGTACGCCTTGAGTGTACTATCTGAGTATCCATTGGAATTTCAAATTATCAACGGATAAAATATCTGACGTGACATGAGAAATATGAGATGAAAATAGTAATGTCTTGAAAGAATATGGCATAATTAGCTCATCTATGCTTACTTAGTATATAATTTACTAACTTGTTTGATTGAGTGCATGTAGTTAGGCAATTTGCCAAAATTATGGAAAGCATGTTAATGTTTGATTAATATTGATGAAAATGAATGGTAAGTCTAATTCCTGTTATACGAACTTACTAAGCATAAAATGCTTACTAGGTTTTCTTTTCCTTGTTTTATAGTGCTCGAAAGCTCGTGAAGGTTGGAGATCGGTTGGAGCATCATTACACTATCAACCCGTTAGCTTTGGTATAAAAAAAAACTTGTTTTGGTATAATGGCATGTATAGGCTATTTCGGCCAAAAGATGGCTTGTAAATAATAGATTGCAATCTAGCCATTGGAATGGCTAGTAATGGTTTATTTTGGTATATTATAAAGTTATATTATAACTAATACCTATATGTTGAGTAAGTTAAATATGGTTGTTTAATTTTGCATAACATGTAGGTTAAACAAAGGTAAGACTATAAATATGAAAGTATGTGTTAATATATCATATCAAATGTTAGAATTTGGCTTGGTTATATTCTTGATTTGGCTAGTATTTGTTGATAAGTTTTGATGTAGGTTGTTGGCAAAGTTTGGGTGAGAAATAAAGCTAAGAAATAGCTTTATTTTGTCCATACGGGTAGACACTTAGGTGTGTGTCTTGACCGTGTGTGAAACATGGCCTGGCATATAGGTATGTGGTTTGGCCGTGTGTCCCCTGCATCTTAAAATTGAGAAACAGAATGCTCAGAATTGAACACACGGCTAGAGACACGGGCGTGTGTCTCAACCGTGTGAGAGACACGGTTTAGAACACGGATGTGTGTTTTGGCCGTGTGAAACTGCACCTATTTTGTGAAAATTAAATTAACCACACGGCCTAGCACATGGGCATGTGGCAGGCCATGTGGCACAAGTTAGAGAGTTACACAGGGTAAAACACGGCCTGAAGCACGGGCATGTCATAGGGTCACACGGGTGTGTCTGTAGACCACATGGGCATGTGAGGCTATTTTACGAAAAATTCTTAAGGGTTTTGATTTAGTCCCGACTCGATTCCAATGTTTACATTGGGCCTCGAGGGCCCATTAAAGGGACAATATGATTGTTTTTCAGACATGAATAGTAAATGACATGACATGTTTAAAATTTTTATATAAACTTCGGTAATGCTTCGTAACCCTATTCCGGCGACGGATACTGGTTAGGGGTGTTACAATAACAATTACTCAATTTCATTTACAAGCCAATTTCCCAATTCAATGCTTTCATTTCATCAACCTACTTATCAATTTGTATGCATAACATCATAACTCATCTTAATTCAAAGTCAAATTTTCAATTGCAACAACATACAATATTTTCCAAATCTATTCAATTTAGTCATTATGAAAGATAACCAATCAAATGGAATCGATTTAGCCCAATTTATCATTTCTAACTCACCTTATGATCTTACCATGCAAATCAGTTCATAAATGCAACAATTGAAGTAATTCGGATTATAGAAATATAAACCGTAAACTTTGAGTTATTTGTTGACGACTTTATCTTTTCCCTTCCTTTTTGAGGAATCTGGGTCAATGTTAGCTAAGGATTAACATAAACACACAAATCGTCAATACACAATCAATTTCACACTCAATTGCAAATTTATATAAATTTTATATTATATTCAATTTAGTTCCTAAAACCAAGACTAACATAACTTTCAATTTAGTACTCCAAAATTTCAATCTGATTTCACTATAGTCCGTTTAAGACCTCCCATTTCTCATTTCTACAGCAAATTTCATAATTTATACATTTTAGTCCCTATTGTACAAAACTATCAATTAACTTCATCATTTAGTTTTTTTTCCACCTCTAAGCATAAAGTCTATCAATTTAACACCTAAAACTTCAAGAAATCATCAATGATAACTTTCTAAAGTTTTAACAGTTTAACAAATTAAGACATGGTTAACTAGATTAAGTTCTCATGATCTCAAAAACATAAAAAAATATAGAATAATAAAAAAAAAGACAAAGGGACTAAATGTTGAAACCCCTAAGAATATTTCCCTCTCTGTCGAGCTTATTGAGAATTCGGTGAAAGAGTATTGAGAAAGATGGTGCTTCCTCTTTCTTTCCACTCCTAAGTTTTAATTTTATGCTTTATGTTTTATTTTAATTATTTTTAATCATAGTTTTATAACATACATAGATAATGTGCTACTTAACCCTCCACTATCATTATTAGGATGGTATAATTGCCATTTAGATCTTTAGTTTATTTTCTAATTAAAAAGTCTTTAACAATTGAATTTTCACCACTTTTACAATTTAATCTCTGTACCTTAATTAATCACTAATTCAGTAAAGTTATCAATTCAAAATTTAATTCACTAATAATATAACTCCATAAATATTTAATAAATATATTTATGGATTCGGTTTACGAAAAACAGGATCCCGAAATTGAATTTTTTGATACTGCTAATTTTTGGGTCATTACAACTAGCCTAGTATAGGAATATAGTTAGTGAGAACATGTATTAATTTAGCTAGATACTAAAAGGGTCTAATTGATGCCATTGAATATTGAACCGGTAAGTTCATAGATTGACCCTAGATTAGGTGAAGTTAAAGTTTCAAGTCTCTAAAATTGATTGAGAAACTTAGAAGTTCTCATTGTTTTAGTTTAATAAAATCTCCATTATTTGTTTAGTTTAAATTTTCTAGTAATCAAAATTTATTTTATCGAACTGAATTAGATAAAACTAAATAGTTGGTACTTAACATCTTAAAATTTGATCCTTGTTGGAACTTCTTATCACTTTATTACTTGATCAACACATGCATTTGCGTTATAAATTTCAATTATCAAGTTTTTAATATTTAAAAATATTTTTTAAAATTTTGTTTATTAAATTAAATAAATACTATAATATTACAGATATTTATTTTTTAAAAATATTTATTTTAAATATGTCTTAGAATTGTATTTTTAAAATTAAAACACTTGTATTTATAGTATTTATTGTATAAAACATTTGTAATTATAAAATTTAGTATATTATAATATTATAAGTTAATTAAGAAAATATTAGATTAACATAATTATTAAAAATAAATTTTAACAAAAAAATTATAAAAGTACTTATTGCTTCATATTTTATAATTATGTATGATTTATATAACAAAATTTAATCATACAAAATTATCCTTTTTTTAAAAATATAATTTGCTTCCTTATAGTTTATTAATAAAATAAAATATCACTACCTTATATATATATATATATATCATATTCAATATCTAATTTACATTAGTCCAAAAATATCATTTAATAATTATATTATTGAAATATTATGTTTAAATTTATTTATTATATTATTAATAAAAATTATAACAAATATAATATATTTTAATTAATACATATAATCGATAGCACAAGTAAATAAATGTTTTAATCTATGATAGATACATAGATAGATGATATATAATTATATATTACAAGAAGTTTTTGTACTTTTTGAAAATTAAAAATTAATCTTTATATTTTAATTTTGAAACACTGAATGTTGATTTCATCTAAATTTTCCAATAGTGACTATTTAATGAAGGTAAAATAATTTTTTAATCTTCAATATTTATAATTTTTTATCAATTTGGTCTTTACTTTTTTTTAAATATTTATTTTTAAAAATATGAATTTATGAAAAATAAAAACTGTCTTAAATTCAAAAAATAAAAAATAATTTTTAATATATAAAAACTTTAAAATTCAATGTTGTTTAAACCATTCAACTTATTGTCCAAAATGTAATATAAAAATTTATATTAGATTATTTTTTTGAATTTTAAATGGTTTTCATTTCTTTCATAATTTTAGATTTTTAAAAATATTTTAAAATTTTAATTAAAATATGGAAAAAAATAAAAAAATAAAAAATTTTATTTACTTTTAAAGGTAAGGACTAAATTGATAAAAATTGATAAAAATGTACATATTTAGGGTTAAAAAATTATTTTACCTTTCTATGGAGCCTCTAACGGAAAAATAAGATGGAGAGAAAAATATTTTTAAATAAAAAAGCAAAAGGACTCAATGTTTAAATTAAAGTATAGGGACTCAATGTTTAAATAAATTTTAAAAAATACAGGGACCTTTGGCAGATTTAAACCATAGCGTTTGTAAGGAAGTTCTCAGTGTATTTGTTTAAGCATAACGCGTTGACGCTTAGAGTAAAGAAGCTGACTTATCCCATCAACGTTAGCTAAACCGTTTCGCAGAGCAAAACCCAGTTAGGTGATGCAACTGGACTCATCAGGAAGCATTAACAATCACAATGATGCCCACAAGTAAGGAACTAGTTTTCTTTCTTAGATTCTGCATATATAAATTCATTATGGGTAGAAATGCAGTAAATATGAACAAAATATGTTTCTGGAAAAAATGGAAGATTTATTTTTGCAAATCACTAGTTAGCTGCGTTATATGTTTGAGTAAGTCTTGTTTGTTCGTGCATATGCAGTAGTTGGTAGCTTAATTTTGGTGAGGAAAAGCCGAAAGATGATGAGGGTATTTCCTCCCTCATTATTGAAGTTGTGGAAGGAATGGGAGATCCGAGCAATGGTTGTAACCAGCCTTGTGCTCCAAATTTTGCTCATTTCATTTGGCAAGCGCAGAAAAAGGAGTTCAAAAAGAAGGATTAGAGCTGCTGTTGGTGTTCCTATTTGTTGGCTGATTCTGTAGCAAGTATCGCCCTTGGCATACTAACAAATGACCTGGCTGATATATATGATAAGGAAGACGCTATTGACGTCAGCACTGAGCTTAAAGCAACGTGGGCACCCTTTCTCCTACTGCACATGGGCGGCCCAGATGCCATTACGGCTTACTCCCTGGAAGACAATCAGCTATGGTTAAGGCACCTTTTTGGACTAATTGTCCAGACAACTGTGACAATATACATCTTCCTCATGGCATGGACAGGTTCCCTTCTCTCCAGGCTAACCATTCCAATGATTGTGGCTGGATCAATTAAGTATGCTGAGAGGACATGGACTCTATGGAGAGCCAGCACTGGCGAATTACGAGACTTGATGCTAACTTCTCCAGATCCTGGTCCTAATTACCCCAAGTTGATGGATGAATACAGTCTGAGGAAATCTGAGGGGTTCTTGGTGACTATAGAAGAGGTGAATGAAGGTGCGCAAGAATTGGATATAATAACCTCTGACAAAGACAATATCATTAAAGCCACTGCGATGTTTGAGATATTCAAGCGTCTGTTTGCAGATCTCATCCTAAGCTTTAAAGACAAGGAGAAAAGCCAACATTTATTCGAGGACGAAAAGATGAGTTCGAAGGATGCTTTTGATGTTGTGGCCATTGAACTAGGATTCATGTATGATTTACTATACACCAAAGCTATGGTAAATTATACTCGTTCTGGTTTGGTTTGCCGCTTTACTACTGTCCTTCTCACCTGTCTTGCTTTGGGGCTGTTCTCTACTGATAACCTGAACAAGAATGAAAAGGCTGATGTATGCATCACTTTTCTTTTGCTTGTTGTAGCTGTTCTTCTGGAGATATATGCAACATTTTTATTACTTTGCTCAGACCAGACAAATCATTGGTTGATTAAGAATAAAAGAACTTCCATTCTTAGAGCCACCAGATGTTTGACTTCCCTGTTTGATCAAAAGAGGTGGTCTGGTCGCATATTACAGTACAGCCTACTTAGCTATTGCCTGGAAGAGAGACCTGGGTTTAAAATACTTGAAAAGGTGCAGCAAATGTGGCCGCCTAGAAGTGGTGTACAATTCGAGGATTCCTTGAGAGACACCATCTTTAGCCATGTCAAAGCGAAATCTAAAGCAGAAGAGGGAAAAGGAGGTACTCATCTCAGAGACCTCCGCCGCGAAAGGGGAATGAGCATAACTCAAAAATATGAGGATAAATTGCGGGCTAAGCTGGAACTTAAGTGGAGTTTTGATGTCGAGTTCGACCAGAGTATTCTTATCTGGCACATTGCTACAGAGATTTGCTACAACTCAGATCTTCAAAGTGATACTGAAATTGGACAATATCGTGATCATAGCCGGTTAATCTCAAAGTACCTGGTATACCTCCTACTCTTTTATCCTCGTATGTTGCCATCAGGAATAGGGCCTATAAGGCTTCGAGACACTGAGGCTGAGGCCAGGAGATTTTTCAAGGAAATACAGGCATCCTCTGGTGCCAAGCAAGTGAATAAAATAACCAAGTACTGCAGAAAGTTGCTTCGAGCTTGTAGGTTCTTTAAAGGACGGCTGTTCTCTTCTGGTGCACACCAATTAATGAGTGTGGAGAACGCTTGCAGGATGTTGCTTCAAGTGAAGACTGATGTAGACCCGAGCAAAGTAAAAGGAGACCAAAGCAAATCTGTGTTGTTTGACGCTTGCAAGCTGGCATCAACACTCATATCAGACAAATCAGACAAAAAGGTAAAATGGGAGATGATTAGAGAAATTTGGTTAGGGATGCTAACTTATGCTGCAAGTCAATGTGGGGGAACTCAGCATGCTGATCAACTAATAAGGGGTGGAGAGCTTCTAACCCATGTTTGGCTTCTTATGGCTCATTTTGGCATAACAGAGCAGGTACAGATATCTAAAGGACATGCAATAGCTCTACTGAATGCAAAATAGCGCCAGGTCAATCTCAACCTTGGTCTTTCATAGTTGGATGTACTTCACTGTTCTTAAAATTTTCATTTCAAGTTCAACAATATATATTTTGCTGTCACCCTTTTGAGTAGAAACAATGCAAAGTCTGTTGTCACATTAAGATAGGAGAGTACGACAGGGCATGAGCCTTTGTTATTTATGTGTCAACAAAAAGTTTCAACTACTTGTTCTTAAGGAATGTCGACCGTTGCTTCTTCTTTTTTAATTTCGATTCTAGTGCAAAAGCTTCAAGGATAATTTTTTTCACTTTTGTTATGGAGCTTCAAGGATGTTGCCCGTTCCTTCCTTTGTGTGACGCGTGTATTACTATGGATTTCCTTTTAATATGTTACACCCATGGCTTGCTCTCGGTTATTTATTTTTATTTTTTTTTGTAAAATTATAAAATAAAAATTTGGAGATTGAAATATATTCTAAGCAAAGTTTTTATAATTAGATTGGTCATTAAATTGGTCAGATTACTAGTTCGTATGATTTGGTTAAATAAATCATAAAAAAATTAAAAAGATAAAAAAATTGATTCAATTAGTTTTTTTAACCTAGTTTAATCGGTTTGTATTGATTTACGAGTCAAGTGGTCTGATGCCTCTCTTTGGACTAGTACCTCGGCCGATTCTTGGTTCAAACAACCATGACTTTATGTCCTTATACACTTCATACATTTAGAATTTAGTTTTCCTATTTTTATTTTCAAGAATTTAATCCTCTACTTTTTTATTTAAAAATCTACTTTCAAATTATATATAACCACTAACATTTTAATCAAAAAGTTAACGATATTAACTATTTGAGCTAAATGATAATATTATAAAAATATAAAAACCAAATTATGTTAGAAATTAAAGTATAAACATTATTTTTTAAATTTAAGAATAATAGAAGAATCAAAATTAAAATTTAACCATTTATTTATAGTATACCCACGTGTCAATGCAAAGGACTTCCCTTTATTTAAAGTTATATAGATTAGGGATGACAATGGAGCGGAGTGGGGGCAAATATTGCTAAATTCATTACTGCTCCACATTTGACATGTTCTACTCCACCATCCGTCCCACTTCACTATGGATGTATAATCTTGAAAACTGTGACCACCTCCGTGAATGTTGGATCACCCATCCCCTCCCCACCTCACCATGCGTTGCTCCACTTCAGTTTAATTTTTTCTATTTATATTTAATATTTTCATTTTTTTTAAAATCAAGTAAATATTTAGACATAAATTTTTTTAAAAATTTAAATATAAAATAATTGTTTTCTTTCTATATTATGTTGATGCGTCATGAAACTAACTAAAAATTTAACAAGTTGATAAGCTATAAAAGTAACATATTTTAATCTCATGCTTAATGTATTTTTGGACGATTAATTGTGCAAATTAGTGAATTTGATGCTCCTAATCTTTTAAACTTATGTTTCTATACTTAGGAGAGCAGTTGGGAGCGAAATGAGTGAAAAACGAGCCAAAATCTGACAAATAGAGCTGTTTTCAGGAGCTACACGGCCTAGGCATTTTCAATACGGGCTGGCCACATGATAATGTGCTAGCCCATGTCGATTTCGCACATTGCTTCTCAAATACGCTGAAAAATCCAATTTTTAAGCTTTCTAAGCATTCTAAAGCCTATAAATGCCCATTAGAATAGGACAAAGGGGAGCCATCAGAGAAGATCGGAGAAAACACTCGAAGAACGCCATTAGAATCAACGCAAAAGCGGATCTCCATCAAGATCAAAGATCTCTTTTTAATTTTTTTCAAAGTTTTATTGAGTTTCTTTATGTCTTGTGGTTTTTCTGACTAGGGGAGATGAAACCTATGATAAATCCTATTATTTAATTTCTATTTTAGGAGATAAGTACTTGATTCTTATTCTCAATTATGTATGGTTATTTCCTGTTTTAATATTTTCGAGATATTAATTCATGTTTAATGTACTTAATTCAGTGGAGTAGAAGGCCTTCTTTAAAAGTAGGTCTAGTATAATTGAGTGGAGTTGCATGCAATCCTAGAAATAGGACGACATAAATTTACCAAATTAGAGTCAAATCTAATAGGGGAATCCATAGATCAAGTTAATGCGACGATAGGGGTTTTAATTAGAAGGAGATTTCAATTAATCAACCTAGAGTCAGTTGTTCTTACTCTCGAAAGAGATATTAACTTAATTTAGGGATTTTTACGGATCAAGGCACAAGTGATTAGATGGTTTAATTCAGATTCATAATAATAGGTGAAGTCTAGGTGGATTCTTTCCTCGGCATTGTCTATCTCATTGGTTATCTTCGATTATTTTCCCATTTCACTTTCAAATCTAATAGGGGAATCCATAGATCAAGTTAATGCGACGATAGGGGTTTTAATTAGAAGGAGATTTCAATTAATCAACCTAGAGTCAGTTGTTCTCTATCTCATTGGTTATCTTCGATTATTTTCCCATTTCACTTTCAAATCTAATAGGGGAATCCATAGATCAAGTTAATGCGACGATAGGGGTTTTAATTAGAAGGAGATTTCAATTAATCAACCTAGAGTCAGTTGTTCTTACTCTCGAAAGAGATATTAACTTAATTTAGGGATTTTTACGGATCAAGGCACAAGTGATTAGATGGTTTAATTCAGATTCATAATAATAGGTGAAGTCTAGGTGGATTCTTTCCTCGGCATTGTCTATCTCATTGGTTATCTTCGATTATTTTCCCATTTCACTTTTTGTTACGTTCTTAGTTAAATTAGTTTAATAATTTTAGATTAAAACACCATCACTCCAATTTGTCGGCTAAATAATAAGGAGACGGTAATTACTAGCACTTTTAGTCCTCGTGGATACGTATTCTCTACTCACCATAGCTATACTATTGTTCGATAGGTGCACTTGCCTTTGTTGTATTTATAGTTAGTTTAATGACCATCAAGTTTTGGGCGCTGTTGCCGGGGATTAAAATATTATGAACACTTTATTTTTATTAATATAGGCATTTTTTTATTATTTTTATATTTTTTTTAGTTTAAATTTTTACATTCTAATTTCTTTTATTTGTTTCTGGCAGGTTCTTTTAGTCTATGACAGGAAGGAACTCGTTAGGACCATTACTATTCATAGTGAAATTAAAAGTACTACTTGCAGAAACCATATAGAAACAAGGCAGAGTCGAGAAACTATAGTGAACGAACAAGAGGACATTATCATTACTAAGGAGATAAGTGATAATCAGAATAATCAGCTACCTCCTACAGTTGCTACAAATCTTGCAAATCCATATCCATATCCTGTTTCTTGTACTATGTACGATTAAGCCAAGCCCACTCTAACTGAGGCTAAATTGAGTATTGTGAGACCCACCATTGTTGCAAATAATTTCGAACTGAAGCCGAATACTCTTCAGATAGTACAACAATTTGTTTAGTTCAATAGTTTGCAATATGAAGATCCAAATACTCAATTGACTAATTTTCTGGAAATCTGTAATACTTTCAAGATAAATGGTGTCACTGACAAAACCAATTGCTTACAGCTATTTTTTTTCTCGTTGAGGAACAAAGCTAAACAGTGGTTGAACTCTTTACAATGAGGTTCCATTACTATATGGGATCAAATGACTGAGAAATTTTGTTCTTTGTGCAGATTGATTTAGAGACTTTATATGATGCATGGGAGAGGTATAAGGATTTATTGAGAAGGTGCATTCACTATGGGTTACCCTTTTGGTTACAGGTTCAAACTTTCTACAACGGTTTGAATCCCTCAACTAGGCAGTTGATCGATGCAGCAGCCGATGGTACACCAAACAATAAAACACCTAAAGCGGCTTATAAATTTATTGAGAAGATGTCACTAAATAATTATCTGTGGCAAGTCATGAGGGCGAAGTCGATGAAAGCAACCAGTGTTTTCAACTTAGATGCAGTCACCATGTTATCAAATTAGATAGAACAATTAAATAAGAAAATTAATGGTTTTTATGTTTCTACGCGGGTACATTTAGTGATGCAATGTGAAATGAACAAAGGAGGAATAAATAATCTAGAATGTTTACCCTTCGCTTCTAACATAAAGAACGAACAAATCAATTATATGGGTAATAATTTTAGACCTTAAAATAACCCGTATATTAATTACTTTAATGCAGGTTTGAGGAACCTTCCCAATTTCTCTTGGGGTGGTCAAGGAAATCAGAGAGCACAAGCCTCTCCAAGCTTCCAACAACAACCTTACCAGTAAGAGAAGAAGCTGAACCTTGAGGAGATGTTGATGAAGTTTATCTCGGTGTTAGAAACCCGCTTTCAAAATACTAAAATAGTACTTTAAAATCAACAAGCATTAATTTAAGGGCATGGGAACCAATTAGGTTAACTTGCTAAGGTAATCTCAGAAAGACCACAAGATAGTTTGCCTGTCAATACCAAAACTAACCCAATGGAGCAACTTTATGCAATTACAGTTCGAGATGAAGAAGGGTTAGTTGAATCTGAACTAGAACCGAGGCAAGAAATTAGGGGAAATAATGATAAGGTTTAGGTAAGCCAGAATAAGAAAAAGTCAGTTGCTAAAAAAAATAAACCTTGAGTGCCATATCCTAACACAATAAAGAAAGACCACATGAACGAACAATTTGGTAAATTTCTTAAACTTTTGAAAAAATTACATATTAAATTACCATTTGTTGAAGCTCTTTCGCAGATGCCCAATTATGTCAAATTTTTAAAGGAGCTTCTGCCAAATAAAAGGAGGTTAGATGATTCGTCGACTGTAGAGCTAAATGCAGTTTGCTCGGCCATATTGCAAAATAAACCACCCAACAAATTGAAAGATCCAGAGAGTTTTACTATTCCTTATTTAATTAGTAGTTTAAATATTGATAATGCTTTGGTTGATTTAGGGACTAGTATTAATGTTATGCCCTATAAAATGTTTAACCAATTAGGTCTTGGGAAACCCAAACAAACTAGGATAGTAGATAGAACCATTAGATTTCCTAAGGGTATTATTGAAGATGTTCTTGTAGAAATTGATAAATTCATATTCCCAGTTGATTTTGTTATTTTAGACATGGATGAGGATAGTGACATACCTCTCATTCTAGGTCGGCCCTTTTTAGCAATTGCTAAAACTATTATTGATGTTGGTACGGGAGAATTAGTGCTTCGTGTAGGTGATGAAATGATTACTCTCTAAGCTCGTGATTCTGTGAGAACATCTAGTGATCGAGATTATTTTAAAAGTTCTGTTAATATGAGTAACCACGTGGCTCAACCTTCTTTGCAGGAAATCTCTTGTGAAAATCTGATGGAGCCATATTTTTGTCAAGAGGACAAAAACAGAACAACTTATGAAGAACGAATGTTACGAATGCTCATGCTTGAAAATGAAAACATCTGAGAGACAATATAATCGAAAGAAATATAGAAACTCATGATAACTTCCTAAGAAATCAATTGGAATCTTCAATCTTGATTGAAATCTACTTTAAAGTCAACTTCAATAGTGTTTTCGATTTGTTTCTTGAGTATTCTATGACGACTCACTCCTATCTTTTTATTTTTGTCATATCTACGTCTTGGAATGCGTAAAAAACCTAAAAATCATAATTTTTTACAATTCGGTATGAAATCTTGTGAAATCGACATGACCTACCACACGTGGTCTGGTTGTGTAGAATGGTTCAGCTTGTGTGGCTCTTGTAGCTTGCTCCGATGCTCTGATTTTCGCTCGTTTTTTCACACCTTTTTCTTTCAAGTGTTCTATCAACCATTAAAACATGAATTTAAAGGATTAGGAGCATAAATTCACAATTAACATCAAATAATCACCCAAAACACATTAAGAATGAGGTTAAAACATGTTATTTTTGGCACTTATCATGTGTTATTACACTTTTACCCTTTTAATAGTTTATATACATAAGGATACAATGATAATTTTATATAGTGGAGCGAGTCAGGATGGAGCAAGCAATTATTGTAATCACTCCATACCCACTATCTAAAAGAAAAAAATTGCTTTACCCTGTATGCACTTTTTAAACAAAAAATGTAACGCCCCAAATTTCTGTAATTTTGGCTTTTGTGATTATTGAGCATAGAAATATCAGGACTTTTGTTTTGAATTATTTTGGCATAAAATATATGTGGTTTAAGAGGTTATGTGCTCTGGGGTGTGTTTGGGAGGTCCCAAGTGTAATGGCCTAAATTTAAGGTTATCGGAATAGTGGTTTCGTAACCACAAATCCGATTTAAAGAGAAATTTATTTCAATATTTTTGCATGAAAATTGATATGATAGGAAAATCGTATGAAAATATTGATAGAAAAATTTTACTGATTTAGTGATTAGTTAGAAAAAGAAATTATTGAAGAAATTAGGTAAAATAAGGTATCGGGACCTCTATCTCGTAAAACCGAGTCGAAAAATAATTTTATAAATATTTATGAAATGTTAGTAATGTGGTATTAAAATTTCGTTAGGAAATTTTAATGTTTGGATAGTTAATTAAATGAAAAGAACTAAATTGTAAAAGGTGTAAAAGTGGATGGGATGATTAAATAGCTTAAGTGTCTAATGAGAGAGGATTTAAAAGGAAAATAGACCCAAAATTTATTTGGGCTGGACGGCAACTGCATGAAATTAGCAGAAAATTGATAAATTAAGGGCAAAATTAGAATATTGCAAAATTAACTAAATAAAACTAGGACTAAATAGGAAATATCTAGATTTCTCTTCATTTCTCTTCAATTCCAGCAACTAAAAATGCCAGAGGAGGGTTCTATAAGCCGGTATTTCATAATTTTTTCACCAACTGCGTTAATCCTTTCCTTTTTCTTGTAATTTTTATGTTTCTAAGACTTTTACAACTAGGTCCTACTATTAAATTCATTAGTTTTTGATATCATGGATGAAATTGAAAGTCACCATGGTTGAGTGCTGTAAGTTTATGATGAAATAGAATTAAATTAAAGTTTTAATTTGTTTATGAGATGATTTTATTAGGTAATTTCAATAGAAATTGATTTTTAGGACCTAATTGTGAAAATGTTTGGAATTAAAGTTTATTACTGAAATTATGATTCCTAAAGGTTGTAAACTAGTTTAAGGTTATAGAATAAAGTGTTGATTGAGAAAAATCAGCTCAATTGAGAGGCTAATTGAGTAGGGACGAAATTGTTATTTATTAAAAGCTTAGGGGAAAAATGGTAATAAACAGCTTGCACTAAAACAGTTTGGACAGCAGCAGTAGACTAACTTTGAAAAATCACTATAAATTGTTGGAATTGAATTAGAAGATGAAAAAAATATGGAATTAAAGCTTATTGAGTCTAGTTTCTCATAGAAGAAACAATGTAAGCAATGGATTTGTAAATTTTGAGATATAATAAATTTTGTGAGACAAGGTCAGAATGAATTCGAGTTCCCCTATTCTGACTTTGAAAAATTATAAAAAATTGAAGAAAACAAATTAGGGGCTTAAATTTATAGGTATAGAATCCTGAATAAGTCTATTTTTAATAGAAAGAAATGGGAACATCATTCGAATTCTGTATGAAGAGATAATCAATTTTTAGTGAAAAAGGGTCAGAACTGTCGACAACAGAATAGGGGTGACTTTAAAGAATAAACTGTACTTATTGGCTAAACCAAAAATTCTGAAAAGTTTTTGGTAAGAAGATATATGAGTCTAGTTTCAGGGAAAATTAACGGATCTTAATTTGATAAAATGGGAAGAAATCCTGGTTGAATGAACGGAAAATTCGATGGATCTCTAAAAAGGAATTGACGGTAAAAAGGATCTAGCCCGGACGGGTGATCCTATCCTGATATAGCCCTCCCGAAGAATATGTGTAAAATGGATTTAGCCCGGACGGGTAATCCGAATTTGGGTCTGAATTTAGCCTGGACTGGTAATTCAGATCGAAGCTCATTAGAGTAATTGTCGTTGCAGGGGATTTAGCCTGGACTGGTAATCCCGACAATACTCTATGAGTTTATATTGCAGGGGATTTAGTCTGGACTGGTAATCCCGTTGCAAGGTTGAGGTTCGCGGGAGTGTGCTCTCTGAAATAGAAATGTGCGCACATGAATATGAATTGACGGACCCGGAAATGTACACTAAAAGTGTACCTCCGAAAATCCATCAAAAATTCCAAGAAATTCATCGGGATAAATATGGAAAAATAACAAAGACATAGAAATCATGGTATTGATGAGCTCATCAATCATGGTATATATTATTGATATATGGAAATTATTGGACTAACTTGAATGTTGAGTTTGTGCATGTTAGGGTAATAATGCATTGAATGGATATATGAATGTTTATTGCATTGTATTGAAAATATTAGGTAAGTATAATTCTTATTACATAAGCTTACTAAGCACAAAGTGCTTACCCTGTTTCCTTTTCCCCTGTTTTGTAGTGTTAAGAGCTTGGAGGTTGGATTCTGTCGGAGACACATCACACTATCAACCTCAAGATTTCGGTATATAAAGAAACTTTATTTTGGAAATCAATAGCATGTATAAGCTAATAAAGTAAATGATTCTGTGAAATGAATGTAAGGTCAGCCAATGGTATGGCTAACAAATCTTGGTTTTGGTACGTGATGATGTTATCTTATAAATATGCGTGAATCTATATGCATGAATTTATCTTGAAAATATGTTGAATTGGTTTGATTGATGTGGATTGTTTTTGGTTTAAAATTGCAGGGAAGGTTAGATATTTATAAATGGATTATATTGTGTTAAAAAAATTAAAAATTAATTCGTAAACTCCGGTAATACCTCGTACCCTATTCCGGTAATGAATACGAGTAGGAGGTATTACATTTGTTGGTGTAAACTCTAGTAATACCTCGTACCCTATTCCGGTAATGAATACAAGTAGGGGGTATTACATTTGTTGGTATCAGAGCTACGGTTTAGCCTATTTTAGAACCGATGTAGCAAATACGGGATTAGCTTTACATGCCATTTAAATTATTATTGATAGTGTGATATCTCCTGACCATTTAAAATATGTTTTTATTATAGTAATGTCATCCGACCGAGCTCAATCTGAGGAAGCTGGGAGTCATGCTCTGACTTCAGTACAAAGAGAAGAAACTAGCAGTAGAAGGCCTAAGACAGAGGGTCGAGGAGAGGAGGCAAAAATAGCCTTCTTTCAAATGATGAATGAATGGTTTAATCAATACTTAAGAACTAACCCTATAGTGCAACAAGTTCAAGCTCCCCCTCCTGCTCCTCTACCGGTTCACGAGATCCCACAGGGTACAGGTACTGAATCTGTCAGAAAAGGAAAAGGTCCAGTAGATAAAATTCAAAAATATGGGGCCGAAGAATTTCAAGCAGTAGTTGATGATGATTCCGAACGGGCTAAATTCTGGTTAGAAAATACTACTCGAGTTTTGGAGGAATTATCTTATACACCAGAAGAATGTCTGAAATGTGCCGTCTCACTGCTAAAAGACACAGCTTACCATTGGTGGAATACTAAAGCTTCAGTTGTTCCGAAAGAAGAAATTACATGAGAATTCTTTCAGACCGAGTTCAGAAAGAAATATATCAGCCTGAGGTTTCTTGATCAGAAGAGAAAAGAATTTCTTGAGTTGAAACAGGGTAACAGATCTGTATCTGAGTATGAAAGAGAATTTGTTCGATTGAATAAATATGCTCGAGAATGGGTACAGTCAGAAGCTGAAATGTGCAAATGATTCGAAGAAGGATTGAATGAAGACATTAAGCTACTGATCAGAATTTTTGAAATTCGAGAGTTTGTTACATTGGCAGAGAGAGCTTATAAAGCAGAAGAATTGAACAAAGAAAAAAAAACAGGCTGAAAGGGAAGCTTGAATTTTTAGTAAAAGACCGATGGGAAAATCCCAGTTTTCTGCTTCAAAGAAATTGAAGAAGTATCAGGATCGTTCTACCTCAACCACTGGGTATTCGGGCAGAGAGCGAGGTTCTCAACACACTAATCCAAGACCTTCTACTCTATCAGTGACCAGTGTTGGCAGTGTTGGCACTCCTAAGCCGAGATGCCAGTACTGTAATAAAATCCATTTTGGTGAATGCCGATTTAAGAGCGGGGCTTGTTACCGATGTGGTTCTTTTGACCATTTCCTCAGAGATTGTCCAGAAAGGGGTGAAAAAGAAGCTGAATAGATATCGAAGCCGAGTAATCCAGTTTCGAGAGGTAGACCACCTCGACCATCCGGTAATGTCAATGGTAGCTAAGGAGCTAGGAAAGATATTGCAGGCAGGTCTGAAGTACGAGCACCTACTAGGACATATGCCATCCGTGCCATAGAAGATGCCTCAGCACCCGATGTTATTACTGGTACATTTTCTTTACTTGATACTGATATTACTGCATTGATTGATCTCATTTCTACGCATTCATATATATATGTGTTAAACTTGCAATTGTTAAAAATTTATCTGTTGAACCTACTGAATTTTTGGTTAAAGTCTCGAACCCCCTGGGTCAATCTGTTTTGGTGGATAAAATTTGTAAAAATTATCTATTGATGGTAAGAGGTTATTATTTTTCGGCTGATTTGATGTTACTGCCATTTGATGAATTTGACGTGATATTGGGCATGGATTGGTTAACCCAGCATGATGCGGTAGTAAATTGTAGACAAAAATATATTGTGCTAAAATGTCAGAACGGTGAGCTGCTCTGGGTTAAATCTAATCAGACAGATGGGTTATCTGATGTGATTTCAGTAATGGCAGCATAGAGGTATGTCAAAAAAGGGTATGATGCTTACTTGGCTTATGTACTCGACACTAAGGTATCTGAGTCAACGATACAGGCAATTCCAATGGTATGTGAATTTTTCGATGTGTTTCCAGAGGAATTACCAAGATTGCCACCAGAAAGAGAAGTGGAATTTTCTATAGATTTGATTCCGGGAACTACTCCGATCTCTATAGCTCCGTATCGTATGGCTCCTACAGAATTAAAGGAGTTAAAGACACAGTTGCAAGAGCTTGTTGACAGGGGTTTTGTCTGACCGAGTTATTCACCTTGGGGTGCTCCGGTTCTGTTCGTGAAAAAGAAAGACGAGTCTTTGAGATTGTGTATCGACTACCGGCAGCTTAATAAAGTACCCATAACGAATAAGTACCCGTTACCCCAGATTGATGATTTATTTGATCAACTGAAAGGTGCTACTGTGTTTTCAAAGATTGATCTTCGATCGGGTTATTATCAGCTACGAGTAAAGGAGTTAGATGTGCCAAAAATAGCCTTTAGAACCAGGTACAGGCATTATGAGTTTCTGTTTATACCGTTTGGGCTAACTAATGCACATGCAGTATTTATGGATTTAATGAACTGGATATTTAGACCGTACTTAGACAGATTTGTGGTAGTATTCATTGATGATATTTTGGTTTATTCTCGGAATGAAGAAGAACATGCAGAATATTTGAGAATTGTGTTGCAAATTCTGCAAGAGAAGCAGTTATATGCTAAATTCAGTAAATGTGAATTTTGACTTTGAGAAGTAGGTTTTCTAGGACATATTGTATCTGTCGAAGGCATCAGGGTAGATCCAAATAAAATCTCAGCTATTGTCAATTGGAGTCCACCGAAAAATGTATCCGAAATTAAAAGTTTCTTGAGTTTAGCTGGTTATTATCGGAGATTTGTACAGGGATTCTCTATGATAGCTTCGTCGATGACTCGATTATTGCAGAAAGATGTAAAGTTCGAGTGGACTGATGAATGTCAGCGGAGTTTCAACCGATTGAAAGATCTACTAATGAAAGCACCTGTATTAGTGCAGCTTGAACCGGGTAAAGAATTTGTTATTTACAGTGATGCCTCATTAAATGGTTTAGTTTGTGTTTTGATGCAAGAAGGAAAAGTAATAGCCTATGCTTTAAGACAACTTAAACCACATAAAAGAAATTACCCAGTACATGATCTTGAATTAGCTGCTATTGTATTCGCACTGAAGATATGGCGACATTACTTGTACGATGAGAAATGTCATATTTATACTGATCATAAAAACTTGAAATATTTGATGACACAGAAATATTTGAATTTGAGACAATGCAGGTTGCTTGAACTGATAAAGGACTATGATTTGATTATTGATTACCATCCGGGTAAGGCTAATGTTGTAGTTGATGCTTTGAACCGGAAATCTCTATTTTCTTTACGAGCTATGAATACTCGGTTGTCACTGACTGGTGATGGTTCAATCATAGCTGAATTGAGAGCTAAACTGACATTTTTACAGTAAATATGTGAAGCTCAGAAGAATGATGAGAAGTTACAAGTTAAACGGGCACAGTGTGATTCAAGTAATGATTCTGAATTTCAAATTGGTTCTGATGGTTGTTTATTATTCAGAGGTGGGGTATGCGTACCTCAGAATTCAGAGCTCATACAGAAGAATTTACGCGAGGCTCACAGCAGTACTATGTCTGTACATCCGGGGAGTAATAAAATGTATAATGATTTGAAAAAGATGTACTGGTGGTCGGGAATGAAACGTGATATCTCTGAGTTTGTATCAAGGTGTTTAATATGTCAGCAAGTTAAAGCTGAACATCAGGTACCTTCGGGGTTACTTCAGCCAATTACTATACCAGAATGGAAATGGGAAAGAATCACTATGGATTTTGTATCGGGGTTACCTTTGTCTCCGAGGAAAAAAGATGCTATTTGGGTGATTGTTGACCGATTGACAAAGTTAGCTCACTTTATTCCGGTACGTATGGATTATTCTTTAGATAAACTAGCTAAACTGTACATATCTGAGATTGTCAGGCTACATGGAGTGCCTGTCTCCATTATACCAGATAGAGATGCCCGATTTACGTCTCGTTTCTAGGACAAATTGCAAGAAGCCTTGGGTACTCAGTTGTATTTCAGCACTGCATTTCATCCTCAGATAAATGATCAATCTAAGCGTGTAATTCAAGTATTGGAAGATATGCTCCAATGTTGTATACTAGAGTTTGAAGGTAACTGGGAGAGGTATCTACCTTTGATTGAATTTGCTTACAATAATAGTTATCAGTCTAGTATTAAAATGGCTCCATATGAAGCTTTGTATGGTAGAAAATGTAGAACACCGTTATATTGGACAGAGCTTAGTGAAAGGAAGATACATGGGGTTGATTTGATTCGGGAAATAGAAGAAAAAGTACATGTTATTCGAGATAGTTTAAAAGCAGCATCCGATCGTCAAAAATCATATGCCGACATTAAACGAAAAGAGATTGAATTTCAAGTCGGTGACAAGGTATTCCTAAAGTGTCTCATTGGAAGAAATTTCTCCGATTCGATCGAAAGGGTAAACTGAGTCCAAGATTTATCGGGCCATATGAAATCATAGAAAGAATTGGACCAGTCGCTTATCGATTAGCACTACCAACGGAACTTGATAGAATCCATAATGTTTTTCATGTATCTATGTTACGACGATATCAATCAGATCCTTCACATGTTATTTCTCCGACAAAAGTGGAGATTCAACCGGATATGACTTACAGTGAAGAACCGGTCAAGATATTGGCACGGGAGACAAAAGAGCTTAGAAAAAAAAGATAAATTTGGTGAAAGTATTGTGGCAAAAGCACGGGATTGAGGAAGCAACATGGGAACCGAAGGAAGCAATGAGGAAACAATACCCAAACCTCTTTATTGGTAAGATTTTCGAGGACGAAAATCTTAAAAGGGGGGAGGGTTGTAATGGCCTAAATTTAAGGTTATCGGAATAGTGGTTTCGTAACCACAAATCTAATTTAAAGAGAAATTGATTTCAATATTTTTGCATGAAAATTGATATGATAGGAAAATCGTATGAAAATATTGATAGAAAAATTTTACTGATTTAGTGATTAGTTAGAAAAAGAAAGTATTGAAGAAATTGGGTAAAATAAGGTATCGGGACCTCTATCTCGTAAAACCGAGTCGAAAAATAATTTTATAAATATTTATGAAATGTTAGTAATGTGGTATTAAAATTTCGTTAGGAAATTTTAATGTTTGGATAGTTAATTAAATGAAAAGGACTAAATTATAAAAGGTGTAAAAGTGGATGGGATGATTAAATAGCTTAAGTGTCTAATGAGATAGGATTTAAAAGGAAAACAGACACAAAATTTATTTGGGCTGGACGGCAAGGGCATGAAATCAGCAGGAAAATTGATAAATTAAGGGCAAAATTGGAATATTGCAAAATTAACTAAATAAAACTAGGACTAAATAGGAAATTTCTAGATTTCTCTTCATTTCTCTTCAATTCCAGCAGCTAAAAACACCATAGGAGGGTTCTCTAAGCTGGTATTTCATAATTTTTGCACCAAGTGCGTTAATCCTTGCCTTTTTCTTGTAATTTTTGTGTTTCTAAGACTTTTACAACTAGGTCCTACTATTAAATTCATTAATTTTTGATTTCATGGATGAAATTGAAAGTCACCATGGTTGAGTTCTATAGGTTTATGATGAAATAGAATGAAATTAAAGTTTTAATTTGTTTATGAGATGATTTTATTAGGTAATTTCAATAGAAATTGATTTTTAGGACCTAATTGTGAAAATGTTTGGAATTAAAGTCTATTACTGAAATTATGATTCCTAAAGGTTGTAAACTAGTTTAAGGTGATAGAATAAAGTGTTGATTAAGAAAAATCAGCTCAATTGAGAGGCTAATTAAGTAGGGACGAAATTGTTATTTATTAAAAGCTTAGGGAAAAAATGGTAATAAACAGCTTGCACTAAAACAGTTTGGACAGCAGCAGTAGACTAACTTTGAAAAATCACTATAAATTGTAGGAATTGAATTAGAAGATGAAGAAAATATGTAATTAAAGCTTATTGAGTCTAGTTTCTCATAGAAGAAACAGTGTAAGAAATAGATTTGTAAATTTTTAAATATAATAAATTTTGTGAGACAAGGTCATAATGAATTCGAGTTCCCGTGTTCTGACTTTGAAAAATTATAAAAAATTGATGAAAAATAATTAGGGGCTTAAATTTATATGTATAGAATCCTGAATGATTCTATTTTCAGGAGAAATAGACAAAAACATCATTAGAATTCTGTATGAAGAGATAATCAATTTTTAGTGAAGAAGGGTCAGAACTGTCGACAGTAGAACAGGGGTGACTTTAAAGAATAAAATGTACTTATTGGCTAAACCAAAAATTCTGAAAGGCTTTTGGTAAGAAGATATATGAGTCTAGTTTCAGAGAAAATTAACGGATCTTAATTTGGGGTTCTGTAGCTCGAGTTATAAATAATGTAGTGACTATGACTCAAATAGACAACTTTGAATAAACTATAAATAATAATGAAATTATAGAAATTGTTGCATATGAACATGAAATGTATTAAATTGATAATTAAATTTATTTATTTAGATCTAGAAGATTCAAATACGAATCTAGATCAAGGAAAGGAAAAAGTTCAGGATTAGTATATTTTTGTACACGAACAAGTATCAAGGTAAGTTCGTGTAACTTGAATTATATTCTTAAATGCTTGAGATTGTATGTTATTGATGTGAATATGATTTGAATGTTCATTGTATGAAAATTAATGAAACACTGATATATTTGATAAAATGGGAAGAAATCCCAGTTGAATGAAAGGAAAATTCGATGGATCTCTGAAAAGGAATTGACGGTAAAAAGGATCTAGCCCGGACGGGTGATCCTATCCTGATATAGCCCTCCCGAAGAATATGTGTAAAATGGATTTAGCCCGGACGGGTAATCCGAATTAGGGTCTGAATTTAGCCTGGACTGGTAATTCAGATCCAAGCTTATTAGAGTAATTGTCGTTGCAGGAGATTTAGCCTGGACTGGTAATCCCGACAATACTCTATGAGTTTATATTGTAGGGGATTTAGTCTGGACTGGTAATCCCGCTGCAAGGTTGAGGTTCGCGGGAGTGTGCTCTCTGAAATGGAAATGCACGCACATGAATATGAATTGACGGACCCGGAAATGTACACTAAAAGTGTACCTCCGAAAATCCATCGAAAATTCTAAGAAATTCAACGGGATAAATGTGGAAAAATAACAAAGAAATAGAAATCATGGTATTGATGAGCTCATCAATCATGGTATATATTATTGATATATGGAAATTATTGGACTAACTTGAATGTTGAGTTTGTGCATGTTAGGGTAATAATGCATTGAGTGGATATATGAATGTTTATTGCACTGTATTGAAAATATTAGGTAAGTATAATTCTTGTTACATAAGCTTACTAAGCACAAAGTGCTTACTCTATTTCCTTTTCCCCTATTTTGTAGTGTTAAGAGCTCGGAGGTCGGATTCGGTCGGAGACACATCACACTATCAACCTCAAGATTTCGATATTTAAAGAAACTTTATTTTGGAAATCAATGGCATGTATAAGCTAATAAAGTAAATGATCCTGTGAAATGAATGTAAGGTCAGCCAATGGTATGGCTAACAAATCTTGGTTTTGGTATGTGATGATGTTATCTTATAAATATGCGTGAATCTATATGCATGAATTTATCTTGAAAATATGTTGAATTGGTTTGATTGATGTGGATTGTTTTTGGTTTAAAATTGCAGGGAAGGTTAGATATTTATAAAGGGATTATATTGAGTTAAAAAAATTAAAAAGTAATTCATAAACTCCGGTAATACCTCGTACCCTATTCTGGTAATGAATACGAGTAGGGGGCATTACACCAAGTTCGAGCCTTAACTTGGGCTAAATTTTGGTTTTTATTTGAATAAAACCTGACTTTTTGTTAATGGGCTTATAAGAATTTATTGGTAGGAACTTAATAGAATGGACCTATTGGTCTAGTGGTTAAGTGGCAAGGGATTATGCCTGAGATCCCGAGTTCGAGTAGTAAGTGTGGCATTATTTTACTGATAAGCCGTGCGGACGTTTGGGTTAGACTAAAACACTAAAGGGGGTAAGGTTTATCAGATGTTTGCCTAACCTAGTTTTCTTTTTCTTTTTGCTCTCTTTGCCAATTTTTTTCTTTTCCCAAACCCTTTGCTGCCAAAATTTTATTTCTTTTACCCCTCTCCTCCGTTTTTCTTTCTTTTGATTAGTTTTGGCGTACTGCTAGTGGTTCCATCGGCTCAGTAAGTATGGTTTCTTTTAGAGATCGTTTAAGAGGGATTTAATTTTCTGTTTAGGGGATAATCAAGGTTCTGTGGATCACTAATCAGGGTTCTAAACAGTGAGTAATCGCCGTTATTCGTTGAAGGTAAGTAGATCTCTTGTTTTGAGATTTGTCTATTCTAAACTATTTGAATCAAGAGACTAAAAATTTGGCTTACGATTGACAATAATAGGTGCTGGAGTGTTCGGGATTGCGTTAGGCTTCAATGAAAACCAGGTGTGTACTTCGATTGCACAGAAAATGGGTTTTGGCGAAAGCCGAAATCGAAACTGTCGACGCCATACGGGCGGGTAAACTGCCGGTGTGGAGGCCGTGTGGTGATACACGACTGTGTGATCGACGAGCCAGGCCGTGCGCATGCCACACGGGCGAGACGGACACAGGCGTATGAAGTTAGCTAAACCGTGTGCGAGGTACGGGCTAGACCAATTGGGCCGTGTGGGCCCACAAGAGTGAACCACACGGGCGTGTGAGAATATGGTCCAGGCTAGGTGATCCACACGGGCAAGGCCAATTTGGGCTGTGTGAGCCACATGGGCGTGCGGGCTCACAAGGGCAGGCCACATGGGCGTGTGAGCCCAATAATTTGATTTGTTCTGGAAGGTTGCACGAGTCGCCCTAGTCGACTGTGACCTGTTGATGGGGTCAGTAAGCATTACTTAGGCCCTATTCTGTGACATGATATTGAGATGTATGCTAGCATGTTATACTTAGCATGTGTATAAATATTGATCTGATCTGAGTATAGTACGTACAATCTGTTTACTATTTGAAAGCATGCCATGACATTATTTATGTTGCATTGCATTGGGTTGGGTTTGATATTGAAGAGAAGGAAGACTGAAAGGCTTTTTAGCCGCCTATCTGGCAACTTCGCTGTAATTATTGATATGTGCCGTTACACGGTACCTTATGGTGTGTAGGGTTTGATGGGTTGATTTATCTCCATACTTGGTGTGTAGGGCTAGGTGGGTTGATTTTATCCCCACGTGGTGTGTAGGGGTGGACGAAGATGGTATACAGGGTTGGTGGGCATGCACTGTACTACTTGATATGCATGTATATCTGTATGGGCTAATGCCCGAATATATATGATACTGTTCTGAGTGGGCTAAAGCCTACATTGATTATGTTAGGAGCTCAGGCTCGATTATGACTACTTGATTGTTATCTGTTTACAGGCATGCTTTATTGTAGGGACGTACACACTGAGTTTGAGAAAACCCACCCCTTTATTGTTTTATTTGTCAAGTAATCCCTAGCAGTAGATGGATCAGTGCAGAGGAGGGCTCGACGTTAACCACCGCCATATATACTCTGGTTTTGAGGTTTAATTGAATTTACTGTTTTAACTGATATGTTTGAGGACTTTTATGTAATTTCTAAAATTGAACTTTTTGGTTTTAACTTGAGATTTTGAACTACTGTTTATAGATTTTGAAACTGCAACGTATAACAATAATTTTATTTATTTTTAAGTTTTCACGTATTAAGAAATGGTTTCAAGCAAATCAACCAGTCAGTACACATTTTCTGAGTTAAGTAAAAGATAATAACTAGAACGGTTTAGAGTAAATTCAGTTTTGAATACATTCTCGTGTGACTTCGCTAGATTCGGCCATAACGTCTAGGCCGGGTTTGGGGTGTTATAAAAAAAAATCTACTCCATTTAGAGCGGATTAGTTTGAAATTGTTAGCTCGTATGGATCAACTCGAGATCACCAATAGGGAATTTGAATAGGCTTTTGAGATGATGTGGTGGAGGCAATGAAAATTGTGCCACAAAGAACACAATGATTTATAGTGGTTTAGCCCCAATTGCCTACTCCACTACCTTAGCTTACCACAACTAAAGATTTTCCAGATTTACTAATTTGGCAACCTTTAAGGACAAGGTTTAACCTTGCAATCTCCCTTAAGATTTAAACCACCAAATATTAAGATACAACTCCCTTAAAGTTTCTACCCAAACCTTAAGAATTAACCCTCTTTCAAAGAGAAACAAATAAGCAAACAAAGAAACAATTATTACAAGATCAGGATGTTTGCCAATTAAGCACAAATACAAAGAAGAAACTTGAGCAAAATGAATACAATGAAAACTCACAAGTGTTTACAAGGAAAGGTATGAAAGAATTAAGCTCTAGGTTGTTTTGATTTTTCTTTAAGCTTTGCACATTGCTCTTCTTGTTGCTAAACCTTTGGAAGATGATATTTGTACCCTCTAATTGATTTCCAACCATTTTGGTTGTTGTAGAAGTGAATACAGCCATTGGGGATGAAATATCAGGCCATTAACTTCACCTACAGTAACGAGTATCGATACCTACTAAAAGGGTATCGATATTTTTTTTTGTAATTATTACTAATTTTAGTGATCGCTGGAGTAAGAATATCAATACCTAAAGGAATTATCGATACTTTTATGAAAAGTATCAATACTAGATTGATACCTACTAGAGGTTACAGATTCCAGAATGTCAATTTGGTATCGATTAATAGAGGGGTATCGGTATCTTGTAAAATATCGATACTTAGACAAAAAAAGTATCGATACTTTTTGTCCTGGAGCAATTCTAACTTGTTTGAAAATGATTAAAACTTATTTGAAAATATATGACTCAATTGAAACCATTTCAACTTGATTTTATGAAATTGCTCAACTTTACTTTTATTCAAAAATATTTTAATTTGTTATATCAAAATATATTATCCAATAAGGCTTAGTTTAACAGAAATCCATCGGACAGATTTGTCTCTATATTTTTATAATATTATTAGTTAGCCTAAATAGTTAGTATCATTAGCTTTTTAGATAAAATGTTACATGATTATATATAACAAATTAGCACATCCATACGATGAGCGGGTTGATCATGGGTATTTATTTGAAGATGTTATATTAAATTTTTTTTGTAGTAATTTTCATTGTTTGGAAATTGTAAACGTTTTATAATTTTCTTTTTTAGAAAAAAATAATATGAATAGAGTTAAAATGTTTAGTGTTTATGTGAAAATCTATTCGTAAAATTAGATGTGTTTTTTATTTTGAGCAATACAAGTTTTCAATTGTTTTTCTTTCCAGATATATTATTTTGTGTATATCACCGTTTAAAATATCTTTATTTCCAGATATGCAATATTTTATCACTATGTGCAATTTGTATTGTATCAATTCAAATTTAATAATAAATTTATATTTATTCTAAAAGTAAGAAAGGTTCTAAAATTTATTTTTTAAAAATATTATGAAAAAAACATTTTAAAATAAAAACAATATATAGACAACACAAATAATATATAAAAATTGATAATGTATGTAATACCCCAAAGTCGGCCTAGACGTTATGGCTGAATTTAGCGATGTCACATGATAGGGTGCTTGAAAACCATGCCATCTCGATAAAACCATTATTCGTTTAAAAACATTTCTTTATCTCTTGTTAGCTTCTAAATTGTGTTACTCATTTAGTCTGTGGTTTCAAAAACTTATTTGTTGCGGAAGCTTTTAAAACAGTTTAAGTGATCGTGTATTTCTTGATAAAACATTTGTTTCTTTTGAAAACCAAGGTTTCTTACGACTAGCAGTTCAAAATCCGTACAGTAAAGAAAAAAAAACCCCAAAACCAAACAAAAGTCCAAAAGTCCAATTTACAACCCAAAAGTTTAACAAATAAAAATAAGATAGAAATAAAACCAATAATCATATTTAAATCCATAACAGTCCAAAACCGTGGTCACTGTCGAGTTCTCCGTCGCACCGATCCGTCTAGATCTGGGGATTACCTGTGCACATTTAAACAAAAGGGTGAGTTTACGTAAACTCAGTGTGTAATCCCACAGAAAACAAACAATAGCAAATCACAGTACACAGGTAAAACAGTCCTGAGCCTAAGCCCTTTTCAGTATCAGTAGCAGTTTAGGCCTTAGCCCATCTCAGTATCAGTATCAATCATGCAGTTTTCAATAACAAAGTCCTACCCAACCAGTCTCTACACACCATCTCCGTCCAACCCTACACTCCATGTGGGGATTAAATCAATCCACCCATCCCTACACTCTAAATAGTACCAAATGCGGCACGAGACAGTAATTTGTAGCGGTGCTGCCAGTATATTAGGCTTAAAAGCCTTTTAGTACACTTCCTCCAAATATAATCAACCCAACCTAATACAATGCAACATACAATGAGATGTCATGCCATCATAAGTCTATCATATACACATACAGTTCAATATACATGCTTATATATTTAACATGCTCAGTACATAATTCACATAATCGATTTTACATGGATGGGGGTCTAAGTAGTGCTTACCAACCCGATGGAAGGTTCATAGCTGACTTGGGTGACCCGTGCAACCTTAGAAACATTTCAGTAAAAATGGGCTCACATGCCCATGTGGCCTGCCCATGTGGGCCTACACGCCCAGATTGGCCTTGGCCCGTGTGGATCACACGGCCTGGCCCAAATTTCCACACGTCTATGTGGACTACCCGTGTGGGCCCACATGCTCGTATGGCCCACCCTACCCAAATTAGTTTAGCCCGTGTATCGTACACGGCCTACCTGGCCATCACACGGCCGTGTCTTATGTGCACGGCCTGGCTTTGTCGATCACATGCCCGTGTCCCATCACACAGCCTACCACACGGCCGTGTGGAGTCGACAGTGAGGTTCTTGACTTTCGTCGAAACCTCATTTTCTACGTTTCTGGGTACACACCTGGTACGTTTTTTATGGAGGAACGCTTTCGAGCCTTCTAGAACTTATAAACCAGATTAACCAACACCGATTTATCAATTGAATCCCAAATTTCTCAAACCCAAACCGAGCCAAACACACTCACCACAATCTCACCCGTTTAATCGCACAAAACAACCCGTTGAAGTAAAACTACTGTTCACTACCATCCCCTACATAACAAATTACAGAGTTTAAATCTTCAAAAATCAATAACTAAACGAACACAATGATCCCACTTACTAGAATAGTGCAAAACACAAAAATGACGAGACGAAAGGACTTCGATACGAATGACCAAAATCGATAGAGGGAGAAAGAAAAAGAAAAGCAGGGAGGGGGAGATGAAACGTATGATTTTCATAGGAAAAAGGAAAGAACCGAATTTTTGGGAAAATTAGAAATGAAAATCAAGAAAAATTTGATAACCTCCTCATCCCCCAAATCTCTCCCACTAACCCACTACTCAACCTCCTCAGAATTCTAGTTTGACTGAAACTCTCTCGGTCAAACAAGCAAAAATAAGCTCCCTCGCTCGTGTAGGAATTTGAATACAAGGCCTCTAACACTCCACTTAACCACTAGACCAATAGGCCTATTCTGATGTAAAATTAAAAATAACCAAATATAAGCTCGCTGAACACAGATAGGGCTTAATTCCAAAAATAACAAAATTTTCCCAGTGCAAGGTTTGAA
Organism: Gossypium hirsutum; assembly: GCF_007990345.1. Classification (NCBI taxonomy): domain Eukaryota; kingdom Viridiplantae; phylum Streptophyta; class Magnoliopsida; order Malvales; family Malvaceae; genus Gossypium; species Gossypium hirsutum. The sequence goes on from NC_053427.1 coordinate 6,884,669, forward strand.
CTTAAAACCTCCCACACACACCCAGAACACTAAACCACTAAAGCAGACACACAATTGTGTCACATTTTAGCAAAGACAAAAATATGAATTTTGGGGCGTTACAGTATAATTGAAATCATCATTTAAAAAATTTAAAATTAAAAGGCTTATATGTCCAAAAAGCCTTTAAGAATTAAGCCCATCCGTTAACCTTTTTGTCATTGACCACATTAACCATTAAAATAAATTGATGGACCGATTAAATGGTGACATAAGGTAGCTTCTGGTTTAATCTAATATTTTTCTCATAAAAATAATTAAAAATCATAATTTTTTTATAAAAAATTAGAAAAAATAACCTTAGTCCCCATAAGGGTATGTCATTACCCCTTTGTATTATACTTGTAGTGGAATATTCTATTTTCTATTAAAATTATTCTTTAATTAGACCTAATTCAAATAGAATTCTTGTATCCTTTCTCTACAAATAGGAGCTATGACTAAATTTATTGATCTAATTTTTGAGTATCGATATTCAATCGAAAAATTGTGACAGTTTATTTTAAAGAATAAAATTTATTTTTCGAGAAAATGCTCATAGTTTTTGGTTTATAGGGAAAATTAATTTTCCATTGAAAGTTGTGTAAAGTTTTCATTTTGTGCGCCAGTTTAGTTTGTTTGAACCCACACGCAAAGTGATTCGGAGTTCAAGGACAACAGAGAAAATCGACTTGTTGAAAGACAAGAAATGACAAGACCACTTTCGTACAAAACAAATATATAATTTTCATTAAAATTTTATTACTATAAATATCACCATGCTCAATTTTAAGAAAAATTCTAAACTTCTATAGCGCCTAGAAATACTGGTTTTTTAAATTGATTTTTCCAACAATGATTGGTCCTTAAGAAAAACTTGGATTTAATCTTTTGAGTCCTTTGTGAATGTGGGGGATAAACCAAATTAAACAACGAATAACTAAAATAACGAAGAAATTAAAAAGAGAAAATAAAAATATTTTACATAGAAAAACCTCTCTGAAGAGGATAAAAAACTATGGACAAAGGTAATTTCATTAAAATGACAAAAATGAAGTGTACAAAATATGGAGATAAAACTAAATCTCGAAACCTGAAGTAAGAACTCTCAAAACATAAACACAAATTTCTCTGACAGCTTGTAAAAGCTGATACCTAAACGTGTAATATGAGTTATTTTTAAAGGGTTGAAAAAGACCTATTTATAGGCTAAATTAGTAGGTCAAATAATATTAAAATAATCTACATTAATCAGAGTTTAAGTGGGACACTAAAAACATAGTTTAACTGGAAGAAGAACAAATCACATTGACTCGTATGCCTTCTTTTCCAAAGTTTGCCACGGGCTTATCTCAAACTATGTAGGGTATTTATTGAGCCGAAGTTGTGCTTAGAAGCCGTAAGACTTCTAGTCTTTGACTTATGCACTGCCAAATGAAAATTGAATTGGGTCTGATTTCCACGAATACAGTGCCCTATCTTTTCAAAACCTGCATCCAAAAGAGGACCTTTGTTATATGAAACGGTCATACCTTTTTCCCTCCTATGACCAAGTTGTCTCCGCTTCAAACGAGTCGACATTAACTCCTTAACAAATGAAGGACATCCTGTTTCATTGGTCATTGTTGATCCTTTTCAGAACATAAAGACTGACAATATTTTTACCTTTCATCAAAACGAGAGCCCTATGGGATATCTTAATACCACCTGACTCGATATTAGTTCCACATCCTTTTGAGTCTAAAATTCCTAAAGAGATGAGATTGAGATTTTTCTTTAATTCGGGTACATGTCTGACATCTGATAGTGTCCCTGATTAAACAATACCAATACCGTTTACCTTACTGGGTGAACCATTTTCCATGCGCACAACTCCACCTTCAACTAAACTATATGTGGAGAACCAGTCCCTATTAAGAACATGTGGAAAAAACACCCTGAATCTAGGATCCACTTGGAAGTAAGCTCGTAGCTTTCTTTTATTGACAACAATAAGAAATCATCACCATTATCATTGGCCAAATAAGCACTAGCTAAATCTTGTTGCTCTCACCAACCCTTTTATTTTGCATTCATAATAATATTCCTTGATGTGACCTAACTTCTACAATAGCGACATCTCTTGTCTCGCTTCCTTAATGCTACCAAAGCTAAGGCTTGCCTATCTGACTTGCTATCTGAACCAAACTCATTGTCGAGTTTGTCTTTGCTCAACAAATGACCCTTCACATCCTCGAATGAGAGATTATCTCTTCCATAAATCAGAGTTTTCTTGAAAGACTTGTATGAAAGGGATAAAGAGCACAATAATAACATAGCTTGATCTTCATCATCAATCTAAACCTTAACATTCTTTAAATCATTCAAAAGAGTTATAAATTGAATGATGTGACCTCTAAGGTGCTCACCTTCATCTATACAAAACTTGTATAGTCGTTGTTTCAACACTAATCGGTTAGTAACAGGCTTTGTCGTGCAAAAGGTTTAACATTTTTTGTAAGGCAGAAGCCGTTTTCTCCATCAACATCACTTACAATACGCTATTCGTGAGGCACAACTAAATTGCAGATAGGGCCTTCTCATCACGCTCTTCCCATTTTGACTAATATAGATTATCGTACTTTTCTTGGTAATTACCTTTTTCAAACCATTCTAAACTAAAATTGTTGTCATCCGAACTCGCCATAGATTAAAATTTGTGATGCCAATTTCTCAATGTCGAACCTTATTGTTTCCATCTTTGAATGAGTTGAATGAGAAAATCAAGCCAAGCTCTTATACCAATTTGTTGGGGATAAATTCGTGTAAGCAACGAACAAGAAAAATAACGAAGAAATTGAAAAGATCGAACGCAAATTTTAAGTGGAAAAACACCTCCGAAGAGGATAAAAAACTACAAGCAAAGATAATTTCACTAAATCAACAAAAATAAAGAGTAAACAAATGGAGATAGAAACTGAACCCGGAACCTGAAAATAAGAATCCTCAAAACTTAAACACAAAATTCCTGAAAGCTTGTAAAAACTAATACTTAAATGTATTATGGGTTAATCTTTCTAGGGTAAAAAAATCCTATTTATAGGTTAAATTCTTAGGTTAAATAATCTTAAACTAATATACACTAATTAAAATTTGTTTGGGACAAATAATCAGAATGTGACTATGTCACACTCTAAATATAGAGGGTTAATTGTAATAAATAAGTAAGAACTAAGCCTTAGACTTGATGGTTAAGTAGATTGTACATTCCTTAAAAGTCCTAGGATCAAACCACACCTCTTCCATTTTTCCTTTTAAATTTTCAGCAACCTAGGTTAAAAAGTCACACTAAAATAAATATTATTTAAAGTAAAAATTGAACAAGATTTGGGAAGCAGCCTAAATGATTAAAAATGACAGTCTCCACCTAGAAAACCAAGTTCAAGCCACACCTTTGCCAAATCTCATTTTCCTTTTAATTCCACCCAAAATTTGGAGAAGTTACCCTTGCTGCCCTTAGGGTTTACAAACCTTAGCTATTTAGTCGTTCCTACTCTTATTTGGATTAGAATAACAATCTTTTCACAATTTTAGTAAAATTTCTTTTCATCCTCTATTTATTTCATCCTCTTTTCTTTTCCTCTCTCATTAGTACAACATATTTCCATTATTGAATTATCAATTATTTTCTTCCTCATATAAAATCAATCTCGTATATTGATTTCTTAACAGTGTTAGAGTAATTGTCAAATAGCAATATTAATTCTCGTTAAAAGTTTGATAAGTACATCTCGTCCCTATAATTAAATCTTGAAATTTCATAGTATTCTTGTTTGAAACTAATCCTTCACTCGATCTAATCAAACTTTTGACAAATTTTGCCAAAACTTTCGACAAATCATGCCAAAACTTTCGACAAATCTTGATTAATCTTGAATTAAAGTATTAATTCATGTGTAATTTTTGTTTGAAGGACCCGTTTTAGGTACATCAGGCCAGATTTAAACGTGAGGGACGTTATTTGAGATCCTGGTGAAAGGTATGTGCTCTTTTACAAGTGAATCGTAGGAAAATCGTGCATAGGATAGGGCCATATGGTTATGTTCCTCTAAAACCCTAGGAAATTCGATTCTCATAAGGTTTGCCACATGGCCATGTCTCCCCTAAAGCCCAGTTTTGCATGATCCACACAGCCACAGTTGGCCACACGGTCTAGCCACACGATTGTGTAATCCCTCCACACGGTCCGAGCACACGGCCGTGTGTCCTCTGTTTCTCAAATTTTATAGTTTTACCTAGAAATTTATGTTTTATTCAATTTGGTCCCTAAATGGTTTCCGAACTATTTTTAGTATTTTATTTTATTTAATTAAGTCCTTGATAATATGAATAATGTTAGAATCTATGACTAATTGGTTGAATTAATGTTGTATATAATTTCATGAAGTATGAATGATATATAAATTTATTGTATTTGTATTTGTTATTGAATATACAACCTACCTTATGTTACCATTAAAACTGAACACATGATAAGCATGCCTTTTACTGTTGAATCCATCTATTATAGGCATATTATTTTCCACTGAATCAAATTATTGTAAGCATAATGAATTCTATTATAATATTCTGTTAAAAGCATATTAAATGCTATTGTATTGATCTTTTTTGAACATGTCATATTGCAATTCATAGGGTGAGACGATATGAACGGAGGCAGTTGAGTAGTTTATTTGAACCGTTGATTGGTTTATCCGCACCATTTGAGTGGTTTAACCACATCGTACTAGTAGCTTTAATCTGCAAACATGTTGTGTATCCACAATCCACTGACAGCTTGTCAGCAAAAACAATTTATTATAAACCTCAGTGGTCCATCCACCATTTTTATTACTAGTGGTTATCTACAACGAGTGGTTTATCCAAAATGATTAGTGATTTATTCATAACACGGTGTAAAGGCAGGGGCAAAGTTAGAATAATCTTTTAGGGGGGCCGAATAAAATTTTAATTTTTTATAGTCTATATTTTTATAATTTTTAAAGGAGTAAATTGAATTCTTATAATTTTAGGGGGCCAACCTTTATTAATTTAAAATTTTTAAAAAATTTAAAGGCTTAAATAACAGTTTTGCATTTTAAGGGGGCTGAGGCCCATGCCAGCCCCCTTTAGATTCGCCACTGTGTAAAGGTAAGGAGTTCTGGGGAACTTTTACTATGGTGTATAGCGGTGGGGTAGGACCTTTTTTTGATAGTTGAAATCACATTGCATTCATAAGTATATTCATATTGGTGAACATTGAGCTTTTGAGAAAATGAGTTGAACTGAATGATTGATATTTTCTATTACTAATCAATTGTGAATTATTATATGGGTTGACTATTCTGCTTGTTTTATCTATTGTTTACACCGGTTTCCTTGTAACTAAACTCACATTAAGCTTCATGGCTCACTCCCCTTTTGTTTTCTCATCTTTACAGACAACTCACCAGGTTAGGACGTAGACTCAGCATATAGAGGGTTCGACTTGGATAAATTTTTATTAAGAAGTATTTTAGATTATCTATTTGAAACTTCATTTATTTTGGAAATTGTATCGCTTATTTGAATTGTGACATGAGACTTCTATTTTGGGTTTAATTAAACATGCATGTTATTTAATTTGGACTATCGAATTTTATTTATCTAAAATTAAGTTGAATATCACTTTTCCATTGCTAAATTTAATTAGAACTTGAGTAATAAATAGATTGGCAATAAACGAGGTGTTCAAAGGTAAACTATGTACATAATTTTGTAAATTTAAATGGTTTCCTTTTAACTCGTAAGTTTTTTTTTTCCAAAAAAGACTAAGTTTTCTACTAAAAACAAACTAATGCTTTAAAGGGATTGCTTTCAAAGCTCCGATAGCTTACTAAGTCACTTCGGTGGCCGATGTGATCTCTCGAATTTGGACCTAATGTCTATTTCAGGTTAGGGAGGTTACAAACCGAAAGATGAAAATTGAGAAAATTTCATGACATATCGTCACGTCCCCTATGTGTCATCGCGACATTTTTTTTGCTTATCCCCTGTTTTGTCATCGCATTGTTGTCACATCACATAGCTCCTAGTAGTGACATTGCTCTCTGTTTGTATCTTAATTTTATCAAAATGCGACCCATACTCCACATTATCAATTCATATTAGTTCATAAAATCATATATGCTAGTGTAATGCTATTTTGTTATAAAGAAGAAAGACAATATTTAATAGCACATAGATAAATATAATTCTAGAGATTTTTAGTAAATAGCATTTAATTGCACATAGATAAACAAATGAATGATATTTATAAAATTATATACTTTTTCCAATTGATTAATAAATTATGCAAATTTCTAGAATTATAATTATAAAATTTATTATTATATTCTATTATTAATTAATTATTTAATTTTAAATTATATATTATTTTGTGTTAGAGATATTGAGTGAAGATGATAGATCCGGAGACTTTATGGAATTAAACAGTAGACTTCGAGGCGCGGGTGATGCTTTTAAAACAGAACTATTTACCCCCACACATAGTTGTTAGAGGGTTAAGACAAAGGTCCTCCTAAGATACAATGAAGCTTTTGAATTTCCTTTGATTAGAAAAATCGAGGAATTCCTTAACTCTTACTGTAATTTATGAAATTGGATTTTTAACACCCTAAACCCGACCTAGACGTTATGGTCGAATCTGACATGTTACATTGCAGTGTTTTAGCGAAAACCGTGTTTTCATTGAAAACCCTTCTTAAACAAAAGAAACCTTAATAAACACAACCTTAATAAACACACCTTTTAGTTGCGAAAGCCTAGTTTTAAGCATTTGATTTAAGAAAACTTATCATTTAGAAATTAAGTTGCGGAAACGTAGAAAACATACTATAATTTAGGAAACTCATGTTCAACATCTCGTAATTACAATGGAAATAATAATACTTCAAGTAATAATAGCATAATGAAAACCTTATTACAATCTAGTCTGAAACATACTTAATAAAATAAAACTTATAAGCTTAAAAAAAAGGTCAAAATTTGTCTTGCTAACTGGCCACCCAGAGCCCCTCCAAACATCGAACTGTCTACTGAGTATCACCTGAAAATAAAATAAAAGAGGGGGTGAGTTTTCGTAAACTCAGTGTGTACAACCCTCGACGGAAAACAAGCATTAAAAAATCATCATACATCAAACATGCAATGCAATCCCATTCAAATTATCAATCCACCACACACTAGCTCCATCCCTCATCACACTATGTGGGGGTATAAATATCAACCCACCCAGCCCACACACCAATAGTGGCCCGATTGCAGAACTACCTTCATTTACATATTGGGCTTTAAAAGCCGTCGATGGATCTACGATTGTCAGGCAACCATGCGATCCTCATATACTTCCTCCGTACCATAATTCTCACCCTATATACAATATAAGCAGAACATCATATGTATGCATGTCACATCCACAAAACTTACATTCAACACCTAGAGGTATTTTGGTCATTTTTGCCCTTAAGGGTATTTCAGTAATTTTCCCTTAATTACGGTTTTCACTTACCTTGGCCCATGAACAAGCCCTGTGAGCTAAGGTGAGCGAATACTATGCACCAGGTAGGATTCCAGAGAAGAGGAGGTGGGTCGTTAAGACCGCTTAAGTACCAAGCTCTCCTTAGATCCAATCCTAGACATGCATATACCCGTTGCCACACCTTAACCCTATGACTTATCCACGGTCTCAATTAATTAATTAAGTTTTATGTAGTCATCATATCCTAGGCCCAATACCCTTACATACATGCATATAGCCAACTAGGCCCAATCTTATTCAAATGGCCCATTTGGCCCAGTTCATATTCTTATGGCCTACTAGGCCTAATTCACCTTCATATGGCCCATTAGGCCCAAATCATATTATACTCATGCTCACATACAAATTTCTAACACATAGCATCACTTATCAATCTTTGCCTATTATGAGCCCAACAACCCATCAGGCCTATTAGCCCATTTTGGCCCATTTGGCCAATTCTCAACCCAAGTCCACGGAATTGCCCGTGGGCCTCAGGCAACCTATCGGTTTCCTCCTACGAGTGTTCGCGCACTCGTGTGACTACCATAGCCCAACTTTTAACTTTTCGACATTTTAGCTTTTCGGCTTTTCGGCATTTCGGCTTTTGTCGATTCATTGTGTGTGTGCAGTGTATGTAGACACCTAGTAAGCAAGCGTGATACGATCTCCTTAGCCCAAACCTACAATCTATATCACTCAAAAATTAATCTTACATACTTATCGAATACTTTACCAAAAGCCAGAATCTCACATTAACCTTACCTTGAACACAAATCCCAAATAGCTTCTCCTTGATCACGTACTCCTTAGATCTGCATTAATCTTAACTATTAAACCAAAATAATAGATGAATCGTATCCAACACAAGTCCCTTTACCTTAACTATGAACATTCGGCCAACCAAGATCAATAGCACTTACGAAAGTCTCTCACTGGAGGAGCAAATTGGCAGAGATCCAAGGACTGAGATTCGATACCTATTCCTACCCAAAATTGATTAGAAGAAGTGAGGGACTGTATACTAAATACTTAGCAAAACCCGATTATGAGAACAAAGCACTTACACTAGGCTTGACCGATTAGAAAGGGTACTGGCAGCACTAAGAGTATTCGACCAAAAAGGTTTCTGCCCATGCGATTTGTATGGTAAAAGAGAGTTATTCGGCTCCAAGGAAAAAGAAAGAAAAGTTAGCAATGAGATAGAGGAATAATAGAATTCGGCACAAGGAAGAAGAAAAAGAAAAGAAAGCAGAGGGTTTCAGTTTTTAAAAAAAAAAGAATTTTTGGTAACAATGTGAAGGAAATTCGGCATTAGCTTCATACCCTAGCATTCGACACATATTTATAAGCCTTATAGTCGAATTTTCCCATGCCCAATTCCCCCATTCGGCTCCATCACTTCCCCCTTCTCATCTCCTCATTTTTCTCCCTGATAACCCCTTGATCATTTCCTTAATTTTCTCTCCTGAACACTTCCCTTGGCGTCCACTTTCATGCCACTTCCATCCTTCTAGAAGGCCAAAATCAAACTTCTAAAAACACTAAGCTAGGATTCGAACCTTGGACTTTCTTAGTAGCTATTAACGCCATTTCCCTACACTCTAAGTGGTGTCACTTAGCCACTCTTCTACAAGGCTTTTTGATACTATTTTTCCCTAACTTTATTTCAAAGGCCAACTATTTGCCAGCTTTGATTCTTTTAGTATCTAAACTATAATTTCATTTATTCCTAGGTTTGAAATCAAACCTTAACTAAGACTTACTAAAATTATCACTTGGGTAACAATATTAAACACAATTTTTATCAAAATCGAAACAATAAACGTTCGGGATTTTGGGATTTTTAGGTTTCGAGATTTTTGGGCGCTACAATTCTACCCCCTAAAAGAAATTTCGTCCCCGAAATTCATTCTTGATTCAAACAGTTGAGGATATTGGCATCGCATCGCTTCATCAGGTTCCCAAGTAGCCTCCTCAGTCTTGTGATTCTGCCAAAGCACTTTGACTAATGGAACTGAATTCTTTCTCAGTTCTTTGACATCCTAACCAATTATTTGTATGGAATCTTCCTCGAAAGTTAGGTCTGGTCCGACCTCGATTTCCTCAATCGCCACGACATATGAAGGATCCGAGCAATACCGTCTCAGCATAGAAACATGGAACACATCGTGGATCTGGCTCAGTTCAAGAGGTAATTCTAGCTGATAAGCAATTGGCCCAATCTGCCTTATAACCTGATATGGTCCAATAAACCTTGGGCTTAGCTTCCCCTTTTGTCCAAACCTTAACACTTTCTTCTATGGAGAGACCTTCAGAAAATCTAGGCCTCCCACTATATACTTTATTTCACGGTACTTAAGGTTAGCATACGACTTCTGCCTATACGAGGCCCCCTTCAACCGATCTCATATCAATCTTACCTTATCCTCTATATCTACTACTAACTCATGGCCCAAAACTCTTCATTTGCCCAACTCCGTCCAACATGCTGGAGTTCGAGAACTTTGCCCATATAGTGCCTCGTATGGAGCCATCCCAATGCTTGCTTGATAATTGTTATTGTATGCGAATTCGACTAACGGTAAATAGTCCTCCCAACTACCTTGGAACTCAATCAAGCATCCCCTCAACATATCTTTCAACACTTGGATCACCCTTTCCGACTGTCCATCAATTTGAGGGTGGAATGCCGTGCTGAAGTTCAATCTAGTACCCAACGCCTTATGCAGCTTCTTCCAAAACTGCGAAGTGAAACGGGGGTCCCTATCAGATATTATGGATACTGGCACTCCATGTAATCTTACAATCTCCGCCACATACAGCCTAGCCAGCTTTTGCAATGAGTAGTCAGTGTGAACCGGTACAAAATGAGTAGACTTGGTTAACCAATCCACTATAAACCATATCGAGTCTTTCTTAGTAGGCATTGAGGGTAGCCCACTAACAAAGTCCATAGTAATCCTTTCCCACTTCTAGAGTGGAATCTTTACTGGCTGAAGTAACCCCGAAGGCAACTGATGTTCCGCCTTCACCTTTTGACAAACCAAGCATTCACCTACTAACTCCATAACCTCGCGCTTAAGTCCATGCCACCAATAAAGCTCATGCAAATTTTGAAGCATCTTGTTTCTGCCAGGATGCATAGCATAGAGACTGCTATGTGTTTCCCGCAGAGTAGACTGCCTTAGATTATCGTCCTTTGGTATACACATTCTCCTACGAAAGCACAATACCCCATCACTATTTATCCCAATGTCTGATGTCTCTCTACTCTCCACTTGTCTAAAACGAGCACCTATGGTCTCATCCATTAACTGCTTACTCCTTATCTGCTCAACCCACACCGGTTTTACTTGAAGCTCCGATAACAAGCTACCATCATTCAACAAGCTTAAACGAGTGAGCCTAGCTCTCAAATCTAGCTTAACCCTACGACTCAACGCGTCGGCTACCATATTCGCTTTACCAAGGTGGTATTCTATTATGCAATCATAATCTTTCAATAATTCCACCCACCTACGTTGCCTAAGGTTTAGCTCATTTTGGGTAATGAGGTACTTCAAACTCTTGTGGTCTGAATAAATTACGCATTTCTTCCCGTATAAGTAATGCCTCCATATCTTAAGCACGAACACCACCACAGCTAGCTCCAAATCATGGGTTGGGTAATTTGCCTCGTGAGTCTTAAGTTGCCGTGACGCATATGTAACCACCTTTCTTTCTTGCATCAATACGCATCTTAAGCCCACATACGATGCGTCACTATAAACCGTAAACTCCTTTCCAAGCACTGGCTGAATCAACACAGGGGCCTCCGTTAATACTTTCTTGATTTTCCAAAACTCTCTTGTTGCTTGTATGTCCAAACAAACGATACCCCTTTCCTCAACAACTTAGTTAAGGGTGCAGCAATTACTGAAAAGCCCTCAACAAACCGCCTATAGTATCTTGCCATGCCCAGAAAACTTCAGATTTCTGATACCAACTTGGGTATTTTCCAGTCTAACACCGCTTAAATTTTCTGGGGATCCACCTTAATCCTCTCAACTGACACCACATGTCCAAGAAAAGTAACCTCTTTTAGCCAAAATTCACACTTACTGAATTTGGCATACAACTGCTTCTCACTCAAATCTGCAACACAATCCTTAAGTGTGCATCATGCTTATCCTCGTCTTTTGAGTACACTAAATTGTCATCTATAAAGACTACCACGAACCAATCCAAGTAGGGTTAGAAAACCCGATTCAAGAGATCCATAAAAGCGGCAGGTGCATTCGTCAGCCCAAATGGCATTACCAAAAACTCGTAGTGCCCATAACGAGTTTGAAAGCCGTTTATGAACATCTGCCTCCTTTACCCTCAATTGGTGATATCCCGAACGCAAATTAATCTTTGAGAAAACCAAATCTCCCCTAAATTGATCAAAAAGATCATTGATTCTCGTAGAGGATACTTGTTTTTAACAGTTAACTTGTTTAATTGTCGATAGTCGATGCACATTCACAAAGTTTCATCCTTCTTCTTCACGAATAACACCAGTGCTCCCCATGGAGACACACTTGGTCGAATGAGTCCTCGATCCAACAATTCCTGAATCTGTGCCTTAAGTTCTACCAACTCCTTTGGTGCCATCCGATAAGGAGTGATAAACATTGGAGCCGCCCAGGCAACAACTCGATTCTAAATTCATCCTCCTTGCTGGGTGGCAACCCAGGCAGCTCCTCGGGAAAGACATCCGGACATTCTCTAACTGTTCTTAACTCCTTAACAGTAAGGCTTTTAGCCTCTGTAATACTAATATAGGCCAAAAAGGCTTCACATCCCTTTTGTACTAACTTCTCAGCCCTTAATGCCGAAATCACGTTCAACAGATAATTTCGACGTTCACCAATCACCACTACTTCCTTATCCTCTTCCGTTCTTCACACCATTCATTTTGCAGCGCAATCCAAGGTGGCTCGGTGCTTCACCAGCTAATCCGTACCTAAGATTAAGTTGAACTCGCTAAACGGTAGCTCTATCAAGTCCGCTAAAAAGGTAACCCCTTGGACTACTAAGGGTACCTCCCTAAACAACTTATTCACACCTACGGACTGCCCTAACGGACTTATCACAGTCATCTCATTTGCAGCAATTTCAAACAAATCACCCAAAGACTCAGTCTTATTGTATGCAACATATGAATGCATCGATCCAATATCAATCAAGGTTGTGTAAGTTAACTCATATATAAAGAACATACCCGTTATCACTAATGGGGCATCCCCGTCTTCTCGGCGACGAGCAGCATAAACCAAAGCTGGCTGTCTCCCCTCAGCATGGCCCGCAATTTCACCTGGTATTTTGCGTCCACATCCATTAACATTACTGCCTCTAGCTTGTCCATGACCCCTTGGCGGCAGCTGTCCACCTCGTGGTAGCTAAGCACCACCTTCGCCCGCTACCAGCTCTCAACCTAGCCTGCGGGGGCAATCCTTGATCTTATGTTCCATAGACCCACAAGTAAAACAGGCTCCCATCCTCTTCCAACACTCGCCTCTATGGCTTCTCCCACAGTCAGCACAAGGCGGCACCCCTGGATTAGCAGCAGGAGGCCCTGCTCTAACTAGCCCATTAACTCTGGCCCTAGCTCTAGGCCTCTATCCAACACTAGAAGTTTCAGCCTCCTTCTTATTCCTACCCCTTTCTTTTTCCCTATTTAAGCACTCATGCACTTAACCTCCTCCGCTATCTTTGCCTTTGCCACCAATCTCGAGAAAACTCGCTCCCTTTGTAGAGCTATCAATACCTTAAGGCTATCTCTAAGTCCATCCTCAAACCTCACGCAACGCTCATACTCCGTTGCAACCATTACTCTTGCATACCTACTAAGGCATACAAACTCCGCCTCAAACTCCGCCACCGATTTGTTTCCTTGGGCCAGGTTCAGCAACTCCTTCCTTCTAGCATCCACATAGCTTGCACCCACATACTTCTCCTGGAATGCAACTTTGAAGGGTGCCCTCTTTTACCGTCAACCACCACTGGTAGGATTCTTCCCTAAGCAGTGACACTATTCCTTTCAACTTTTGCTCAGGTGAGTAGTCCAGGTCCTCCATTATCCTTTCAGTGGCCTCCAGCCAATATTTTACCACATTAGGAGCCACGCCAGCCACGCCCTTAAAGATTTCAGCCCCGTTCGATCAAAGTCGCTCTGGAATGGACCCCTGATTTCTGCTGCCATTATTGGGCCTAGCGACTCTTTCCAAAATTCTTAGCATTGCCTGCGACAATGCATTTTCTTCCGCAACCCAATCATACGGTCCATCCCCAACCACAGGTGAGGCCGGAGCCTCTTCTACTCCAAAATTGGGCACATGGCCTGATGCCAATGATTCAGCCCTAAAACTTTCGCGGCCTCGGCCACGGCCCCTTACACCTACGTATTATCTGGATTAAAAATTTTATAAAGTTTTAGTTAGTTTAATAATTAACCCAATGTTTTATGGAAGTAATTAAAGAGAAGACTGTTTTCAAAATTCCTCTACAGTTTCAAGTTCCGCGGGCTTTGGTTCCCTTCTAACAAAATTATCTAAAGTAGCCCTCTAACTATCTACTGTATAACAATTTAAATAAAATTTAGAATAAGAATACTTACTTGGTTCGACGTCGGAGACTCAGTGTGTCACTCAGAAAGACTTTCTTTTTTCAAAACATTGTAAATTTTTTTAAACACAAAAAGAAACCAAGTAATAAGGCCCAAGTCACAACTTGAGTTTTGTAACCTGGGCTCTGATACCACTAAATGTAACACCCTAAATTCAGCCCAGACGTTATGGTCGAATCTGACATGTTACATTGAAGTGTTTTAGTGAAAATCGTGTTTTCATTGAAAACTCTTCTTAGACAAAAGAAACTTTAATAAATACACATTTCAGTTGCGAAAGCCTTGTTTTAAGCATTTGATTTAAGAAAATTTATCATTTAGAAATTAAGTTGAAGAAACGTAGAAAACATACTATAATTTAGGAAACCCATGTTCAACTTCTCAAATTACAATGGAAATAATCATACTTCAAGTAATAATAGCATAATAAAAACCTTATTACATCTGGTCTGAAACATACTTAATAAAATAAAACTTATAAGTTTTAAAAAAAGTCTAAATTTGTCTTGCTAGCTGGCCACCCAGAGTCTTTCCAAACATTGAACCGTCTACTGAGTATCACCTGAAAAAAAGAGGGGGTGAGTTTTCGCAAACTCAGTGTGTACAACCTTCGACGGAAAACAAGCATTCAAAAATCATCATACATCAAACATGCAATGCAATCTCATTCAAATTATCTATCCACTACACACCAGCTCCGTCCCCTATCACACCATGTGGGGATATAAATATCAATCCACCCAGCCCACACACCAATGGTAGCCCGGTTACGGAACTACCATCATTTACATATTGGGCTTTAAAAACTGCCGGTAGATCCACGATTGTCAGGCAACCATGCGATCTTTATATATTTCCTCCGTACCATAATTCCTACCCCATATGCAACCTAAGCAGAATATTATATGTATGCATGTCACATCCACAAAACTTACATTCAACATTTAGGGGTATTTTGGTCATTTTTACCCTTAGGGGAATTTCGGTAATTTTTCCTTAATTATAGTTTTCACTTACCTTGGCCCATGAACAAACCCCGCGAGCTAAGGTGAACGAATACTATGCACCAGGTAGGATTCCAGAGAAGAGGAAGTGGGTCGTTAAGACCGCTTAAGTACCAAGCTCTTCCTAGATCCAATCCTAGACATGCATATACCCGTTGCCACACCTTAACTCTATGACTTGTCCACGGTCTCAATTAATTAATTAAGTTTTATGTAGTTATCATATCCTAGGCCCAATACCCCTACATACATGCACATAGCCCACTAGGTTCAATCTTATTCAAATGGCCCATTTGGTCTAGTTCATATTCTTATGGCCCATTAGGCCCAATTCACTTTCATATGGCCTATTAGGCCCAAATCATATTATACTCATGCTCACAGACAAATTTTCTAACACATAGCATCACTTATCAATCTTTTCCTATTATGGGCCTAATAGCCTATCAGGCCCATTAGCCCATTCCGGCCCATTTGGCCAATTCTCGACCCAAGTCCATAGAATCGTCAGTGGGCCTCAGGCAACCTATCGGTTTCCTCTTCACGAGTGTTCGCGCACTCGTGTGACTATCGTAGCCCAACTTTCTACTTTTCGGCATTTTAGCTTTTCAGCTTTTTGGCATTTTGGCTTTTGTCGATTCATTGTGTGTGTGCAGTGTATGTACACTCCAGGTAAGCAAGTGTGATGCGATCTCCGTAGCCCAAACCTACAATTGATATCACTCAAAGATTAATCTTACATACTTATCGAATACTTTACCAAAAGCCGAAATCTCACCTTAACCTTACCTTGAACACAAATCCCAAATAGCTTCTCCTTGATCATGTACTCCTTAGATCTGCATTAATCTTAACTATTAAACTGAAATAATAAATGACTCGTATCCAACACAAGTCTCCTTACCTTAACTATGAACATTCGGCAAACCAAGATCAATAGCACTTACCAAAGTCTCTCACCGGAGGAGCAAATTGGCAGAGATCCAAGGACTGAGATTCGTTACCTATTCCTACCCAAAACCGATTAGAAGAAATGAGGGACTGTATAATAAATACTTAGCAAAACCCAATTATGAGAACAAAGCACTTACACTAGGTTTGACCGATTAGAAAGGGTACTAGCAGCACCAAGAGTATTTGGCCAAGAAGGTTTCTGCCCATGCGATTTGTATGGTAAAAGAGAGTTATTTGGCTCCAAGGAAAAAGAAAGAAAAGTTAGCAATGAGGTAGAGGAAGAACAGAATTTGATACAAGGAAGAAGAAAAAGAAAATAAAGCAGAGGTTTTTCGGCTTTTAGAGAAAAGAGTTTCTGGTAACAGGGTGAAGGAAATTCAGCATTAGCTTCATACCCTAGCATTTGGCACCTATTTATAAGCCTTATAGTCAAATTTTCCCATACCAAATTCCCTATTCGGCTCCATCACTTCTCCCTTCTCATCTCCTCGTTTTTCTCCTTGATAACCCATTGATCCTTTCCTTAATTTTCTCTCCTAAACACTTCCTATAGAGTCCACTTTCACGCCACTTCCATCCTTCTAGAAAGCCAAAATTAAACTTCTAAAACCACTATGCTAGGATTCGAACCTTGGACCTCCTTGCTAGCTACTAACGCCGTCTCTCTACACTCTAAGTGGCGTCACTTAGCCACTCTTCTACAAGGCTTTTTGACACTATTTTCCCCTACTTTATTTAAAAGCCCAACTACTTGCCAGCCTTGATTCTTTTAATATCTAAACTATAATTTCATTTATTCCTAGGTTTGAACTCAAACCTTAACTAAGACCTATTAAAATTATCACTTGGATAAGAACATTAAATATAATTTTTATCAAAATTGAAACAAAGAAAGTTCGGGATTTTGGGATTTTTGGGTTTCGAAATTTTTGGGCCATTACAAGATTAATTGTAATATACATTGTGAGAACCATTGTCCCTCTATTTATATGCACTTAATAGATATTATTTTGAAGATTCACAACCCTTCATGTTTGATATACTCCTTAGAAGAAACATGTCCCATTGAAATATATCTATTGGATGATAAATCATCACTTTTTAATTTGAATAGTGCTTATTAATAATTAATTTACAGTATAAAATTTCCAACAATCCCCTACTAGATTGTTAATTCCAGAAAATAAACACAGAACGATTATGCATAAAGAAGTGTGTCCACAGATTGAGCCCTCCCTTAGTTCAAACTCTCAAAGTATCAACAAAGTGAATGGTGGCTAGTCACTTGAACCATCACTCTTAAAGTCAATACCAAAACCAAAAATATTTCACACATAACTGTAAAGTATTAGAGTAAGAGTTTATTTACTTTAGTATTGTTATGACCATGTTCTCATCTCGTTTCATGAACATGTAAAAGAGAAAACCATAAACAAAATCTTATTGAAGTAACACCACTTCATGTCCATATATATGGATTTCATGACAATTAATGTCCATCTGTTAAGAGTAAAACTCATCCTCCTAAAATATAAACACTAAATCCTGATTTTTGTGCACGTTGTCATTCGATAATTTGTTATTACCCTTTGAACCTCGAAACTAAATTTTGGCTAAAATAAATAGGGTTTCCATTCTCAATAATGCGATTAAAGTTGTTTTAATCTTATCTCAGTGGTGGTAATCTTAACTAAATCCCTTGACAAACCTTTTGTCAATTGATCCGTTAAATTGTTAATTGACTTAACATAGGTAACAGTTATCACATCGTCTCTAACCAATTGTCTCACATACTCATGTCTCAAACTTATATATCTAGACTTTCTATTTTACACCTTATTATACGCTCGAGACATGGTGGATTCACTATCACAATATACGAAAATGGCGAACCTACATTGTGACACCAACTTTATATCTAGCAAGTGATTTCTTAGCCATTTCGCTCCTTTGCTAGTTGTCGCTGAGACTATAAATTCAGACTCCATAGTTGAGTGTGAGATGCAAGTTTGTTTTTTGGAGGCCCAACTAATGGCTCATCCTCCAATCGTAAAAATCCATCCCGATGTGGACTTATTGTCATTTAAACTTGTAATCCAACTTGCGTCTGTGTAACCTTCTAGTATTATAACGCCTTAATTTTCTTAATTATAGTTCCGTCTAATTTTGACACAACTGTGTATCTGCTTCAGTGGTTAAGTGTTCTGGGTGTGTAAGTGAGGTTTTGGGTTCAGGCCTTACCTTTCGCAAATTTTGGTTATTTTTGGATCCAAGCCCTACTTTTATTCTGTTGGCTTATACTTAATTGCCTGTAATCTCATATTAGAATGAGCCTGCTAGTTCGAGTAGTAAGGGAGTTAGTGTGTTGGAGGTCCTGTGTTAGAATCCCTGCACGAGTGTGGGAGTTTATTTTTACCCGTTTGACTATTAGAGTTTCAGTAGTTTAGTTTTATTTTCTTTTTCAAATTATTTCTTTTTCCCAAACATCCCTTTTCTCCTTTTTGGACATTCCTTTTTTTTCTTCTAAATGATTTTCGTTCTTCTTTTCTCTTTCTTGATTTTTCTTTCAATTCGTCTCCTTGTGTATGATTTTCGACTGACTCGTTTGGTAAGTTCTAGTTTTGCTAAGAATTTTAACGTTTGACTAAGTGTTTGATGAGGGGTTTGTTTTTGTTATTCTCATTTTAGGTGAAGGACAAGATTTGGCTGAGGCTTCTGCAGCGATTTAAGTGTTTGGGGTCTTAGTTTAGCCGAAAAACCTTACTCTCGACGTCACACTAGCGTGTGGTCATCCGTGTGGTAGGCCGCGTGCAAGAACACGACTGTGTGGTCGACGAAGGCATGGCCGTGTGCAACACATAGCCGTGTGATGGCTCGAGTGTTCCCATGTGGGCCACATGGGCTAGGCCGACTTGGGTGTGTGGGCCCATATGGGCATTTAGGCCCAAAATTTTAAAATTTTTCCTAAGGTCACACGAGTCATCCCAATTGACTGTGGGCCTACTGTAAGGTCGATAAGGACTAAATAAACCCTAAAGCTATATGATCTGATAGTTTGAAGCACTGTTCTGAGTATAATTATGGATGTCTGATTACTATGTTAATTGCATAGCCGATATCTATATATATAAGCGTGTTTTAATCTGTTAATTATGTATATATGTTCTGTATCTATTCTGTATATGATTGTGGGGTGGGTTTTGTATTTATGGAAGAAGTGTACTGTACGACAATCATCGCCTAATATCTGGCAGCTTGGCTACGCTATATCTGATACGTGTCGTAATAGCACAACATGGTGTGTAGGGATGGGTGGGTGTTTTTAACCCCACATGGTATGTTGGGATGGTCGGAGATGATGTGTAGAGGATGGGGTTAGGATTTTGTTATCTGACTCTGTTTATTATATCTGTAACTAAAATAGGCTTGAGCCCGAATCTGTATCTGTATCTGACTGAGTATTTAATTCTGTTTGTATTGTATATTTATTTCTGTTGTGTTACACACTGAGTTTACGTAAACTCATATTTGTTGTCTGTACTGTCAGGTAATCCACAATCTTAGGCAGATTGGTACAACAAGGGCTCAGCGGTGACCACTCTTCCATAAAACTGTTTAGATTTATTAATTTATGATTTATTAATTAATTTGGGTTATATTATGAGATTTTGTAATTTTTGGGACTCTCTGGACCGTTTGGTTTTTAACTTAAATTAGATTGATTTGCTTGGTTTTTGCATGCTTGACAAATTGTTTTACGGACACGGATCTTCACGCCCAAAAGAGGTTTTCTAAGAATACGAAATGTATTTCTAAAATGTACCGGTTTTGTAAAACTTCCACTGTAAAAAGTGTTTTGGCAAATGAATGGTTAAATAACACTTTCTGTAATAAACCTGAATGAATGTGAGATATAAGAGTGCCCAGTTTTTCGAAGTAACTTAGTTTCAAAACCCATTCTTTGTGACACGTCCAAATTCGACCATAACGTCTAGGCCGGGGTTGGGGTGTTACAAGTACCGTGAGATAATCACTATAGAATAATCCTAAATTTTTTGTTTTCTTAATATAGCCAAAAATCCTACAAATTTCTTTCCAATGATCGGGACTAGGACAATTTGTAAATCTTGCCATTTTTCACACAACAAATGCAATATCATGTCTAGTGTAATGCATTGCATACATTAGACTGCCAATTGCGTATGCGTACTCAAGTTGTGCTATAGCCTTATTATTATTCTCACTTAACTTGAATTTTGAATCGTATGGAGTGTTCGAATCCTTAATATTCAAGTGCTTGAACTTTTCTAACACTTTCTCGATGTAGTGAGATTGGCTTAGTGTAAAGCCCCTTTTATGCTTTTGCACCTTTATACCTAGAATTGTATCTACCTCGTTGAGATCTTTCATATTAAAATTCAAGGCTAGATACTCTTTGGTCTCGTTTACACCTTTCATGTTCGTCCTAAAAATCAACAAATCATCTACATAGAGACAAATAATTACACCGATACTTGCACCATTATGTAAAAAAACCCATATGATAAGATAACTAAGTTAAATTTCTCATGCCACTATTTAGGCACTTGTTTTAAACCATATAATGACTTGATCAACTTACACACCTTATGTTCATTCCTAAAAAGCAAAAAGCCTTTTGGTTGCTCCATGTAGACTTCTTCGTCGAGATCACCATTAAAAAAAAGCCATCTTAACAACCATTTGATGTACATGTAAGTTATGGATATATGCAAGTGCCATAAGCATTTAAATAGAGGTCAGCCTAGTCACTAGTGCATAGGTGTCAAAATAATCTAGGCATTCCTTTTGCATAAATCTTTTAGCCACAACCTAGCTTTAAAGGTTGGGGAACCCCCTATTGGAGTACTCTTCCTTTTAAAAACTCATTTACACCCGATTGGTTTCGATCCTTGAGGAAGATCAACTACAATCCAAGTATTGTTGGACAGTATTGAATTCATTCATCATTGATCGCTTCTTTCCAAAATTTCGCATCCCTAAAATCCATGGCTTCACCATAAGATTGTGGATCACCATCCATATTAAACATTATGGGGATCTTCTTAATTATGAATTCTCTATTTCCCTCAACAAGCAATGCTAAAGATCGCGAGGAAATAAAATCAAAACCAAAGCCCTTTACTTTTCTCACTCTTTGACTTTTCCTCGACTTTGTATCCTTGTCACAAAGACTTTTATTAGTTTGATCACTTGAGATCATTGATTGATATTTTTTTCTGAATCCATTTAATCATTGAAAACTTTAATTTTAATGAAAACAACATCTCTTGTTTTAATTATCGTATTTAACACTAAGTTAAGAACATGATAAGCCTTAGAGTGTTGGGCATATCCAACGAAGGCACCAATGATGGCTCTTGGTCCTAACTTTGTTCTCCGTTGGTCGGGAACTCTATAGTAAGCCAAACACCCCCACATGTTGAAATAATAAGTTTGACATCTGACCCTTCCATAACTCATATGGAGATACTATGATTTTTCTCGATGGTATTCTGTTAAGGATATAACACGCAGTCAATAATGCTTCACTCCATAGATTATATGACAGAGTATAAGGTGCGAAACACTCATGTACCACACGTTGTTCCTTAAAAAAATACATTAAATCCATTTAAAAATAGTCACCACTTCTATCACTACGAAGCACTTTGATTTTCTTACTAAATAAATTCTCAACCTTATTTTTAAAATGTTTAAACATATCAAAAGCCTCATCTTTACTTCTCATGAGATGCACATAAGTAAATCTAGAGAAGTCATCTATAAAAGTGATAAAATATCATTTTCCACTTCTTGTTAGACTTCCATGTAATTCACAAACACCCGAATGGATTAAATCTAACACTTTTGAATTCCTTTCACACTTATTAGGAAACGACTTCTTGGTAAAATTTTTTTATTGAATACAAACTTCACATTTATCACAACTTATCATTACTTAGATTGATATAACCATTCTTTTTCATATATTGTAAAGTTTTAAAATTAAAATATGCTAAACATACATGCCACAAATGATAAGATTCAACAATATAAGTAAAAGAATTAACTTTATTCATATCAATGCTAAACTTGAACATGCCCTCATTACAATGTCCTTTTTCTACATATATATCATCCTTAAGCAAGACTAACTTATCAGATTCGAAGATAACCTTAAACCCCTTGTTACATAGAATAATTGCAGACATTAAATTCTTTCTCACATAGGGAACATGCAACACATTAATCAAAGCCAATTTCTTCCCAGATGTGAAGTTAAGTTCCACCGTCCCTTGACCAATCACCTTAACCAATTGATAGTTTATCATAAGCACTTCACGATTTGCCACTAATTCATAAATATTGAATTGTTGTCAATCATTATACACATGGACAATAGCTCCGGAGTTGATCCACCAATTATAGGACTTATCGATCATGGCTATGTTGAGTTTGTTAATCATATCAATCTCTAAACAGTCAATCCCTTCCGTAACCATGGCCACTAAGTCCATGTCCTCCACCATATTGTCTTTGGAAGTTCTAGCATTTTGCTTCTTTTTGAGAAGTTTGCAATCCTTAATGTAGTGTCATTTCTTATTGCAATTATAACAATTGCGAGATATTTTCTTCTTGTCTTGCAGTCATTGGTCTAAGATGTGGCCTTTCGCTTACCATTTCGATAGTTCTTGGACTCGATGACATGGTTCACTTTAGAACTTTGGGGAAGATACTTCGCATCACGCTTCTGAGTTTCCTTTTCAATACGCAAATGCCTAAGTATTTTCTCCACAGTGAAGTCCTCTACCATATGTAGAAGTTTATTCTAATAATTTTTCCAATACGAGGGCAACTTCGAGATGATAGCCCCAACTTGTAACAATTCTGGAATAACAACTTTCAAGTCATGAAGCCTGCTTACAATGACTTGTAGTTCATGGACTTGATCCATGATCGGGATACTATCGAGCGTTTTGAATTCAAAATACTTCATCATTAAAAAATTATTAGTACCTTGTCATTTGGTGTTGTATTTCTCTTCAAAAGCTTTCCATATTTCCACTGGGGATTGCATCAATATTTAGAGATCATACAATTGATCAAGTAATGTGTTGAGGATGTGTCATCGACATGTGAAGTTGTCTTCTTTGTGCTTCTTATTAAGTTCTGCCACTTTCGCAATTTCCTCGAGGTTTTCATTGGGGGCGAGATCCTCCACAAGTTGTAGGTTTGGATCTAGAACGTACGCCACATTTAAGATGGTAAGAAGGAACAACATCTTTTCCTTCCAGTGATTGAAGTTTGAGCCATCAAATCGGTCAAGTTTCACAAATTATTGGTTCATCACTTTGAATGCGGTAGTAGCTTCCTTTGCCATCTCTAAATTAGTTCTCTTTGATTGTTGGAGATATTGAGTGGAGACGATAGATCCAGAGACTATATGAAATTAAATAGTAGACTTCGAGGCACGAATGATGCTTTCCAAAGAGAACTATTTGCCCTCACGTAAAGTTGTTAGAAGGTTAAGACAAATGTCCTCCCTAGATACAACAAATCTTTTGAATTTCCTTTGATTGGAAAAATCGAGGAATTCCCTAACTCTTACTTTAATTTTCTGAAATTGGATTGATTGTAATGTACATTGTGAGCACCATAGTCTCTCTATTTATATGCACTTAACGATACTATTTTGAAGAGCTACAACCCTTCATGTTAGACATACTTCTTAAAAGAAACATATCCCATGAAAATTTATCTATTGGATGAAAAATCATCACTATTTATTTTGAATAGTACTCATGAATAATTAATTTGAAATTTACAATTCCCAAAATTTTGCCCATAATATTTTTTACTCATGTATTATAAATTATTTAGTACTATGTTTTTAAGTGTTTACCTCTTTATTATTAATCGATTACAAAATCTTAGCATTTACTATTATATTAAGCATCATATACTATTAATTTATAATTTTTTATCTTTAAAATTATTAAATTTATTAATATGCTATCAATCATTTATGCAATCTTTTATTAATATTTCTAATATAAATTTCTAACACCTAAAAGTTGAAATAATTATCAATTAACATATTTATAAAATTTTTAATTTTAAAATATGTAACTTAATAAATTAACCTATTAAATATCATATTATAGAACTTCCAGTATAATTATATTTTAATTTATAAAAATATGGTATATAATCAATAATTTATTTCTATGCTATCATTAAATACTACTATATAATATTTACACAAAGTTGTTAATTAAATTGTAGTTAAAATTATTTCTCATTGAAATATTGGAGCCAATTATTAAAATAATGATTTACTTGCACCAAAATCCATAATAATCACACCTCATTGGAGGCTACTTGGCTGGGAGCCTTAGTTGAAGAGCCGCCGGATTCTGAAGAGGAATCAAATTTTAGTCATCAGCTTAGAATTGTCGGCAGTATTGGGAGAGCAAAGGAGAGGGTGAGAAGACTGCAAATCAGAAATTAGTGGATGACAGAATTGTGAATAGGTCTCTCTCGGATTCATATTTTACAAATAGGAAAACGATGATACTGAGAGAAGTAGGGAAAGCTTGCAAGTAGACGGAGATAAAAGGTGAGGTTTGGAAGACTTGGGATGTGACATTTTCAGAATTGATTTTTAATTTTGAGCTTATTAGGAGCAATAGTTGGATGTATTTAACTTTCAGGTGGATGTCCATTATGAATTCTTGAATGGATGCCTTTTCGATGTTGAATCAAATTCGAAGGCTAGTATTTTGCTATCAAGGAGACATTGGAAGATTTGAGGTTGCTATCAAGGACAAGATGTTTTCTAGGTCCAACTCATGCAATAATGCAATGATCTGAATGAGACCACTTCATATCACATTGGGTTGAGGTCCCGTCCAACGTTGGCTTGAGGGACCTCAATTGTTTGCCAAACACAATGGCTATGGATAGGATGAAATGTTGATGTATGCTTAAACTATGCCTACCACTTTTAATAAAGTGGTAATATTTATTTCTAGACAAGTATATATTATTCATGTGCTGAAGGTTAAGGCAGTAGACTAGAACAAATAATTGTAAGTTCTGTCAAAGATCTTATCTTTATATTTTAATTTTTTTAATAATTACTTAATTCTTTTTCTAATCTCAGATTAGTCAACAGAATTCACATAAGTTCAATATATGCTTAGCCTTGTTTTTTCTTACAGCTTACTAAAATCTGTCCTCAATCACAAGGAAAAGAAAAAGAACATAGTAAGGAATAAATGGCATTCAATTTAAACATTCACAATGATGAATTTTTAAATGAACTCCTTAATAGAAATGACTTCATTTAGTGCTCCATTCATTTTCCTATTCAGAAAGCTTTACTAGAGTATTGACTTATTCATTTCATCCACCATATATTACTACCAATTGGCCATGCAGTTTCTTGAGTTGTAGCAGGTTCCTCCTCCATAATTTCATTAACTGATTGGCTTGCCTGAAAAACAAATTAAACCTTGACTTATTACTGTTCGTTTCTGATGATTGATGATGAAGAAAGCAAAGACAGTTTTCCAAAATTGGATAAAGGATGACATATTAAGAACAAGAACAGTGAATTGAAAATAACAATGCAACAAGAATGTCTAGAAAGAAATATTGACAGCCAACAAAAACTAATTACAGTTGATGCAATTTCATTTAGTAACTTAAAGCATTAGAAAAAAGAATTTCTCTGATAGCCAATGCATAGAAATTAAAAGCTTAGTGAATAAAGAGTTTGGGAGAATACATAGAGAAAATAATTCAACAGATGAAGTTTTGTTTTAAAGCTTATTATTGAGTTAGGAGGAATAGTGTACCTGTGTTCTGGCATGCACTGGTTGCTTTGGATCAACACTAAATCTTGTGGTTTTGGCATGCACTGATTGATTTGAATCAACACTAAATCTTGTGGTTATGTTAGGACAAACTCCTACTTGCAAAAGCCTCAAAGATAGGAAAACAAAATGATAACCCATAGGGCTGAAGCTCACAAGGTTTGGTATCCCATCAAGCATCATGGTGTTTAATTGAGGTAGGTGTATCACTTTCTCTCCGTCCTTACCCACATTTGCCTCATCTCCTTCAAACACCTGCTCTAATTTGGTGACCCTTCTAAGGTTTAATCGATATAGTTTTGAAAGGCCGCCATGAGCAAGAGTAACTGGGAAGAGACATTTAAGTTTTTACATCTGAGGATATCAATTAGAGTTAGATTAGGGAAGAGATGATGTTGGGATGAAGTTTGATCCTTCTCAATGATTTGCTCCAATTTCTCACAGTCGGATATATCCAACCTCATCAATTGTGGCAAATATCGAGCCATGGTAGATGAGAAGATGTATATTAACCTTTTGCAATCTTTGACAGCCAATTGAGTGAGATTCTGAAAGTTTTGGTTGAAACCACTCCATATCACCCTCAATTCACTTAGTTCGGACAAGTTTAAGATATCCAGACTTGAAAGATCATATCTAGAATATTCAAATAACTCTTCAAAATTGGAAATTGTTAAGTATTCCATACTTATTGATGTTCCTCCTCTCATCTTAGGGACAATCACTTTGCTTTTTTGCTTCCTGTTTGTCATCTCCGAGAACTCCAATACCTATAAACATATCATCAATTTCAAAGTGTTCAAAGCGATTAACATCTCACCTATCATTTTATTAATTCATTTTCTTATGGAACTTTTATTCGAACATTTTTTGTTAAAATTAAGGTTTAATTTATTTTACTTACTAGATTCTTTAAGTTTGAGCACTAATGTTCAAAACTAGATTCTTTATCCAATTTTCTTCCTAAAGCCCAAGATTTCTTTTTCAACCTTATATAGTCAAAGAATTCAAATTTTTAAATAAGTATTTTTTTTCTACTCAAATACATATAATTATGTTCATAACTTACAAAAAAAAATAAAAGGGAAAAATCTCTAAAATTATGGTGCAAAAACACAACATAAATAATATTACATGATACTAGATAGAGTTTGCAACCTATATATATATATATAAGAAACTAAAATGTCTAAACAATTTATTCTTTGTAAATAATATATATTTTTCTTATATAGATTATAAAAGTATTGAAATGAAATTTTATTTATGTTATTAATTGGTATTCTAATTAACTAAACTACTTAAAGCTTTATTTAGACAAAAAATTATCAAAAGCTGAAAAATTCAATAAATAATATATAGAAGGTCTTATTTGTATATTAATTGTAACGATAAAACGTGTCAATTGAGGGCAACCCATCACTTTTAACTTGTGCAAAGTTGGTGATGCAAGCACGATGTCATTTATAGCCCTTCCCTTCAATTGAGGCAAATTAACCAACTCAACCAACTCAACTTTATTCAATAACGGAAGATCTTGAGTCATTGAGATTGGCACTTCTTGTACTTTGATTATTTCTTGCAATTGGAAACAACTCCATATCATCAGAGTTTGTAATTGCTCAAAACTATTAGCAACAGACATTGGGAAGAGATATTTTAATTTATTGCAGCCTGTAACTTGTACTTCTTTTAAGAATCGGAAGCTTATGTTTGATACTTCTAAGTATTGGATTATTTCTTCCAATTCAAAGCACCCTTTTATCTTCAACGCTTTTAAATTGGGTGCTTTTAGGTTTCTAGGCTCACAATGAGCAACAGTAAATGGAAAGAGAAATTTCAATATTTCACATTCCGAGATATCGATCAGAGTCAAATGTGAGAAGTCAATAGCTTGAAGACGATGTTGTGATGATTCCTCATAATTACATATATACAAATTGTTCAGTTGCTCGTTTTTCATCCTCCCAAGCACCAATTCCTATAAACATTAATTTCAAAATGTTCAAAGATGTCAACAACTTATCATTTTATTAATTAATTTCCTTACACAAATTTACACAAATTTGCCTTAAATCAAGATGATACTCTAAAAATACGGTACAAAAACACAATCATAAACAATATCACATAATCTATACATATATAAATTATTTGACATGTGTAACAACTCAATTGGAAATTTACATAAACTTATTTTTTTATAGATTAATTAATAATATTATCACGTTATATATGCTTTTATTTTTAATATATATTTAAAAATAAAAACAAAAAACCACCTATGTAAAAACCTTCTTTTTAAAAACAATTAAACTTAAATATAATTTTATTTAGTTTATTTTTGTTTACCCATGATGGGTGTAATACAATCTAATATGTAGTGGCAGAACTAGAAAAAAAAATTTCAGAGGACGGAATTAAATAGGATATTTTTACGATAGTAAAAATGTAATTTTAACATTTTAATAGTCTATATCTTTATAAATTTTTAAGGATTAAATCAAATTTTTATTATTTTTGGGGCTAAAATATAATTTTATCATTACTAATTTAAAATTTTATAAATTATAAAAGGCCTAAATAGAAATTTTTTTCATTTTAAGGGGAACTAGGGCCTCTGCCTGCAGCCTTAACTCCGCCACTACTACTACTAGATAAAGAGTTTGCAACATATCTAACACATAAAGTTTGTTTAATATTTTTTTCCTGATTTGAAATTTTATTTATCTTACTAAATGATATTACTATCTTTTAAACAACTATACACAATCATTTCTTCAATTTAGACAACGAATAATTTTAAAAAAAAAAGAAACAAACAAACAAATGAATAATAAATAACAAAAAAAAAATCTTACTTGTAATTTATTCGAAATAATAACAGGTGTCAATTGAGGACAATCGCTCACTGTTAACTTCTGTAAAGATGATTCTGGGGGCATAATGTCCTTCACACCCTTTGCTCTCAATTGAGGCAAATATATCAACCAAACCTGTAATGAAAAGCATAGTCAAATTTCTAATCTTTTACCATAGGACAATAAGGAAAAGAGATGTCAAGTTATTGCAATGAGGTACACATAATTCCCTTACTTACCCTCTCGAGTCGACTTATGTTTGATACTTTTGTTCCTTGGATTATTTTTTCCAATTGTGAGCAGTTTAATATCTTCAGAGTTCGTAATTACTGAAGGCTATCATTGACTGACATTGGGAAGAGAAACTTTAAATTATAGCATTTTTGAACTTCTACTTTCCTTAAACTTTGGAGGCTTATATTTGACACTTGTGGATCTTGGATTATGTCTTCCACTCGTGAGCAACTCTTTATCTTCAAAGTATGCAATTGCCCAAGGATTTTAGCAACAGACTGTGGGAAGAGGTACTTTAAATTATTGCATTTGTTAACTTCTACTTCCCTTAAACTTTGGAGGTTTATGTGTGACACTTGTGGGTCTTGGATTATTTCTTCTAATTGCGAGCAACTCTTTATCTTCAAAGTATGCAATTGTCCAAGAGTATCAACAACAGATATTGGGAAGATATATTTCAAATTATTGCAGCCTATAACTTGTATTTCCCTTAGGCATTGGAAGTTTATATTTGATACTTGTGGATCTTGAATTATTTCTTCTAATCCAGAGCACCTCTTTATCTTCAACGTTTGCAACTTGGGTGCATTTAGTTTTTTAGGGCCACCATGATCAACAGTAATTGGAAAGAGAAATTTCAAGCTTTCACATTCTAAGATATCGATTAGAGTCAAATATGGGAAGCAAATGGGTCGGAGATGATGTTGTGATGATGTATGATCTTGGTCCAATTCCTCATAATTGCATGTATACAAATTGCTCGGTTGCTCATTTTTCATCCCCTAAAGCACCAAATCCTATAAACATATTAATTTCAAAATGTTCAAAGATGTTAAAAACTTACTTATCATTTTATTAATTAATTTCTTTACAAAAATTTGCCTTAAATCAAGTATAAAAACACAATTTCATAAATAATATCACATAATCTAAACATATACAAATTATTTGACAGGTGTAACAACTCAATTGGGAATTTATTTAAACTCATTTTTTTTATAAATTAATTAATAATATTATCATGTTATTTATATCTGTAATTTTTTTTAATATATATTTTAAAATAAAAACAAAAAACCACCTGTACAAAAACCTAATTTAAAAAATAAACTTAAATATAATTTTATATAGTTTATTTTTTTATACAAATCCTAAAACTACTCACACTTTCTTCGCACCCTTAAATAAGAGTATAAACGTACTCGAACCCACTAGAACTCACATCCTTCTACTCTGACAACAATGTCAATACAAACCAAACTAAAACTTAAAGATAATTTCATATAGTTTATTTTGTTTACACCTATAATGGGTATAACATAATCTGTATTAGATAAAGAGTTTGCAATTATCTAAAACATATATTTTGTTTAATATTTTTTTCTGAATGAAATTTTATTTATCTTATTAAATGGTATTATAGTCAACTAAGTTGTTTAAAAGATGTTTTAGATTAATTTTAGACCAAAATTATAAAATAAAATCTATCTTTTGAACAACCATGCAATGGTTTGCTCATTTCAGATAACGAATTATTAAAGAGAAAAAGAAACAATCTAATAAATAAATAGTAATATGTAAAAAAATAAATAGCCAAAATAATAAAAGATTTGTTGAAAATTGTTGACTTCGAACTTATGCAAAGATGATTGTGTGAGTATAATCTCATTCACATCTGCTCCTTTCAATTGAGGCAAATCAATCAATAAAACCTGGAATAAAAAGTATAGTCAAATTTCTCTATATGTGACTATAGGACAATAAAGAAAAGAGATGTCAAGTAATTGCAATGAGATACACATACTTTCCTTAAACTTGAGAGTAGACGTATGTTTGATACTTGTGTTGCTTGGATTTTTTTTTTTCAATTGTGAGCAATTGTTTCTTTTCGTAGTTTGTAATTGCCCAGGGCTATTAGCAACATATAATGGGAAGAGATACTTTAAATTTTCCATTTTTTTAACTTCTACTTTCCTAAAAATTCGGAAGCTTATATACGACACTTGTGGATCTTGGATTATATTTTTTAAATGCAAGTAATTTTTTATCTTCAAAGTATGCAATTACCCAAGGGCATTAGCAACAGACAATGGGAAAAGATACTTTAAATTATCGCATTTTTTCATTTCTATTTCCCTTGAACTTTGGAGGCTTACGTATGACACTTGTGGATCTTGAATTAGGTGTTTTAATTGCGAGCAATTCTTTATCTTTAAAGTGTAAATGTATAAATATGGAGACTAAATTTATTGGTTTTTAACTAACAAAATATGTAAACATTTGAAGCGATGTTTCAATTATTTGTATGATTTTTACTACATTTAAAATATCAATTTTCTTGAGTATTTTATTTTCTTAGCAAATGAAAATGTGTTTTCATTATTCATTTTTGCGAAATCTAAAGACAAATGTATTTCCAATGTTTCTATTATTTAGCAAGTTCTTTTCCACAAAACTAATAAATAAATAAGAATAGGCTTTTTGAAATTTCCTTTTTCCTAAAAGAAAAAATACAAAAGTTCCAATATTGAAATCATGCATTTGGCTAAAAGCTCAAAGCGCTACTTAAGAATGGTGATTAGCTGTTTTGTTTTATTTGATAATATTATGTGATATAATTATTCATCGATAGTGTATAAACAGTGAATTAAATATTCACTAAATAAAAATATAAAAAATATAAAAATAATATTAATGATAAAATACACTTTTAGTTAATTATAAATGAAATTTAATCATAGATATTTTCAATTTTTTTATCACCCAATTAATATTTTGCATATAATGATGGAAAATATAATAAACATACCCACTTACCCCTTCAAAATGAAGTAATGATTCCAAGAATTTGAGTGTGAAAAAAAGCAAATCCAAACAGTCTATTTTGCTCTGATTTAGTTCAAGAAAAACATAAAAATATAATATTAGATCAAGAAATATAAAACAAATTTATATTAAAAAAATCAAAATTAAAGAAATTAAGCATACATAAATACATTTACCTCACTTGGGAACTTCAAAATCAAACTAGACTAAGTGCTGAGAAGATCCTCACTACTTCAAAACCATCAAATGGGATTTGAAGGGATATTTTTTTGGTTTTTGGGAGCAAAAGAAAGTAAGCAAAACTGAAGAAGAAAAAAGAAAAAAAAAACTTGAAGATCTTTTTTTCTCTTTAAGGGAAAGGAGATAAATAAATACTCGAACAATTGGAAAATATGAACTCTTAAGACAATTGGGTTTTCTTGGTTTAGTAGCAAAGGATTTGTGTTATGAGATTACCACAATATCGGGATCTAAATTATTGAAGTTGGTACTGATTCCATTTATTTTGCAATTATGATAGGAGACGACTCAGAAAAAGGTGAGTCTGTGGGTCATATTTCAACTCTGCTTTCCACTTTTTCACATTGTCCTGTAGCAGACCTAATAATTAGCACTATTAGAAAAGAGTTAATTGCATCAACCACCCCTAGATTATGACAATTATTTTAAATTTATTTTCAAACTTTAAACTGATCTAATTATATTTCTAAACTATTGATGTTATATTAATCAAGTCTTTTTGTTATTAAAATCATTAAATGATTCGTTAAATCTTATATAACTAATTTTAAAATGAAGATTTTAAAGAAACTAAAATTAAATAAAACTGAAATTTAAAAAATGAACAATAAAAATTTCGTAAAAACTTAAAAACCAAGATTTTTAAAATAACTATTTTTTCAATATTTCTTTTTTTAATTTTCATTTTAAATTATGTTACATAAGATTTAACATGTCATTTAATTATTAAACTAGGTAAAATGACCTCTCTAGTCTCTCTTAATTTTGATATTCAACAAATTAGTCCCTCTAAAAAAATCGGAGCAATTTAATCCCTACCAATTTCGAAAGTGAGCAATTAATCACAACATTAATATTTTTCATCAATTTTACATAAATTTGATTGATATGATAATAAATTTAGCCCACAATATTTTTGTAAATATGTAAATGTTGAAATTAAATTTTTCTATTTTTTAGAGTTAGGACCAAACTAACAAAATGAAGAAGTATAAATCAAGCTTGTATTAAAATAAATGAGAAACCTTCGTAAAGAAATTGGAGTTTATCTGCCAAAGGATTTAATTATGAGAATACTGCAATGTTGGATCTAAATTATGAGTATTTGTTTTTCTCAATTGTATTTTAGTAAATAGTGGGTCGGAAAGAAAAGGAGAATCTTTCTTTGCAACAAGCTAGTACTGATTGGTTTGCCAAAGGTCCCATGCATTTCTTTTGCAATTAAGACTTGATAGGACAAGAGAGGGGACGACCTAGAAAAATGTGAAAGTCTTTGGGTTATATAGTTTTCACAATGTCCAAAAGCAGGCACTTAACAATTAGCACCATTAGAAGTACTGGAAACTTTTTTTTTTAAATCAAATTAACTGATTAATTAATTTAATTTGATTGAAAAAATTAATTCAATTAACTGAATTTTAAAAAAATTAGTATTATATATAACATGTATCAGGCCCACTAGCAGTTAGCCCATTGCCACCCAAGGCCCAACCTATAAACCCAAAAATCCATAACCCACTAACATCTTTAACCCACTAAGCCTAACTAATAACCTAAATTACCTATCCTAAAAAAAAAGAAGGGTAGATTACACAAACAGTCACCCAATTTTAGGATAGTTGACAAAATAGTTACTTCGGTTTCATTTCAGTCACTTAACTTTCGAAAAGTTACAAAATAGTCACTAACGTTATAAAAAAGTGACAAAATAGTCACTTTTTAACAATTTTTGTTAATGTGTTAACAGGACCGCCAATGTGGCAAGTTAACCAGCTGATATGGCAAGTTAACTTGCCACGTTGGTGAAGTGGCTATGGGTCTTGGTTTGGGGCTAGTTTAGGGAAAAAATTGAAGGGTTATGAGGTTTAAGGGTAAAAAATTAGAAATAGATTCTGATTAAGGGGATTTGGGAAAAAAAATCTATTTAGGTAAATTTCGATTGTGATTTGGGTTGGTTTGGTTTTGAAACTGATTCGAGAATCAATTAAGAAGGTTGGTTTAGGGTTAGAAATCGATTCAATAATTTATTAACAGGGTATAAGGGTTTAGGGTACGATTGATCTTTTTTGTTTGGGGAGAAAAGAAGGCCAAACCAGAAACCATTCAGTGTTTTGATTCTCAGCGACAATGGTCAATAGAAGAGAAGCTGACAATGTTGTTACATCCACTTTAATGGGTAAGTTGTTGCATTTAGTTTTTTATTTTTTGGATTTAGGGTTATTTCAATTTAGGGTTATTTAGGGTTATTTTGGTTTAAATTTTGATTTTGATTTTGATTTCGATTTAGATTTCAATTTTGAAGCACTCACTGATTCTGATGTTGATGTTGATTTTGATTTCAATTTCAATTTCTATTTAGATTTTGATTTAGATTTTGATTTCGATTTACGGTTATTTCGATTTTGGTTTTATTTGTTATTAATGTGCATGACAGATTAGGGTTTGGTTATTAAAGTGAATGACATATAATGTGTATTGTATGCCATGTGCATGATGTTTATTGTTTGTATCTGCCATTGTATGAATGCCATTATCAAACTGATGTTTATTGTTTATATCTGTCATTGTTTGTATCCAAGCTACTATATTGTATGTGGCAATATCAAATTTGTTATTTACCTTCTATATTGTACTGGTTATTGTATGTTATTGTCTGCCATGTGCATGACAAAAATGGTCATGTTTGTATTAAATTATTTTTGTACTGTTTATTTTCTGCTATGTGCATGACAGAAATGGTTGTGTTCGTATTAAATTATTTTTTATTGGTTATTGTCTGACAAAAATGGTTAAAGTGTTTGCCTATGTTGTTTGCCTTTATTGATGAGTAATTTGTTTGATAGGTTTAATTAATGACAATTTTTATGAGAATGAATAAGAAATGTCTAGTAGTGATGTGTCTGGTAGTGATGCATCTGAAAATGATGTGTCTAATAGGATAAGAGCTAATTTAGATGGTTTAAACATGGATGGTATAGAAGTAGGTAAACTATGTGATAGTGATGATTCTGGGAGTTAGATACTGCACATAAATCTGACTCAGATAGCCAAAATTGGCTTGAGTTCAACCTAGAGAATAAATTGGCTTGAGTTCAACCTAGAGAATGACATAGGTAATCCTAGACTTAAGGTTAAAATGTTATTTAAGTCTAAAGATAGTCTAAAAGAAGCTGCCAAGAAGTATGGTAGGTTGAATAGTTTTTTTCTTAAGTTTCCCAAAAATGATTTAAAAAGGTTAAAGGCAGTCTGTAGTGAAAAATGTTCTTCATTCATATGGGCCCCTAAACTAAACCCTAATGACCCTACTGACCAGACTTGGAAAATTAGGAGTTCAAACTCTAACCATACTTGTTCTAAAGTCTATAAAAATAAGAATGTAACCTTAGCTTGGATAGGTGAATGTCAAAAGAGATTTATGTTGCATAGTCTCACTAACCAAATGTAAGAGGGCTAAACTTAGGGCATTGGAATTAATTGAAGGAGCTCATAAGGCTCAATATGAGAAGATTTGTGTGTATTTGTTGGAGGTTAGGACCCAAAATGGGGGAACTACAACAATCTGTTATCTGGATAACAGGTTGTTTCAAAGGATGTATGCTTGTTTGCAGGCATGCAAAGATGGCTATAGGGCAAGTTGTAGGAGGATAGTAGGTTTAAATGGATATTTCTTGAAGGGATACTATGGTGTCTACTTGCTTGTAGTTGTTGGGATAAATGCAAATAATGGCATCTAACCTCTTGCATATGCTGCTGTTGAAAGTGAAAACCAAACATTATAGCTTTGGTTCTTGGAGTTCCTTATAATAGACTTGGAAATTGCGAGCTCGTACCAGATACCTTTCATGTCTGATAAAGGGTGAGAAGGATGAACGCGAAAGCAGATCGTAAAGTTTGTCAAAGTCGCGGATTTGACTTAGGGCTCTAGACGTTCGGAAAGAAACTTGGATTTTTTTTATATAACCTGAACGAAAATTAAATCCAAGTTAGATAAAACAATTAAAACAAATAACTAAAATAAAATAATAAATCAAAGATTAAGGAAGTGAATAAATAAGACAAATGGAAAGATAATGGAAAGATAGAACGTGGCGTGTAGAAGTCCTAAGAAGCCTTGGAAACACGAAGAATCCACAACCCCCTTCAAGCAGCTCTAATTTCCCCTCCAAGATAAAAACCTTGGCAAGAAAAAGTTTGAAGATGATCCCCACAATCTAAAAAGATTGTTAAAACTCTTCTAAAAGAAACTCAAGAGAAATTCTTGAAAAGAAAAACTTAGAGAGAATTTATTAACTCAAAAGAAAAATAGAATAATAATCAATTGTCTATTTTGTGTACAATGCGAAGGCCTATATATAGGCTAGCTAAATAAATCTAAATAAAACTCCTAAGTATACTAGGACTCTAATTTAATCTAAACAAGAATTAGTTTTAAATTATACTTTCTTGTTAACATAAAATTCCTAAATA
Source organism: Gossypium hirsutum (assembly GCF_007990345.1). Taxonomy (NCBI): domain Eukaryota; kingdom Viridiplantae; phylum Streptophyta; class Magnoliopsida; order Malvales; family Malvaceae; genus Gossypium; species Gossypium hirsutum. The sequence continues at coordinate 6,921,403 of NC_053427.1, forward strand.
ACTTATTACCTGGTCTAATAAACCCTTTATCCAATAACTCTTGCAACTATGTCTTTAACTCCTTTAGCTCAATTGGTGCTATATGGTATGGTGTTATTGCTATCGGAGTTGTTCCAGGTATTATATCAATTACAAATTCAACTTCACGATTAGGTGGTAAACCCGATAATTCCTTAGGAAACACATTAGCAAACTCATTAGTAATTGGTAACTATTCCAACTTTGATTTAGAAAATCGAGTACTAAGAATGTAGGCTAAAAATGCCTCACTACCTTTTCGCATCAACCTCTGAGCTAAAAATGTTGAAATAATTCTAACAATTTCTTTTGGATTTGTAGACTCAACAATAATCATCTTTCTTGTCTGACATTTCAAATCAATCCATTTTTCTCTACAATTTACTATGGTATCATGCTTTGTCAACCAATCCATTCCTACAATAACATCAAATTCCCGAAAAAGTAGTAACATCAAATCAGCATGGAATTCACAGCCTTTTATTTTCAGTAGACAGTCACGACACACTAAATTAACTATTACACTTTGGCCTAATGGATTAGTGACTTGAATGTCATAATCAATAGGTTCAACAGACAATTTCTTCTCTGATGCTAATGCAGTGCAAACATAAGAATGTGTAGACCCAGGGTCAATCAATGCATATACTATAACATCAAAAAGATCAAAAAGATAGAATGTACCAGCAATTATATCTGGAGCCGTAGCTTTCTCCCTCACTTGAATGGCATAAGTACATATCGGCGCTTTAGTTTTTGACTGAGTAGCCTTATCTCTCATATTCGAACGAGTAACCCAGGTAGCATTACTTTGGCTTGAATGTTTAGTTCTTTGGGAAATGGCTAATTGCTTTTCTTTTTGTTCTTCTTCCTCTTTTTGCAGCTGAGGACATTCTTGAATAAAATGGTCAGTGGCCTCACATTTGTAACAAGCTTCTGCCTTGCCTCTACATTCACCGAATTTATTTTTCCCACAATATATACATTTGGGCTTAGGAACATTCTACACACTACCCACACAAACTGTAGGGCTAATAGTCATCCCGTAATCTTGTTGAGTTGCCTTATTCTTATTTGATCGTTCAGGCATAGAAGTCATTCGATTGAATTCCTCTCTAGGCTTTTTAGACGAAAATGCTGAAAATGACTTAGAGGAACTTCTCTTGTAAGACTCTTTATTAACTTCTCTCGTAAGACTCTTTATTTCGTTTATCTCTCTGCATCTTTCTATTATATACCTCTTCCATTTTCTGAGTAAGATCTGACAAAATAAAAAATTCCCGTATTATATACCTCTGAATTTTTCCTCGAGCCATCTACACCATTCTTCCAATTGTTTTTGCGAATCCATCCTCGCCTTTTCTTCTTCAGCAACTTCATCCAAGTCGGGAACGGGCGGATAGTTCGGGTTGTTGACAAAGTTAAAGCCTAAGCCAGTTTGGAAGTTCATCGAAATTGAAGCTCTGGCCTGGACTTGCTGGGGCATGATTGTGACAGATGGTTTTTGTAGGTTGATCTCGGGATTCATCAGTATATGTCTCGGAGTAAAGCTAGGGGGTATTGGAGATCCTCATTAGTTTCCTCAACTTGGTCCATGGGGCCCTTTCCCTTATCCATTCCTCCCAACAGCAATTTGGATAACTTGGACATCATTTCTCTCTGGGAGGACATCATTTTCCCCTTCATCTCTCGTTGAATCTTGGCTAGCTACTCTTGCATCTGAGATTGCATTTGATCTTGCATGTCCTTTTGCATTTGCTCCAATTTCTTGAGTCTCTTATCCATTGATTTTTTTCTTGTACCGTAGGGGTGCGTGGTTGGTTGGTTTTCGTTGGTTTCCAGGTTACTGAAATAAATTTTAATTAATTAATTAGAAAACTCTTATGGCCTTTAATGCATAATGATATGATGTAATGCAAATGCATGAATGCAAATGAGGCATCAATTTTAATTCAATTGCCCTTAGAAAATTTCACTTGAAAATAAAATCTTTTACATAAAGTCGAGTTACAAAAAAAATTTCGCTCTAATGCTCAAAGTCCTAATTTTTCTAAGCAACGTAGCCAGTTCTTGTCCGCGATCCGACTCCAACTCATACTTCACGCTCAGTGTGTCTGCCTGAACCGCTAAAGTTTGCAAGTAGTCCGCTACCTCCCGAATCTGGGTTATGGCTTCCCCCATAAGGTAATCTCTGTTTCTGACCTGGTCTTGCGCATGGTGAAGCTGCTCTTTCCAACGATCCTCGTTTGCTTCGAGAAACTAGACCCGCATCTTACAGTTTTGCAGTGACGTCTCCAACTCTTCTATTTTTCCTTTCATTTCTTCTATCTTGCTCAAGCTTGCCCTCAACTCTATCGCGATGTTGCGGTTCCGGTACTGATGCAGAGACTTCTCGAGTTCTGCCACTCTAGCCCTTATTTCACCTCGCTCACTTCTACTTTCCGATAGACTCTTCTCTAAATCTTCGTTTCATGCCTGAACTTCTCGGAATTTCCTTTCCCACCTCTCGGTATTGGCTTTTTCTTCTCAGATTTCATGGCACCATTGTTCGGAAGTCTTACCTAAACCCGCAGTCCTCATAGATAGGCGCAGCTTCTTGTAATTCATCTTCAAGCTGTCTAGATCTTCTTCGGCCTTAGTTTTTCCTTTTCTCCATTGCTCAGCCTCTGACCTCTGAACATCAGCGTCTAACCTTAGGTGTATCTTCTCTTCCTCCAACTGTTCGATCTTCTTCCCAAGATCTGAACTTTTCTTCTCGAAATCTTGCCTTATAATTTCCAATTGTGATGGGGTGACTTGTAATTTTTCCCTGATAGGTCGAGCATTCTTCGAGCTTGGCCTAGGAATATTATCATTAACCCTCTTCTTAAACCACTCGTTATACTCAGGCGTTACCATGGAATCGATGGCTAACCTCTTCATCCAACAAGTTTGCTTCCAAGCATCCGATAACGCCCGAACTCTCTTTTTATAGTGAGCACCCTTAAAAGAGAATTCACTATGAGCAAGTCCGTAGGTCATGGGTACAAACTGCCTCAACTTATATTGCCTCAAGGCTATCAATGGAGTATACTTGGTAGCTCCCCAAATTCCTAACAATGGCACCCAATCGAAGTTACCACATCGGTACATGATCTCGTCAGGAACCATCCAATAAGCTCTCCACTCGATATCCCCCTCCTTGAGGTTCTGAAGAATGTCCATCCATTTCTCCTCCGAAACATCCTCTCTTCTTTGTATAGCTGCCTCTTCTTTTAACGGGGAATAACCCTCAGAAAAGACCCGATAAGAAACCTTGTCTACCTTCCAAAAGTGCCCGTGAAACCTTGACATCAATAATTGTGCACATCCAATGAACCGTCTTTCATCGTCTTTCGACATGAGCTCAAAAATTTGAATGTTTTTGCCAATATCGCCGGTACCGATGTGATTCCCTTCTCAAGGCGATCGAATAAATCAATGACTGTTTCGTCTACGTGCCTCAAAGCCTTAGGAAAAATTACCAATCCGTAGATGCTTAAGGCGAAGATTCGACCCTCTTTCTTTTGTCTGGATGCGTCAAGATCAAATCTCGCAAATTCTCCCAAGGGATACATTTACTATCTCTTTTTTGCTGAGTTTCTTCACGAATGTCTGATTACTAAAAACCCGGGCATAAGTCTTCCGGACCTAAATTTTGGGACACCTGAGCAAAGTAGTGTATTCCTCCATGGTAGGTACCAAATCCACTTCTCCAAAAGTGAAACACTTGTACGCAGAATTCCAAAACTACACCAAGGCTCGAAAAAAATGCTTATCCATTCTAATGTCTAGTAGGTAGGATATGTCACCATAGCTTTGGTAAAACAACTGTCTGATCCCTTCATCCCAACTAGCCCAAATGTCTCTCAACTCTCTGTACTACATTGACGCGAGTGAAATCTTGCAGCTCCGACACATACCCTTCTGCCAAGCTATCCCCTCTCTCAGATTGTAGCCTCTCCGACCATGCACGAACGGCTGCATTATCCTCGACTTTACTAAGAAATTCATTCTCCATGTCAAATTTTCTAACTTAGTAATTGAATACGGATTAACGCCTCCTTTAGTATGCAATGTCATGCAAAAAAGACAATCAAAACAAAACACCGGTTAGTATCAAATAATAGCGATAAAATGCAAGCACATAAACGATAATTATAGCGCATATACAGGTAAGTACTAAAGCTCGACGAGGCTTCACCCGAGGATAGCTCCTAAGGTTCACTATATGTGGTTTAGTTCTAGGGATAAGGTACCCGAACCAGCAGATTCCTCAATCCTCACCCATTATAGGCTCATATAGATCGAGTTCAGTTTGGGGGGTACATTTCCCTATGACCATGCGGAGATGAAAATCTCACGAAATCATAGGTACGGATGTACCCCTGAAGCAATCCACTAGCCCATGCGGAGGTGAAAACCTTACGAAAGTGTAGTTTCTTACTCCCACTTAGAAGGTGTGACCACAGTGGTCATGCAATGAAATGCAGTACTATTCTACAAGACCCGCACCAAAACAATCACACAATCGAATGCAATCGAAAGATACATGATTTTCAAAATATATTTTTGGTTTTTGACAAAATGACAGTAAATAATAGATTTTTATGGCTCGACTCTCAAGATCCCTAGTGGAGTCTCCAAGCTATCGAAACCATCCTTTTTTCAAAAATTTTAAAATTTTAAATTTAATGAAAATACAGGGGAATCGACTTTTTGAAAATGAAATATGGAGTCACCACCAATCTTTTTGTTTTGGGTGTGATCGGATCACCTAAGAATTTGGTTATTTTAATAAAACATTTGTGATTTACTAAAACAACGACTTTGGTCCACAAAAATTTTAGAAAACGGGCTCGGGAGTCAGTTACGCATGAGGAAGGATTAGCACCCTCACTACGCCCAAAATTGGTACCAAATCGATTAAATACTGTCCTTATGTCTAAAATTAAAATGTTTTTGAAATGTGGTTCTTGTTAATAACATTTGAATAACTTGAGTTGGTTACCAAAAATCTTCTTGTTTGACGTCCGAAAATTTATGATTCGAAAATCACAAAAGGATGTTCAACTATTTAGTCCAACGAAAAACCGAAACCCAGCACAGTAGGGCACGATTCCTCAAATTTTTGAACATCGAACATTGCCTCACTTTAAAAAATACGTGTAAAATTCCGAAGAGATATTCGATTATTTTGGACAAATGAAAAAGCGCAACCCAGCACGATAGGGTTCGATTCTCAAATCACCAAACATCAAACATCGCCTTCATTTTGAAAGATTTTAGAAAATGTGAGTGAAATTCCGAAGGGATCTTCAATTATTTTGAAACAACAAAAAAACGCAACCCAACACGATAGGGCACGATTTTCAAATCGCCGAATGTTAAACATTGTTTTCATTTTAAAGGTTTTTAATAAATATGAGTGAAAACCTAAAGGAATACTCGATTGTTTTGAACAAATGAGAAATCACAACCCAGCACGATAGGGCATGATTCCCGAATTGTCAAACACCGAGCATTACCTTTGTTTTAAAGGATTTTAGGAGACCTGAGTGAAATTTTGAAGGGATATTTGGTTATTTTAAGCAAACGAGAAATTGCAACCCGACACGTTAGGGCACGATTCCACGAATTGCCAAATATCGCATATCGCCTTCATTTAGGGGATTTTGAAAGACATGAGTGAAATTTTGAAGTGATATTCGATTATTTTGAGCAAACGCGAAATTGCAACCCAACACGTTAGGGCACGATTCCACGAATTGCCAAATATCAAATCTCGTCTTCGTTTTAAAGAATTTTTGAATGAATGATTATAAAGCTAGCTTAAGACGTATTAATTCGATTTGAAATAAGACAAAATTAATCATAAAATTTGGGTTTTAGAGAACCACATTTCAAAAATCAAGTGAAACGATGATATGGGGTAAAGGCACATATGGTGATATGATGCTTGATGAATAAGAATATTGATCGAATAGCAGAATAAGCAATTAAATATAATTAATCTAAAAATTGTGACCTAATTTCAATCATGTATGAATAATAATTAATAATTTATTAAGATGGATACCATGCAAGGAATGTATATATATATATAAAACAACCAATAAAGTATATGCAACAAAATGGAATTTAGAAGTCGAAGTGGTGTAAGATTAACAAACTCATGCTATATAAGTTGACAAGTTTGAATAAAAACTTGGAACATACATAACTATTGAAATAGATACTAGAAAATGAAAGTTTGAATTAAATCGTATGTAAAATTATTAAAACGCAAATTCATTTAAAAGTTGGCAGAGTATGATAATCTAGATAAAATATGATGCAAAATAATGATAAAGAATGCACAAAATAAATTTATGAAACATATGTACATGCAAGTTTATTATACAAAAGGGCATGAGATTAATAACAAGACATATATAAAATTTTAAAATAGTCTAAGAGTTATACGCATGCCCTTATATCATAATATTTAGATAATAAGCTATATGTAAAACACAAAAATAATATGATGTATAAATACACTCAAAAATAATAATTTTATAAGTATACAAAAAAATGAAGTTTCCAAGAATTATTTCATATATATATAGAGAATATTTAATAAATCATAAAACGAAAAGTATTTTAAAATAAGAAATCTATTAGGGTAATAAACATATTAATATATAACTATATGTGTCTAAAAGTAAGTACATGCAAATTTATAGATAATGTATATACATGCTTAATAATGTGTATGAATCAAATACATGTACTAATATAAATGGATACAAAATAACTTAAATCCTATGTGAAACATATATAAAGCATATTTGAATAATAAAAGAAATATATTGAAATGCAAAGATATATATATAGAGTCAAAAGCCATTATGTATAAAAATAGATTAGCATTATTATAATATATATACGTACATATATAATAATATAAATGAAACAAATATTTAAAATGTACAAAACATGATGTTAACGTTGCTAAAAGAAAACAGTTTACAACAATGGAATAGTCATGACCTAAAATTAAAAATAATTAATTAAGAACACACAAAAGGGCTATGAACTAAAGGACTTAATCGAAATTAAACTACAACAAGAGAGGAAAATTAAGAAAATGAAACAAATGAAAAAGGGGGACCAATACGCGAGGCGCGATAATGCAGAAGGATCTAAACTGGAAATATACCAGTCCTCAGAAAGCAGCATTAAAATGCGGACTAAATTGTAAACACGCGCAAATTGTAAAGCCAAATTAAAAAAAAAAGGAAAACGAAATAAATAAGGCCACATTGAATGCCCATACAAAAAGGGAGGATCTATAGCGAAATTACCCCCTCTCCGCCAGAACGCGAGGGTCATAGGGGCTGGGAATCGGGCCGGTCGGGTCTTATATACACGGCACCGTTTTGGAGCTATTGACACAGGCCCAAACGGTACCGTTTTTGTTTGCTTAAAAAGGGCCCCAAAGCCACACCATCCGGCTTAAGTAATGAAGAAGGGGAAACCCTAGCATTTTTGCACTGTTCAGCCCCTATTCTGTTCTCACATATGGTGAATGGCGCTTCGATGGTGCCCTTTTTACTCCCTTGTTTCGTTTCCCGCGCCGTGGTCAGCGAATTTCGGCCTTGCAATCCTCTCAACCTTCGATGCCGACGAAGATGGTGGATTCCAGTGGCTCGTAAGTCCCTTTTCCTTCACTTTATTTACTCTCGAATAATAAAGAAGAACACAAGACAAAGAACAAGCAAAAGAAAGGGAACGCCTGCAAATCTAAATCAGAAAAAAAACCTTCGAATCTTGGTGGCCTTTTCTTTGTATTCAATATACAAATAGTGTCTGTTTTTATTGCATTTGTAAACGTGCGTAACCGATTACAAGGTTAAAATCTAGCTTTATAGCCGAAAAGAAAGAGGAAAAATAAATCAAAATACAACATTTTCTTTGTTTTGTTTTTTTTCGCTGCTGTGTTTGCTTTATTTGTTTACAGGTACAGAGTACGGGGCATGGGCGTGGCGCCAGGAGGCTGGGGTGTACGAAGCTATCGACGTGGCTGTTGGAGGCGTGGAGGCTAAGTTCAGCTATGACACGAGAGAAAAAGAACCTTAGGGTTCTAAGGTTATAATTTTCTGGGCCTATCGGGCCTTGTAAATTCGGGTCAGGGTTTGTTACAAATTTAGGCTAGGGGTTATGTAGCTGGGCTTGTTATTGGCTATTAGGCCATGTAATTGGACTGTTATAAAACTTGGGTTTTAAATTTATTTATTTATATTATGTATATATTTGGGTTTCTAGTGGGCCCGGGCAAATTTGGCCCACTACATCCAAGTTTGGGCTCAAGGTTCGAGGTTAGATGTTCATGGTTTGGGTTCATGTTTGGGGTTCGAGTTTTGGGATTCTGGGTTTAAGGTTTGATATTTAAGGTTTAAGATTGATATTCAGGGTTTAGTGTTTAAGGTTCAGGCTCTGTGATTCGGAGTGTCGAGACTATTTTTAAATCGAGTTTTGGAAAATGGGAATCGACTTTAAGAAAAACAAAAACGGGAGTCGCCACCAATCTTTTTAGGTGTGATTGGATCACCTTATAAAATGTTTTGTTTTAAAAAATTAATTTTGGTCTACGAAAGTCGAGAAAATGGATTCGGGAGTCGGTTACGTACGAGGAAGGGTTAGCACCCTCGTAACGCCCAAAAATTGGTACCTAATTGATTATCAAGTGTCTTTAATGTCGGAAATTTGAAAGTTTTAAGATGCAAACCTCTTTTAATTAGAATGTCTTAATTTTGAAAATTAAGGCTCACTTATTTCAAACGAGTCAAAACATCACATCCAGTAAGTTAGGACGCAACATTTTAAAACCTTCAAAACTAAGCTCGTCTTTCGAAAATTTTTATCTCGAAACAACAAAACGCCATATCCAGTAAGTTAAGACACTAAGTTTTGAAATCTCGAAATAATTGTTTAAGTTTTGAAAACTCAAAATCACTTAGAAGGGTGTTTGACTATTCGAATTCAACGAGAAAAGTCACAACCCAGTAAGTTAGAGCACTACCTTTCTCAAAGTTTCCAAACATCAAGCATTGCCTTTTATTTTTTTTAAAAAAACCTTGGAATATTATTTTAAATGACGTTTTAGGATGACATATTAATACATCATGAAGCATAGATGTACAAAATATTCTAACATTTCCATACAAACATAAATAATATCATTAAGACAAAACTAAATAACATGAAAATACGTTTAATGAAAAAAATCATACTAGGGTAAATATAAGATAATAAACAAATAAAAACATGAGTAAACTAAAAGAAAAACATAATACATGCAAAAATTATACAACAATATATATCATAAAATAGCACATAAAAGAAATAATTAAACATAGCATATAAAAAAAATGAAACTATGCACAAATAAGATAAATGACATACACTAAAAAAATGAATAAATAGAACATTTACAAATTATAAAAATATAATGCAATAGTTCAAAATACATGAAATGATAATATAATATATATACATGCATAGAAAATATATATTTGAAAATAAATTATATAAAAAGGTTAAATATTATAATATATAAAATACATAATCAAATGTATAAAAGATAGGAATAAATATACATATTTGAAAAATGAAGAAATTAAAATAAAAAAAAAGGTTGAAAAACTAATGTTGACACCATTTTTTTGATGAAAACGGGGTCGACTTGGATTTAAAAAAGAATGAAAACGGGAGTCGCCACCAATCCTTTTTTGACGAGGTGTGATCGGGTCACCTCAAAAAGTGGTTGTTTTTAATAAATGATTTAATTTTATTAAAACAACGATTTTGGTCTACGAAATTCAGAAAAATGAGTTCGGGAGCCGGTTACGCACGAGGAAGGATTAGCACCCTCGATACGCCCAAAATTGGTACCTAGTTGATTAATTAGTGTCTTAGTGTCGAAAATTGAAAATTTGAAGAGTTTTAAAAAATACGATCCTTAAAAGAAAATCTGATATCGTGAATTGAAACATAAGATTCTCTTGTTCCGAAGGAATATCACATCCAGCACGTTAGGACACGATACTCTAAACCATCGAAACCAAGATCACCTTATAGTTTAATGAAACCATACTTTGAAGCTTTAAGAGGATATTTGGCTATTTAGTCAAACGAGAAATCGAAACCCAGCACATTAGGGCACGTTTTCTCGAGTTTCCGAACGCGAAATATTGCCTTATTTAGAAAAATTTTCCTTTTGGTGTTTAGTGTCAATGCTTGACAAAACAATAACGAATACGACAAGGTGAGCAAAGTAAAGTGAGTAACAACAATGCAATAGGCAAAATGAAATGACGAGGCGATTACATAAACAAAGCATACAAATAAATAAATAGAACTAACATTTAAAAAAGGCACAAGTGTACACGAATAAATAAACAAACACCAAATAACAATGATGACAATAAATACACTTATGTAAAAATGTATATGCATGTATAATTTAAAGCCATAAAATAAGAAATGCATATAAATTATAGAATATGAAACATAGATAAATATATACATGTATATAAAATCGGTAAGTATTATAAAAATAAAAATGTAAATGTGTTTATATATATTTACAAATTGTGATAATATAAAATATATGTATGTGAATTATAAAATATGTGAAATATACAAAAAGCATTTTTAAGAATATAAAGAATATATATAAGTATGTATATGATGTAAAATATGCATAAATATATGTAAGTATATAAGAATTATAAATATGAAAAATATATTTAAGTATGTATAAGTACGTATATATACATATATATGAATTAAGATGTATGTATTTATGCTTATACCTATGTATACATAAAATATGAGATATAAAAATATAAAAAAGTATATTTATAATAAATGAAAAGTATGTACGTAAATATATTATAAAAATGTATCAACAATTTGAAATTATGAATATTAAAATATTTTAATATAAATAATATATAAGATGATGACATATATATTTAGCGATATTAAAAATCCATATAACATACATAGAACATATATAGTATATGCATACCTTAGAAATGATAAGAATGATAATAAAACTATTTTCTACACTACATAAATACATACACATATATATATAAACGACAGTATATACAATATAATACTAGAAAAATATATATAATAGTGTAAAATATAACTAATAATATTAAAATATATACAATGATAATATATATAAAGATATATGTATATATAATTATATAATATAATATTAAAATATAATAATACGACATAAGAAACATGACACAAATAAAGTATAGTATTAAGAACACATATATAATACATGAAGAATATACATAATACTAAAATATTTAGGTAATATATGCGTATATTAAAAACTAGTAATAATATTACCGAGGTATATACAAATATGTCAAGTATATATACGTATTATAAATATATAAATATATAACAAAGCATAAACTAATAAAAATAATAATAATAATAATAATAATGATAACATTGGAATATAAAAGAAACAAACATAAGATTAATAAAATATTAGAATAAAAATGAAATAAAAATATTAAATATGAAATATATATATGTATACACGTACATAATAAAAATATATACTAATACATAATAGTAATACTAATACTAATAATACTAATAATATAAAAATAACAAGGATATTAATAAAGATATAAAATAAACGAAAAAAGGACTAAAATTGAATTAAAAACAAAGTTGTGGGGCCAATTTGAAATGAAAACAAAGAAAAGGGACTTAATTGTACGCGCGTGAAACGTTGGGGGACCGAAACAACAATTATTCCTTTCCATTAAAACGCAGCACATTGGCGGGGACTAAATCGAAAAGCGCGAGAAATTATAGGGCCAAATTAAAAACCATAAGAAACTTAATTGTGAAGCATCAGAAAAGCGGAAGGACTGCGCGCATAAATATCCCATTCAAACGAAAACACGCGGATCCTCTAGCGGGTCGGGTCAGATGGGTCGGGTATGGCCAAAACGACGTCGTTTTGGGGCTTAAGTGTAGCCCCCAAAACGACGTCGTTTTGGAGGGCTATATAAGGCCTAAACTAACCAAAAAAAATCATTTGGGGAGAGGGAAAGAAAAAAAAGAAGAGAGAGGGAAGAGAGAAGGAAGAGAGAAGGGAGGGGGGAAGGAAAATCCGGCCAGGGGGGCCGGTCACAGGACGGCCACCGGAGGCTCGCCGGCACCGGCGCCGGCCACCGCGGAAAAGGTAAAAAATTTATTTTTTTTATTTGTTGTATATTTTTATGTTAAATAGATAGAAAATAAAGAAATATATGTATATGTATGTAAAAATCGAAAGGAACAAAGAAAAAAATACAACCTTTTGTTTTTTCTTTTTGTTTTTAACAATCACTGCTATCTGTTTATTGAAGACTGTAAATTTCTCTTTAGTGTTTACAAAGTAGAAAAGAAGAAGAAAGAAAAAAAAAGCCCCCCGTACAATTTTTGATTCGGGTTTTTATAACCCATTTTCATCTAATTTCCTATTGTTTCTGTTTTGTCTCTTTGCATGGGATGGGCACGATGGAGGTGACAGAGGCATGGGGTGCAGACGGTGATGGGCATGCGTGGAGGCTGGCGCGGAGCAGAGGCGTGCGAGGTTGAGTGGTTGCGCACATGGGGCAACGGCGCAAGTGGGCAAGTGGGGGGGTTTGCTGGTATGGGCCCGGGCAGATTTTGGGCTTTACAGCTGCCCCTCTTTGCTCGTTGTCGTGTAACGAAAACAGAGCAAAGACCAAGGAAGACCAAATTTGCCCGGGCTTGCCGAGCCTTGGCTTCTTTTGGTGCTTTTCTTCTTCAAGTAGCCTCGTTCTGTTCTGCTGTGTCTCGTTGCTTCAATCCACTTCACTGCGCTCCAGAGAAACATGACTTAAATCTATTTTGCTGCAACTCCATGGGGATGAGATTTGTTATTTTCTTCGTCTGCTCCACTACTGCTTAGGGAAATAAGACTGAATGTGATCTGCTCCACTACTGCTTAGGGAGATAAGATCTGTAATCTTCAATCTACTTCATGCCAATACATGAGACAAGATCTACTTTCTTCGATCTACTTTACCACCAGTATGGGAAGACAAGATCTGTATCTTGGATCCACTTCCTATCAATATAGGAAGATAGGACCTGCTATCTTCGATCTACTTCACGCCAATACATGAAGACAAGATCTGCTTTCTGCGATCTACTTCGCCACCAATATGGGAAGACAAGATCTGCGTCGTCGATCCACTTCCAATCATTATAGGAAGATAGGACCTGTTATCTTTGATCTACTTCACGCCAATACATGAAGACAAGATCTGCTTTCTGCGATCTACTTCGCCACCAATATGGGAAGACAAGATCTGCGTCGTCGATCCACTTCCAATCATTATAGGAAGATAGGACCTGTTATCTTTGATCTACTTCACGCCAATACATGAAGACAAGATCTGCTTTCTGCGATCTACTTCGCCACCAATATGGGAAGACAAGATCTGCGTCGTCGATCCACTTCCTATCAATATAGGAAGATAGGACCTGCTATCTTCGATCTACTTCACGCCAATACATGAAGACAAGATCTGCTTTCTTCGATCTACTTCGCCACCAATATGGGAAGACAAGATCTGTATCTTGGATCCACTTCCTATCAATATAGGAAGATAGGACCTGCTATCTTCGATCTACTTCACGCCAATACATGAAGACAAGATCTGCTTTCTGCGATCTACTTCGCCACCAATATGGGAAGACAAGATCTGCGTCGTCGATCCACTTCCAATCATTATAGGAAGATAGGACCTGTTATCTTTGATCTACTTCACGCCAATACATGAAGACAAGATCTGCTTTCTGCGATCTACTTCGCCACCAATATGGGAAGACAAAATCTGCGTCGTCGATCCACTTCCTATCAATATAGGAAGATAGAATCAGCTATCTTTGATCTACTTCTTGCCCCGGGAGATAGAACTATCAGCTTCAATGTACTCCACTGTAATCAGGGAGGTAAAATCTGCCATATTCGATCTGCTTTGCTGCCAAATACAGGAAGGCAAGATCTGCAATCTTCAATCTATTCCACTGCCAAATACAGGGAGATAGAGTTATCGGCTTCAATGTACTCCCATGTAGTCAGGGAGGTAAAATCTGCCATCTTTGATCTTCAATCTATTCCACTGCCAAATGCAGAGAGATAGAGTTATCGGCTTTAATGTACTCCACTGTAGTCAGGGAGGTAAAATCTGCCATCTTTGATCTTCAATCTATTCCACTGCCAAATACAGGGAGATAGAGTTATCGGCTTCAATGTACTCCACTGTTGTCAGGGAGGTAAAATCTACCATCTTCGATCTGCTTCGCTGCCAAATACAGGAAAGCAAGATCTGATATCTTCAACCAGCTCTGCTACAAACGAGAGAGGCAAGGTTTGTCTTCGATCTGCTTCACTGTCAGTGCAGGAAGGCAATATCTGCTATCTTCAACCAGCTCTACTACAAACGAGAGTGGCAAGGTTTATCTTCGATCTGCTTCGCTGTCAATGCAGGAAGGCAAGATCTGCTATCTTCAACCAGCTCTACTACAAACGAGAGTGGCAAGGTTTGTCTTCGATCTGCTTCGCTGTCAATGCAGGAAGGCAAGATCTGATAACTTCAACCAGCTCTGCTACGACCGAGAGAGGCAAGGTTTATCTTCAATTTTTACTGATCTGTTCTCTAGGGAACATGACCTGTATAATGAACCTAATTATGCCTAATGATTAGGATGGCATGATCAAAATGAATCAAATGCTCCTAACTAGACATGTGTGAATGGTATTTGAATGAATGCAGAATGTCATGAAAATAATTCCTTAATGCTTAGGTTATCATCGCTCAAAAGCTTATTGAGGCTTTATCACTAACGTGTCGCAATGCCTTCTTGACCAGCCGGCATTTCCAAAGAAACACGTAATCTGATTGCCCCCACTGTGAACATCGTAGTTCAATCCATTGTGACATAAAATTTGTACCATCAATCTCCTACTGTAACCCAAGGGTAGAAAGATATGGCTTTTTTCAATCTTCTCCTATCGTAATTCAAGGGTATAAGATTTAAATCCTTCTGGTCCCTTACATCGTTCCCAAGGTGTCGTACGAAAGACTCATGCGCAAACAAGGGCTCTCCTTCCCGAGGTAACCTCTTCCTATTGCCTGAAGATCATCACTTTCTTGTTTATTCAAGCTTTGTCACCAACATGGCATCTTGTCAATCAACGCATTTGACAACAAAAATCCAAAGAGAAAGTCTAAATTTAGACTATTCCTTCCTAAATTTCCAACCATTAAATTTGGAGTGTTCTAAACAATTGTCCTGCTTCAGGCTCCTATATTATTTAGAAACTTTTTAGAGTAATATGCAAAACTTCCTTCGTGAAAATTTTATTAGTCCATTAATCATTATTCCAATGCAACATGCTTGCAAAAGATCATAACGATAGATAAAATAGAATTGATTTGAGAGCATAGCTCAAAATGGATAAACTATCAAGGATAGCAAGAATAAAAGGGGAATTAATTGGGAACACGTATCTTGAAAAAGAATGAAGTATTCCAAGAGAAAAAAAAGTATGAGGACAAGATGCCCCAGATATCGTAGCTTGAACTTCTCTGTACCAACTCTTTGAAAGACCATTCTGTGTTTGACATGTGTTTAGGAGATCTACAAGACTTTGTCGATGCCCCAAGATGCTACCTACCCTTTCCTGTTGAATCAGGTATAGCAAGATCATTACATGCCCCGATTTGATCAAAATTTGAGATGCTCTGATCGCCTCATGCCCCAATTTGATCCAAAATTTGAGTCGCCCTTTTTTGGGTTTTCAACTCAAGCCCCTCTGGTCTCAAGGCGCCCTTTGTGGGTTTTCACCTTGGCCTCTCCTTTTTTCACTCATTTTCTTTTCTTCTTTTCATTAATTTTCCTTTTTTTTAAGTGAAGTATTTGTTCCTTGAATCAAAATTCTTAAGATTAGGCAAGTTCTTGCCATCTATCTTGGTCATACCGACACTCTCCCAGATAAAGCCTTCCACATAAGGTCCTTCTGGCTTGGCATCCACTTTCTTCTGAAGTCCCTTTTGTATGGGAAGGATCTTCTTTGATATCGGGTCCCCCTTGTGGAATTCTCTAGAGCAAACCTTGTTTTGGTGAACTCATACCATTTGCTTTTGGTACATTTGACCATGATAGATATTTTGAACATTCCTCTCCAACCAGGATTGGATCCAAAAACTCAAAGAGAAGGAAATCTCGACCTCAATAGGTGAAACCGCGATAAGCCCAAAAAGAGGGCGTTGCCCTGAGAGAGTTTTTTTTTGGCGATATGGTGTTAATCTTGAACAGAGTGCAAACTTCTTATATTTTGCTCTTGTTCAAATTTAGTGCATTGTCAAATATGATTCTTTTCGACTTTTCAAGCTGACGTGATTTTTCAAAAAAATTGCTGTCGACTTCGTGACATTGGCATATGAAACAGCTTCTTCCCGTGAAGATAAACTGATGACTGCCAGACCTTTTTTTGGCGAGATCGACCTAACAACCTTCATGCCCCATATGGACTCCATTGATTTTTCGTAAGGTGGAATCTGTTTTCACCTTGTTCTACCCTCCTCAATAAGTACGGAGATAGGCCACAATCTATGTCATCTTCGAAGTCATGAGATTCCTCTAAACACATGTCTCACTCAAAAGGAGATTCTGAGTCTGTAGCAGTGTCATTCATGTCGTTGATATTCAGGGACCTGTTGTTGGTGCAAAAGAATATACAAAGAATGTATGAATTTAAGAATAATTATTTGTACAGTATAATTATGAATGAATGAATGATTTTAAAAATAATTATTCATAAAGAATGAAAGAATATTAGCTCAAAAATGATCGCAAAGATGCATTTCATTAAAATAACGACGTTCAGACATGAGCCTATTTCACAAAAAAAATTCATATTGCTTCAGGCTAAAAGCAACAAGTTTGTTCTGAATATTACTCTAAGTAGGCTCTAAATACTACAGAGACTTCTTTTACAGTCTGATTTATTTAGAACACTTCCAAGTTTATGAGGGCAGACATCTAACAAAGTTCCCTCTTCAGTTGTGTCTTCATGCATGTCATTGATGTGAACACTTCCCAATATCTCTTCATACATCGTATTCACCTTATTGTCAATCATGATTGGGTAGCAGATTTTCTGCAGTAGATGAGTCACCCAACTTGACAATACCCATGTTGATGAGTTTTTCAACTAGTTTCTTGAAGGTGATGCAATTCTCTATTGAGTGCCCCATAATTCCTGCGTGGTAGTCACAGTGTGTGTTCGCATTATACCACTTTGGATATGGAGGTTGTGGGGGTTTTGAGTAGGAAGGGGAAACAACATGCGCATCGAATAAATTTTGATACAACTCTTCATATGACATTGGAATTGTTGTGAACTGGAGGGTCTCAGTACCTGGTTTCACTCCAGGTTCTTGTCTCAATGAGCCTTGTTGGTTAGCGACCATTTTTCTTGGCTGATTCACCGTAATTGGTTTTGAATAACCCTTGCTATATGTACTCGTGTTGTTCACCTCATTGTCTTTGTGCTTTGGGGTTGATCTCTTGATGCCTTCTTCCGCATCTATCTTCCCACTTCTTATTGCATTTTCAATCATTTCACCAGACATCACTACATCTGAGAAGCTCATGGTAGCACTTCCTAACATGTGGTTAATGAACGGTGCTTTCAGAGTGTTGATGAAAAGCATCGTGGTTTCTTTCTCTAAAAGAGGTGGCTGGACCTGTGTCGCGACCTCTCTCCATCTTTGGGCATATTGCCTAAAGCTCTCACTATGCTTCTTTTCCATGTTCTGCAATGTGATTCTATCGGGTGTCATATCTGTCACATGGTTGTACTGCTTTATGAAAGCCTGTGCTAAGTCCTTCCATGAATAGATGTTGACGCGGCTTAACTGGTTGTACCACTTAGCTGCAGACCCGATCAGACTGTCCTGGAAGCAGTGGATCAACAGTTGATCATTATTGATGTATCCCGTCATTCTTCGACAGAACATAGTTATATGAGCTTCAGGACAACTAGTCCCGTTGTACTTTTCAAACTCCGGCATTTTGAATTTGGGAGGGAGTACTAGATCAGGTACCAAACTCAAGTCCTTGGCGTCGACTCCACAATGGTAGTCGGTGTTCTCCATGGCTCTAAATTTCTCCTCTAGCCATCTACATCGGTCCTCAAGTTGTTTTGACAAGTCCGTTTTCACTTTCTCCACCTCTGCCATGTTATCGAGATCAGGAAACACGGGGTTGGTAGGATTATCACCGGGATTAGAACCCGAGCCTATTGGAAAGTTCATCGATGCTGGGGCACCGACCTGGTATTGGGATCTAATGGTAACAGGTGCCCTCTGCGGGTACACCTCTGGTTGCGCTTGGATGTTAGTTGGGGTGAAACCTGGAGGATAGGCAGGGTCATCGTGATCATCCCCAGCATCAATTAAAGGGCCTTTTCCTTTGTCATTCCTTCCAGTCAATAACTGCTTTACTTGGTTCATCACAGTGTTCTGGGATTCTAACATGTCTTGCTGGATTTTTTCCAGTCGTTCGTGCATCTGATCTTGCATCTCTCGTTGCAACTGTTCCAATCTTTCCAACCTTTGATCCATTGCTTTCGTTTGGCGACGAGTACCGTAGTGATATTTGATTAGATTTTTGGTGGTTTCCAGGGTAACTGAAATAATTTTACCTAGTTAGGGTCACTTCGTGAAAGTCTAATGCATATGATGCAATGTAATGCAAATGCATGAAATGAATGCCAAAAGAAACGTTGATTCTTGGTTCAATTCTATTAGAACAATTGGAATAGAAAACAAATCCATTTACATAAAGCAGATATATATACGGCTTTGCCGTCATAGGCGGGGACATTCGATCCTCTTCTTTATTCGAGCGTTAAGATAAATCTCCCGAACTCTTCAAAAGGGACATCCCTTCTATCTCTTTTTTCTTCATCTGGGCCGCGACTCGTTACTCACTCATCCTTGTGATGCTCGTTGGCTTCTCTTTAAAAAGTTTAGCGGTTCTCGAATAATCTTTGTCATCTTGAGTCTTCAGGCAACGAGGCAAAGTCGTATAGTCCTCTACTGAACTATCATCCTTCTTTTGTTATATCTTCTCGGACCGTATTAGGACAAACGTATCGTCATCCACTTTATCAAGAAACCCATTTTCTTATGACAAGCTCTCTATTTAGCAATTGAACGTGAATCAACACCTCTTTTTATGATGAAAATGCAATGCAATCATGACAAAAAAAAACATGTTAGTACAAAGCAAAAGCAAGCAAGAATAAATAGAACACCTATTTGGGTGAATACTAGGGGTTCGAAGTGGTTCTACCTAGGGTGAGCTCCTAAGGTTCACTACATGAGGTTTGGTTCTAAAGTAAGGGTACCTGAACCAGCAGATTCCTCGATCCTCACCCATTGTAGGCTCATGCGGACCGAGTTCGGTTCAGGGGGATACATTTCTCTATGGCCATGCGGAGATGAAAATCTCACGAAGACATAGGTACGGATGTATCCCGGAAGCGATTCACTATCCCATGCGGAGGTGAAAACCTCACGAAGGCGTAGTTTCTCACTCCCACTTAAAAGGGTATGACCAGCGGTCATGCAATGCAATGTGCCGAGGTATAAAATAAAATACAGAACACGATAAAAAAATATAATTCAAAACAAAAGAGATGCAATGAGAGGATCGTAAATTTAAATCGAATTTTCCACTTTCAACAAAAAGACAAGAAATAATCAACATGTGGCTTGACTCTCTTATTGTCCCCAGTGGAGTCGCCAAGCTGTTGACACCATTTTTTTGATGAAAACGGGGTCGACTTGGATTTAAAAAAGAATGAAAACGGGAGTCGCCACCAATCCTTTTTTGACGAGGTGTGATCGGGTCACCTCAAAAAGTGGTTGTTTTTAATAAATGATTTAATTTTATTAAAACAACGATTTTGGTCTACGAAATTCAGAAAAATGAGTTCGGGAGCCAGTTACGCACGAGGAAGGATTAGCACCCTCGATACGCCCAAAATTGGTACCTAGTTGATTAATTAGTGTCTTAGTGTCGAAAATTAAAAATTTGAAGAGTTTTAAAAAATACGATCCTTAAAAGAAAATCTGATATCGTGAATTGAAACATAAGATTCTCTTGTTCCGAAGGAATATCACATCCAGCACGTTAGGACACGATACTCTAAACCATCGAAACCAAGATCACCTTATAGTTTAATGAAACCATACTTTGAAGCTTTAAGAGGATATTTGGCTATTTAGTCAAACGAGAAATCGAAACCCAGCACATTAGGGCACGTTTTCTCGAGTTTCCGAACGCGAAATATTGCCTTATTTAGAAAAATTTTCCTTTTGGTGTTTAGTGTCAATGCTTGACAAAACAATAATGAATACGACAAGGTGAGCAAAGTAAAGTGAGTAACAACAATGCAATAGGCAAAATGAAATGACGAGGCGATTACATAAACAAAGCATACAAATAAATAAATAGAACTAACATTTAAAAAAGGCACAAGTGTACACGAATAAATAAACAAACACCAAATAACAATGATGACAATAAATACACTTATGTAAAAATGTATATGCATGTATAATTTAAAGCCATAAAATAAGAAATGCATATAAATTATAGAATATGAAACATAGATAAATATATACATGTATATAAAATCGGTAAGTATTATAAAAATAAAAATGTAAATGTGTTTATATATATTTACAAATTGTGATAATATAAAATATATGTATGTGAATTATAAAATATGTGAAATATACAAAAAGCATTTTTAAGAATATAAAGAATATATATAAGTATGTATATGATGTAAAATATGCATAAATATATGTAAGTATATAAGAATTATGAAATATGAAAAATATATTTAAGTATGTATAAGTACGTATATATACATATATATGAATTAAGATGTATGTATTTATGCTTATACCTATGTATACATAAAAATATGAGATATAAAAATATAAAAAAGTATATTTATAATAAATGAAAAGTATGTACGTAAATATATTATAAAAATGTATCAACAATTTGAAATTATGAATATTAAAATATTTTAATATAAATAATATATAAGATGATGACATATATATTTAGCGATATTAAAAATCCATATAACATACATAGAACATATATAGTATATGCATACCTTAGAAATGATAAGAATGATAATAAAACTATTTTCTACACTACATAAATACATACACATATATATATAAACGACAGTATATACAATATAATACTAGAAAAATATATATAATAGTGTAAAATATAACTAATAATATTAAAATATATACAATGATAATATATATAAAAGATATATGTATATATAATTATATAATATAATATTAAAATATAATAATACGACATAAGAAACATGACACAAATAAAGTATAGTATTAAGAACACATATATAATACATGAAGAATATACATAATACTAAAATATTTAGGTAATATATGCGTATATTAAAAACTAGTAATAATATTACCGAGGTATATACAAATATGTCAAGTATATATACGTATTATAAATATATAAATATATAACAAAGCATAAACTAATAAAAATAATAATAATAATGATAATAATGATAACATTGGAATATAAAAGAAACAAACATAAGATTAATAAAATATTAGAATAAAAATGAAATAAAAATATTAAATATGAAAATATATATGTATACACGTACATAATAAAAATATATACTAATACATAATAGTAATACTAATACTAATAATACTAATAATATAAAAATAACAAGGATATTTAATAAAGATATAAAAATAAACGAAAAAAGGACTAAAATTGAATTAAAAACAAAGTTGTGGGGCCAATTTGAAATGAAAACAAAGAAAAGGGACTTAATTGTACGCGCGTGAAACGTTGGGGGACCGAAACAAAAATTATTCCTTTCCATTAAAACGCAGCACATTGGCGGAGACTAAATCGAAAAGCGCGAGAAATTATAGGGCCAAATTAAAAACCATAAGAAACTTAATTGTGAAGCATCAGAAAAGCGGAAGGACTGCGCGCATAAATATCCCATTCAAACGAAAACACGCGGATCCTCTAGCGGGTCGGGTCGGATGGGTCGGGTATGGCCAAAACGACGTCGTTTTGGGGCTTAAGTGTAGCCCCCAAAACGACGTCGTTTTGGAGGGCTATATAAGGCCTAAACTAACCAAAAAAAATCATTTGGGGAGAGGGAAAGAAAAAAAGAAGAGAGAGGGAAGAGAGAAGGAAGAGAGAAGGGAGGGGGGAAGGAAAATCCGGCCAGGGGGGCCGGTCACCGGACGGCCACCGGAGGCTCGCCGGCGCCGGCGCCGGCCACCGCACGCGGTGGCCGGAAAAGGTAAAAATTTTTTTTTTTATTTGTTGTATATTTTTATGTTAAATAGATAGAAAATAAAGAAATATATGTATATGTATGTAAAAATCGAAAGGAACAAAGAAAAAAAATACAACCTTTTGTTTTTTCTTTTTGTTTTTAACAATCACTGCTATCTGTTTATTGAAGACTGTAAATTTCTCTTTAGTGTTTACAAAGTAGAAAAGAAGAAGAAAGAAAAAAAAGCCCCCCGTACAATTTTTGATTCGGGTTTTTATAACCCATTTTCATCTAATTTCCTATTGTTTCTGTTTTGTCTCTTTGCATGGGATGGGCACGATGGAGGTGACAGAGGCATGGGGTGCAGACGGTGATGGGCATGCGTGGAGGCTGGCGCGGAGCAGAGGCGTGCGAGGTTGAGTGGTTGCGCACATGGGGCAACGGCGCAAGTGGGCAAGTGGGGGGGTTTGCTGGTATGGGCCCGGGCAGATTTTGGGCTTTACAACTAAGATAGACGAAGAATAAAATAAGAACAAACCACTGAGAGTAAGAACGCAAGAGGGAGAGAAATTTGAGTGAATGCTCTCAAGAATTCTTATTGCTTCCCAAAACTCAAGTCATTTACAATGAATGAAGAGGCCTCTATTTATAGTTGAGCCTCCCCAAATCAAACGGTACAGATCAATTACATCAACGGTTAAGATTAAAGGATATCTACAAATTAAATCTCCAATATTACAAGATCATATCTTCAAGATTGCATATCATATCTAAGATTGCATATCATATCTAAGATTGTATCATATCTAAGATTGCATATCCTTAAAGATTATATTTCCATATAAGTTAAGCTTATAGATGGACCTTAAATCTTTTCAAGTAATGGGCCATTCCGATTGGGTCAAATTATATGTTTGTGATTTTGTACTAGACTTAGACTTTGTTTTATTTTTATTTTTTGGGGGTTTATTATTTTAAATACTGAAATGGGCCGGGCAAAAATGGGCTATTACACGGAGTTCATAGTAAAAAAAATTACTACAATTTTGTGTTAATGACAATGAAAAAATAGTTTGAAATGTCATTAAATAATTACAAAGGGACCATGGATGATGTGGTAGGAAAGGTCCATAATATAATTTCTTCATAATATATTATTATTTTCTCTAATTAAATTAAATTAATTAAGTGATACATAACAAAGTGCTATTTTATATCTAATTAAATAAAATTAACATGAGATAAATAATAAATAAAACTTAATTTATTATTACACTTATTTTAATCCTCAATAACTTGCCACCAAATGTACTAAGAGTTAATTTACCATTAATGTTAGAAAAATGTTTTTTATAATAATTTGATGGTGTTTATTATTGCAGTTAGAAAGTACTTTTAAGAAAATAAAATATTTATTTTAGACATGATGTAAAGTAAAAAATTTAATATGGGGTAAAATATAATTTCATTGAAAATTACTTTTCTAAAGGCCAAAACAAATTGGCTAGCTAATTTAAAATCAAGTTTTGGTTTGAAAAGTGGCTTGTCTATCAATTTTTTTTTTAAAAATCATGATTTGGATTAAAAAGTACTTTTCAACCTTAATGGTAAACAAAACATAAATAAAAATATTTGTTAGAGTACTCGAAAAATATACCCTCCATATAACATTTGGCAAAATTAAAATGATACGTACTTGGAGATGACAAACACTTGTATTAAGGGTTGGTGTTGGATATAAATATACATATGAAAGAGTATACTTAATTTTTTTTTTTAAATCCATACACACTCCATATTCATATTCAAATAAATGTAAGATATGTCTACTTAAAATTTAAAAGAAAATATCGTATAACATATATAAAAACCATGACTAAAATCAATTACAGCACCATAATATGTGTATACTGTATATATATTCTCCCCCCATTATACAAAAATACATATAGATAACGAAGTGTTACTAACGGCCCCTAGACAAAGCTTTTTCGATTGGCAAATATATTTTGATAAAAACAATTATAATACTTAAATCTAAGCATAACCACAAAATCCATTATCACACTGAACTCCAGACGAGCACTGATTGCCACACTTGCCGCAGTGGTTGACATTGTTAGCAACATTAGTACAAACTCCACCGCAGCAACGTTGCCCGAACTTGCACCGGTTGCCGCATTTTCCGCAGTTGTTCCGATCACTAAGCACGTTACGACAATGCGTCTTACAGCAATACAGTAGACTGGTCCCGTTGTTTGCGGAAATGCCCTTGCATATGTTTAGAGAAGGGTGAGGATCACAATCTGCACCTTTCCTGATCTTATCTTTCGTCGGCGAGGTCTTTAAGAACCGGCTTCTTGATCGAAGGTTAGGGATAATGACAGGATGATCGAGCACGTATTCTTCTTCGCCATCAAAATCTTCCATTTGGAATGAGAAGGCTGGTTGAGGATACAAAGATAAGAGGATTGTGATAGTAAGGGAGAGGATGGCAATGAGGTTGAGAGTGTTAGAAGCCATTGTTTATCAAATGGAAGGGAATATTTGCACAAAAGAGTATAAGCTAAGGGAAGGTGGAGAGGGTGATTCATTGAAGCTGCATATTTATAGTAGATTACCCCATAAATTTAGGGAAAGGAAGCCATGTTCTTCAAGTACCAAAGTCTTCGATAAAAATAGTAATTATTTATACTGGAGTTGGGGTTGAATTCTTATAATGGGAAGCTAGACACAAATTATCATATTTTTAGAAATTAATTATAAGTTTAAAATAATGGGTAAAGTACAAAAATAGTCACCTAACTATTTAGTTTGTTCTATTTTGGTCATCCAACTATTAAACTTTTTTATTTAGTTACTCAAATTTTCTAAATTAAATATTTTAGTCACTCTCGTCGTTTAATGAAAGTCTAATATGGGTTTTTTATTAGCCTAATAACAAATTTAGCCCTCCAATATTTACAAATTCTATCAATTTGATCCTAAATCTAAAAATTTCAACAAGTCTAGCCCTGAATGTTTAAAAGATTTGTCATTTTAGTCCCAATTCTAAAAATTATAAAGCATATTTAAACAATCTTAAAAATATTTTTATATTTAATTTTTAAAATTTATATTTACTTTTTCCCATCAACCAACCATGCTCATTTTCTCATCAATCAAACACATGAAAACCCATAAGTTAAAGCTATTTTTCAGTTCAATCTCTTTATTTTAGTCCCTTTTTCTTTATTGTATTGTTTGCTCAAATGCCTAATCAAAATCTAAAAAAAAGCTCAAAATTAACAAATTTATAAACCCAGAAAAATGATTGGATTGATGACATCGACTTCGACGACTTTACTCTTTGCTACAGAAATAGCATTTAAGGACGTGACACTTGATGTTTTCAACTTCGTCATTGAATGAAAGAAAGAACAAAGTGGAAATACTATTGAAATTCGTTTTGGGTACAAATTTCTTAAAAATACTGTTATATTTTGTTTTTCTAATATTTAAAATTTATATCTACTTTTTTACTTTTTAAAAATTTTTATAATTAAGATTAAAATGACAAATCTTGTAAATATTGTAGGGCTAAATTTGTTATTAGGCCAATAAAATAAAACTCATGTTAGACTTTCATTAAGCATCTAACAAAAGAGTGACTAAAATATCTAATTTTGAAAAGTTAAGTGACTAAAACAAAAAATAATAATAGTGGGGTGACGAAAATAGAATGAATGAAATAATTGAGTGGTTATTCTTTGAAATAATTGAGTGGCTATTCTTATAATTTACCCTAAAATAAAATTTTAAGAAACCTCAAAAGGTTTAAATGAAAATTTACAAATTCACACTTGCTTGTAGTGAAGCATTTACATATTGATATTTCCGTTTAGTTTGACAATTTTGTAGTGTCCAAATGTGCAAAAAAAGTGTTAAGGTATATATGTTACATCGTCATGCGTTTTAAAAGGTAAGTCACATTAAATTTTTTAATGGAATTAAAGAAAATATTGGTGAAAATATTGAAGATACACATTTCGAAAAATAAAGCTTAAAAACAA
Organism: Gossypium hirsutum; assembly: GCF_007990345.1. NCBI lineage: Eukaryota > Viridiplantae > Streptophyta > Magnoliopsida > Malvales > Malvaceae > Gossypium > Gossypium hirsutum. The sequence continues at coordinate 6,947,995 of NC_053427.1, forward strand.
TCAAATTATAATAGAAAAACTAAATCAACCATAAACAAATATATGGAGTTTCTATACAAAGAGATATCTCGATGCTTCAAACTAACATATGAGATGTCTTGATGCTTAACTCTTGATGTTCCACAACAGATATATGAAATATCTTGATGTTCTAATTTTGGAATATCGAGTATCCTATATCCAACTTTTGATGCATAAGTTATTTGGATGTTAAACAAAAAGCGAAATCGCATGAAACACATGCAAAATAATGCATGTCAAAGTATGCATGTGAGGCCATGGTAACATTTGGAAGATAGCAATTTATAATGCATGGATACTCGGCGTATAGCTAGGGACCTTTAATAAATTATTGCCCTAAGAGTAGATTTTATCTAGAAGTACGCGGCTTTGAATTGGTGCATTTCAATGACCCAAGTATGCTAAATTTGTATAATGGTTGGGTTGACAAATCGCATGGGGCTATAACTCCTACTCAGACTTTAAGTGAACTGAATTCTTAATTAATTAACAAATAAAGCTAATACCCAAAGAAAGTCAAATTGAGTGGGATTGGCTTAATTCAAGTTCAAGTACAAAACCATGAGCTTGCTAATTTAGTTGGGGGGTTTTTCAATACAATGTTCCTGTCATCATGGCAATTCATATTGAACAATGGATGACGTCAAAAACTTTCAATATAATCAAGTTCAATGTGCACATTGTAAGGCCCAAATTTTGTCCGGGCCCAATAAAACTAAACCCAAATTAAACCTAGCTCATTACCCAGTTATAAGCCCAAACCTAATTTTGGCTCAACCTAATCTCATTGCACTAGCCCAACTCAAAAACACAAAAAAAAAACTAAAAAAATTAGCCACCAAAGTCTGTCACCACCCACACCTCCACACCTCCACTTGCTCCACTTGCACCTGCAAAAGAGAAAAAGGAGAAAACACAACAACAAGTAATAATAAAATTTGTAAAAAAGGATGGCTATAAGAAAGCCATCCGAAAATCAGGAAGAAGGGGGGAATTTTAGATTCTATCTAATTTTTCGGCTAAAAATAGAAGCCGAAAGCAATCGTAAAAGGGGATCCCCAATTCTTGTATGCAGATTTTCAGAAATAAAAGAGCAAAAAAAAAACAAGAGAAGAAGGTTACGTTTTTTTCAATTTCTGATTTTTTTTCTTTTTTCATTTTTGATTTTACTTTTAAGCTTCAAAGAACAAGAAATAAAAAGAAGAAAGGGAGAAAACTTACCCGAACCCCTGGGTCACACCATCGGCGGTTCCCTCCGTCGTCGGAGCTGAACCCAAAAAGGGTGGAGATCCCTTCATTTTCGGGTTTTCTTGGTTCAAAAATCTTAGCCTTCATACATGGCTGAATCGGGGGCTAAAAACCCACCCTTGAGCATCGCCAGCCACCGATATGGTGGTGGCGCAGTGATGCGGCGGCGGCGAGCTCACGATTGTCAATAGGAGAAGAGAGGAAGAGAAGCTTTAACGTTTTTTTTTGTTCTTTTTTCTTTTCTTCAATGAAATTAAGGCTGAAATAATAAAGAGAATGGGTGTTTAAACACCAAACAAAACGGTGCCGTTGGTGGGGATGGGGATTCATGTATCCTCAATTATTGGGATATTTGCATACGAGGTCCCTCCATCTTTAGCGTCCTTTGATCAGGCCCTATTTTATCTTTGCTTTTTCTCTTAATTTGGTTGTTAGATTTTGCTTATTTTTAAATCAGTCCTCTTCTCTTTTATTTTTTTTATTCGCCCCAGGCCCCTGTTTTAAGTTCAAATTGGTCTCTTTTTTTCATATTATATATTAAATTAGCATATTTAATATATTATTATTACTCTAACTTATTATTATTATTTTGCTAATATTACTATTATGATTATATTTCATTTTTGTGTATTTATTTTGTGTATTCATTTATATTTAATTCATTAATCTGTTATTATTAACATGTCCTTGGTATTTTATTTCTATTATTATTTATTACTATTATTTTTATCTTGATACCACTTCTATCGTTATTATTATTAGAATTAGTGTATGTTTATTTATATATGTATGTACATATATTTTTATATAGTATTATTTGATTACTTCATTTTAATATCATTATTATATTATATTTATTCTTTGCATTTCAATATTATTATTACTTGTAACGCCCCAATTTTCGGGAATTCTGTGAATATTGGCAAAATTTCATGCTTTGATTTTGTCATTTGTGAGTGAAATTATGAAATAGAACCTATGTGAAAATGTTTGAAAATGCTATAGGCTAAATTGAAGTGGCCAAATAAATAGGAGTGCAAAATAGGAGGATTTACATGACAAACCTCCCATTTTACATGAAGTGGCCAGCCATCATGTTGTTGTAGACAAAATGTGCACTTGATATCCATAATTCATGGTACAAATTGATAATGGGTTAGGTAAATGTTCCATGATAATGGATTAGGTAAATATTTCATGATAATGGGTTAGGTAAATGTTCCATGATAATGGGTTAGGTAAATGTTCCAGGATGGGCATTTCATGTCTTTTGTATTAAAGAATTAAATGGATGAAATATGAAATTTTATTAAAAGAAAAAGGGGTGAAAAGAACAAAGTTTTGTCCATCTTTGTTCATCATAGCCAAAAGTTAGAGAAGAGAAAGGAGAGGAGAAAGCTCTTGAATGTTCGGTCACTTGAGGAAGAAAATTGAAGGTAAGTTCATGGTAGTTTGCTTCTATCTTGATGTTCATGAGTTCTTCTTGATTCTACCTTAACTCTTGAAGCATATTTTGGTTTTGGTTGTGTTGTGAGCATTTGGTCATGAATTAAAATGAAGGAAATGGTTGTTGTTTTATGTTCTTTTGATGAAAAATGGAAGATATGTGAAGTTGAGCCAAACAAATGAGCATGCATGTGCCTTAGATGCTAAAGGGAAAAATCGGCTAACATGTTGTGCTTTAAAATGATGAAATGGAGATTATGCTTAAGTAAAAATCATAGATATGTGATGATTGATTGGTGATATACATGTTTAAATAACATGCATGCAAGATAGGTGTATGAAAGAGTGATTTGGTAATAAATCTGCTTGGGACAGCAGCAGTAACGTAACTTTGGAAAATCACCATAAATTGTGGGAGATAAATTAGAAGCTGAATAAATTATGTAATTAAAGCTTATTGAGTCTAGTTTCTAATGAAATAAACAACAACATATTTTGAATTCTGTACAATGAGATATTTTATTCGTAATGAAGAGTGGTCAGATTAGTCAAACAGTGAAACATGGGAAAATTTGAGAAAAATCTGGTATTGATTGGCTAAACCAAAAATTCTGAAAATTTTATGGATAGAAGATATATGAGTCTATTTTCAGGGAAAATTAACGGAACTTGATTTGGAGTTTCGTAGCTCCAGTTATAAATAATTTAGTGACTGGTGCTCAGGAAGACAGCTTGCAGTGAAATTATGATTATGTGGTAAACATTGACAAAAATTTGTTAATGAGTAGCTTATTGATTTCTTATAATCTTACTATGATCTGTAGGTGTGGTTGGCCGAATATTGTAAGGGGTTAATACGTAGTTTGTATTTGAATAGTTAGATTAACGTGTTAGTAATCCAATTGTAGGCGGTTCGTGTGTGGATCTCGTCAGCATATCGTCGCAAACAGGTGTGTAACTAACATCCTCTTTCTTAGTCTAGATCGGCAAAAGCCGAAATGCCAAAAACCGGTATTTTGTAGATTTGCGAGTGTGCGAATGCTCGTGAGGTAAATCGATTAATGTTTTTGGTAAGCTGCAATGTTTGGACTGCAAAGTGCATGATTTCTGTGCCCTCGATATTTTTGGGCTTAATGGGCCAAAATTGGAATGATAGGCCAACGGGCCCAATTCGGTAAGAACCCTCGGTACGTGATTCTGTTACTAAGTGAAAAGTAGGAATATGCATGAAAACCCTAAAATAGATAATTACTGAAATACCTTTAAAAGTGGAAATTTACAGTTTAGGAGATAAATTATCGAAATACCCTAGGGTTAAATTGACCTAAATGCATGTTTGACTGTTGTTATTTACTGCATGCCATGTTGTTATTATCTGATGCATGGGACTGGGATATTGACGGAGGAAGTACTGAAAGTGGCTTGTCCACGTACTGGAGGCTTGCCTCAATTTACTGTTAACTGAGCAGCAAGGCTGCAACTGTGGAGTGTTGGGCTGGGTGGGTTGAGCTATTCCCCACATGGAGTGTATGGCTGGTACGGGTGGAGTGTAGTGGTTGGTGGGTTGAGTAGTCTCCCCAAATGGGCTTGCATATGTTTACTGATGTTGCATGTATTTTGAAATGGGCCTATGGGCCATACTGTTATCTGAATAAGGGGCTAAGGCCCAGTTTATTGTAATCTGAAAAGGCTCTGGCCCAGTACCACTGTTACCCAAATGGGCTTGCATATGTTTACTGATGTTGCATGTATTTTGAAATGGGCCTATGGGCCATACTGTTATCTGAATAAGGGGCTAAGGCCCAGTTTATTGTAATCTGAAAAGGGCTCTGGCCCAGTACCACTGTTACCTGAATGGGCTTAGGCCCAATGGGCTTGAGCTGACTTGGGCTTTGAATGGGTTTCCTTACACACTGAGTTTCCCCAAACTCACCCTTTTATTTTCATCCACGCAGGAAATCCCCAACCATAGTGGGCTTGGAGTTGTGAGGGAATTCGGAGTGGCCACCCGTTCTGAAAGTTGATTTTCTTCTGGTGAACTGGACATCCTTTAATTACGTTTGAGGTTTTGGGCTTTTAAATGTAATAAGGCCGCTTATTTATTTTTGATGGTTTTTATATGTTTTATTAAGATAGGTAATATTTATATTTAACTATTGAAATTGGATAGCTTAGGGCGTGTTTTCAAAAATAGTAATTGATTTCAAAATAACACGAAAACAAGCAAAGCTTCCGCAATGAAGATATTTTCCAAAATTAATCACTTTTCCTAAAAAGGACTTAATCAAATTGGTTTCCTAGAAATATACATGACGTTAAGGTATGGCAATGGCGGTTTGCATGTCTAGGATTGGATCCGAAGGGAGTTTGGTACTTAAGCAGTCCGATGGACTCACCTCCTCATTTCCGGTTTCCTACCTGGTGCACAGCTTCCATTCACTTTAACCTATAATGAAATCATCTTTAAAACACTCAGTAAGTTTTCTTTCTGGATCGAAAATGTTTTGAATGCTTCGATGTGGCATGTCGGATCAGGCCATAACGTCTGGGCCGGGTTTGGGGTGCTACATTACTACTATTATTACCATATATTAGTGTATTTTTTATATTATATATATATATTTTTTAATTCAATATTTTATTATATTTGCTTTTTGTATTTCTACATTACTATTATTATTATTATTATCATCATCATTTTATAGTTACTATTACCATTGTATCAAGACTATTATGGCATTTTTATTTTCTTATTACTCATCTATTATGTTTCTTATCTATATATATGTTTTCATTATTATACTATATCTACTATTTATTAGTATTTTACCGTTACTATTATTAGTATTAGCATTTTCTTTAATCAATACTTATATGCATTATGTTTTTTAATACTATATTTTAATATCATACATGTTGTGTATATTCTTAATACTATATTGTGTATATATATATATTTTTAATAACTACATTACGTATGTATTTTAGACCCTATATTATGTACATATATTAACTTAGTTGAGCTCTTTACTTGGGAATACTTGGATTTTAAAATCAATCTAGGTGTATTTGTTAACCTATTTTAATTATTTCGCCTTGTTTTTACATGTATAATTATTTTGAAGTTGGTGCTATCATGTTTTGGTATAATGTCTTATCTAAATATTTTGTGTATATCTGTACATATATTATTTTAATGGCTAGCTTGTTGTTTTCAAAATTCATTTTTGCGCTTTTAAAATTATTATTCTGAAATTTCTTGTATTGTATTATTTTAATATATTATATAGTATCTCATTCAAACACTTTTGTATAGATTCGT